>NC_092178.1:34142572-34512165 GCF_045791955.1 Oncorhynchus clarkii lewisi | reverse complement strand
CTCTAAAAAATGCTCTCCTCAGATTTGAACTCTCAAAGTCTGGTTTGGGGAGCAAATGCCATAACCACTACTCTACCAGAGAGACAGACACTCGATGTTAAGGGGTACTTCAAAATGCACACATCAAAGACAACATTTCAGAGGTTATAGAATGGTGTGGGGGCTTGTACTTCTTGGGTCCACCAACCGTTCCTCAATCTTCTTTTGATGACTACAAACATAGATTATGAATCTTCAAAACCTACACTATAGAATGGATGTGTTTAGGAACAGGGGACGAAATTCGAAAGAGGCGTATTTCCAATTACCAACAAATAGACCCTAGAAATGTTATTCCAAAATCTTAATATTGGAACTTTGGCCCTTCATTTGCCTACTACTGCCTATAAGCTATCATAACACGTGATTTTTTTCTTGGGGACAAGGTATCGGAACGCTTTTGAATGGTCTACAAAGCATGCCCCCAGGTCAAAGTTGGCTTTTGCAGACAAGGATAATATATTGTTACTCCACGACATAGTATGTTATCACAACTCTATTAAAAGGACATTCTGTACAAGGTGTCACTTCAGTCTTTCTATTTGATGGGAACTACCCCTACCCCCCAACAAACCTCAAGTTAGTTCTTTCATGCCAACAAAAGGCAGAATCAAAAATGGCTCTCTAAAAAATGCTCTCTTCAGATTTGAACTCTCAAACTCTGGTTTGGGGAGCAAACACCATCACCACTACTCTACCAGAGAGACAGGGAATTGATGTTAAGGGGTACTTTGAAATGCACACATCAAAGACAACATTTCAGAGGTTATAGAATGGTGTGGGGGCTTGTACTTCTTGGGTCCACCAACCGTTCCTCAATCTTCTTTTGATGACTACAAACATAGATTATGAATCTTCAAAACCTACACTATAGAATGGATGTGTTTAGGAACAGGGGACGAAATTCGAAAGAGGCGTATTTCCAATTACCAACAAATAGACCCTAGAAATGTTATTCCAAAATCTTAATATTGGAACTTTGGCCCTTCATTTGCCTACTACTGCCTATAAGCTATCATAACACGTGATTTTTTTCTTGGGGACAAGGTATCGGAACGCTTTTGAATGGTCTACAAAGCATGCCCCCAGGTCAAAGTTGGCTTTTGCAGACAAGGATAATATATTGTTACTCCACGACATAGTATGTTATCACAACTCTATTAAAAGGACATTCTGTACAAGGTGTCACTTCAGTCTTTCTATTTGATGGGAACTACCCCTACCCCCCAACAAACCTCAAGTTAGTTCTTTCATGCCAACAAAAGGCAGAATCAAAAATGGCTCTCTAAAAAATGCTCTCTTCAGATTTGAACTCTCAAACTCTGGTTTGGGGAGCAAACACCATCACCACTACTCTACCAGAGAGACAGGGAATTGATGTTAAGGGGTACTTTGAAATGCACACATCAAAGACAACATTTCAGAGGTTATAGAATGGTGTGGGGGCTTGTACTTCTTGGGTCCACCAACCGTTCCTCAATCTTCTTTTGATGACTACAAACATAGATTATGAATCTTCAAAACCTACACTATAGAATGGATGTGTTTAGGAACAGGGGACGAAATTCGAAAGAGGCGTATTTCCAATTACCAACAAATAGACCCTAGAAATGTTATTCCAAAATCTTAATATTGGAACTTTGGCCCTTCATTTGCCTACTACTGCCTATAAGCTATCATAACACGTGGGTTTTTTCTTGGGGACAAGGTATCGGAACGCTTTTGAATGGTCTACAAAGCATGCCCCCAGGTCAAAGTTGCCATCTGCACACAAGGTTAGTAATTTCTCCAAATTAAAGTTTGTTACTCCATGACATAATATCACAATACTATTGAAATTACTTTCTTTACAATGTGACTGGAGTGTTGGACTATTTTTTGGCCCTTCCTCTGACACTGCCTAGTATATACAGTAGGTCCTCGATGGTAGGAAGCTTCTACCCAGTGATGTACTCGCCCGTCAGCAATCAAATTTTATTCATAAATCCTTTACAACATCAGCCGATGTTGAAACCCAGCCTAAAACCCCAAAACAGCAAGCAATGCAGATGCACAGTGGCTAGGAAAAACTCCCTAGAAAGGCAGGAACCTAGGAAGAAACCTAGAGAGGAACCAGGCTATGAGGGGTGGCCAGTCCTCTTCTGGCTGTGCCGGTTGGAGATAACAGTACATGGCCAAACGTTCATATCACCAGCAGGCTCAAATAATAATCACAGTGGTTGTAGAGTGCAACAGGTCAGCACCTCAAGAGTAAATGTCAGGTCCGGGACAAGGTAGCACGTCCGGTGAATACGTCATGGTTCCATAGCTGCAGGCAGAACAGTTCAAACTGGAGCAGCAGCACGATCAGGTGGACTGGGGCCAGCAAGGAGTGATCATGCCAGATAGTCCTGAGGCATGGTCCCAGGGCTCAGGTCCTCCGCGATAGAAGGGAGAGGGAGAGAGTGAATTAGAGGGAGCATACTTAAATTCACACGGGACACCAGATAAGACAGGATAAATACTCCAGGTTTAACTGACTGACCCTAACCCCCCTACACAAACTATTGCAACCTAAATACTGTGGCCCCGTCCGACGATACACCCTTAGTAGCGCCTTACAGTCAGATGCCGAGTAGTTTCCATACCGGGAGGGGATGCAACCGGTAAGGATGCTCTTGATGGTGCAGCGGTATAACTGAGGATCTGGTTTCCTGAGGGGTAAAAGGTGTTATCATGCCCTCTTTCACAACTGTGTTGGTGTGTTTGACTATGATAGTTCGTTGGGGATATGGATATCAAGGAACTTGAAACTTTCAACTTCTCCACTTCAGACCTGTCCATGTTAATGGGGTTCTATTCTGCCCTCCTTCTCCTATAGTCAACAATCAGCTCCTTTTGTCTTGCTCACGTTGAGGGCAAGGTTCTCTTTGCACCACACTGCCAGGTCTCTTACCTCCTCCCTATAGGCCGTCTCATCGTTGTCGGTGATCATGCCTAACACTGTTGTCATCAGCAACCGTAATGGTGTTGGAGTTGTGCTTTGCCATGCAGTCATGGGTGAACAGGGAGTACAGGAGGGGACTAAGCACCCACCTCTGAGTGGCCTTAGTGTTAAGCATCAGCGTAGCAGATGTGTTGTTGGCTACCCTTACCAACTGGGGGCTGCCCGTCAGGAAGTCCAGGATCCAGTTGCAGAGACAGGTGTTTAGTACCAGGATCCTTTGCTTAGTGATCAGCATTGTTGGCACTATGCTGTTGAACGCTGAGCTATAGTCAATTAACAGCATTCTGGGCCTCCCAGGTGGCGCAGTGGTTAAGGGTGCTGTACTGCAGCGCCAGCTGTGCCATCAGAGACCCTGGGTTCGTGCCCAGGCTTTGTCGTAACTGGCCTCGACCGGGACGTCTGTTGGGCGACGCATAATCGTCCGGGTTAGGGAGGGCTTGGTCGGTAGGGATGTCCTTGTCTCATCGCACACCAGCGACTCCTGTGGCGGGCTGGGCGCAGTGCGCGCTGACCAAGGTTGCCAGGTGCACTGTGTTTCCTCTGACACATTGGTGCGGCTGGCTTTCGGGTTGGCTGCGCGCTGTGTTAAGAAGCAGTGCGGGCTAGGTTGGGTTGTGTATCAGAGGACGCATGACTTTCAACCTTTTCTCTCCCGAGCCCCTACGGGAGTTGCGATGAGACAAGACAGTAGCTACTACGAAATTGGGGAGAAAAAGGGGTAAAATAAACAAATATATATTTATTTTTTAAAAACAGAATTCTCACAGAGGTTATCCTTTTCTCCAGGTGTGAATAGGTAGTGTGGAGTGCAATAGAGATTGCATCATCTGTGGATCTGTTGGGGCAGTATGCCAATTGGAGTGGGTCTAGGGTTTCCGGCATGATTGCTTGATGTGAGCCATTACCAGCCTTTCAAAGGACTTCATGGCTATCAATGTGAGTGCTACGGGGCGCTAATCATTTAGGCAGGTTACCTTTGCTTTCTTCGGCACAGGGAATATGTTGGTCTGTTTGAAATATGTAGGTATTACAATCTCGGTCAGGGAGAGGTTGAAAATGTCAGTGAAGACACTTGCCTGATAATCAGTCTGGCCCGTGGCTTTAGGAATGTTTACCTGTTTAAAGGTCTTGCGCACATCGCCTATGGAGAGCCTGATCACACATTCTTCTGGAACAGCTGGTGCTCTTGTGCATGCTTCAGTGTTGCTTTCCTCGAAGCGAGCATAAAATGCTTTTAGCATTTTTTTAGCAATTCTAGTAGGCTTTCGTCACTGAGCAGCTTGTGGCTGGGTGTCCCTTTGTAGTCATGAATATTTTCCAAGCCCTTCCACATCCAACAAGCATCAGAGCAGGTGTAGTAGGATTCAATCTGAGTCCTGTATTAACGCTTCAGGACAAGTCTCTGAATTTCCTTGAGTGGGCCAGCCAGAACCCTGACTTGAATCCAATCTAACATTTCTGGAGAGACCTGTAAATAGGTGTGCAGCAAAACTCTCCATCGAACTTCACAGATCTTGAGAGGATCTACAGAGAAGAATGGGAGAAACTCCCCAAATACAGCTGTGGCAAGCTTGTAGCCTCAGACCCAAGGCTGTAATAGCTGCCAAAGCTGTTTCAACAAAGTATTGAGTAAAGGGTCTGAATAGTTATGTAAATGTAATCACATTTTGATTTAATAAATTGGAGTTCCTTTCTAAATGTCACACCCTGATCGGTTTCACCTTTCTCGTGATTGTCTCCACCCCATCCAGGTGTCACTTATTATCCCTAGTGTATATATCCCTGTCTCTGTGCCAGTTTGTCTTGTATGCTTTTCAAGGCAACCAGCATTTTCTCTTGCTCCTGCTTCTATTCTCTTTCGCTAGTCCTCACTTTTTTTGCCTTGCCTGTTTTCTGGACTCTGTACCCGCCTGCCTGACCATTCTGCCTGCCCTGACCTCGAGCCTGGCTGCCACTCTGTACCTCCTGGACTCTGAACTGGTTGACATTTTGCCTGTCCACGACCATTTTCTTGCCCTTTTGGATTGTTGAATAAATATCAAGACTCAAACCATCTGCCTCCCATGTCTTCATCTGGGTCTCACCTTGTGCTCTTATACTAAACCTGCTTTTGCTTTGACATTGTCCGCTATTGTGTGTAGATTGATAAGAGAAAACCAATGTAATCAATTGTAGAAGGCTGTAACGTAACAAAATGTCAAACAAGTCAAGGGGTCTGAATACTTTCCGAAGCACAGTAACCATATACTTTTTAACCATATAGTTAAAATCAGAAATGGTAGGTTGAGACTAATACAGTCAGGATAGTGTAACTTATCCCATCATACCCAAGATATTTAGTACAGTCTTCCAATACATTAATCAAGAGTCAATGCCTTTATACCATTATGGTAGTGAAGGCTTTTTACTGCCACTGATGGTAAACACCAACTGTGTGTCCAAATTCCTTTTCATCAAGATAATGGTTAACGTTCTTTGTAGAAGTTGCAGAAAGGAAAATACGTACTGTAGCTATGTAGGCTTCCTGCAGGCTACCAATTTTCACACAAAAAAAACACACAATAGGTTGTTTTTTAAATTCAAAATTAAACGAGCATGTGCATTTCTCTAAGAACCTAGGAGGTACATTTCAGTCATAACTGGATAAAAAAAAAAAAAGAAAGTGACCTGAAATCCACTATCATTCGCTTATGCCAGCTTAACCATAACCCATCCATACAGCTGTAGTAGGATGTCCCTTGGGGGCATCCGTACCTATGTAGGACATGCAATAAACAGGCTGGAGCTAGAACCTCGTGGTCGCGCGTCTTTATTTTAGATCATACTACACAGTTCAGTATTGCAATAGTATGAAATTATCGGGGTACTGTTACTTTAATTAGATTTGACTATATAAAAAAATACCCTACAAGTAAAAGTATATAATTGACAAAGTACTGAGTAAAAATTGTTTGAAAAATCCAATATGCCTTTGATATTTTGTAAAATTTTCTGTTACCTTAATATTTTTACACATTACCTTTTCTTTGAATATAAGGGAGAAGTAGCAAATGTGCTGTAGGAAGTAATTTAATTGGTTGCAACAAAGGCACATCTGTGTGGGCATTTTTTTTTACCTAATTTCTATCAGCATGTTAAATGCACAACCAGAGTTAAACAAATTCGAGACCACCTTTACTCCACACACAGAGACGCGTACAAAGCCATACACTTGGCAAATCTTACCATAATTATCAGGTATGAAGGTAAGACCCAGATGCAGACCACGTCGAATAAACAATAGTTTAATACTCAAACAGGGGCAAGCAATAGTAACTTTAGTTAACTCTACCTACATGAACATACTACCTCAATTGGTGACCGCGCACATTCACTCTGTACCAGCACCCCCCTGTATATATATTGTAATTTTTTTAATGCTGCTCTTTAATTACTTGTATCTATTATACTTATCTGTATTTGTTTTAACTGCACAGTTGGTTAGGGGACATAAGTAAGCATTTTACTGTAAGGGCCAATCGGGCTCTCCTGATCCTGGTTTGCTCGCTCCGACTTGCCATTGGACTGGGGGTGGAACCCAGAGGACAGGCTGGCCAACGACACAATGAGGGCGCAGAATGCCTTCCAGACCCGGGATGACAACTGAGGCCTCCGGTTGGAGACCAGGTCCAGCGGCAGTCCATGAATCCGGAAGACATGCTACACCATGGGCTGGGCCGTCTCCTTGGCCAAGGGGAGTTTGGGGAGAGGAATGAAGTGTGCGGCTTTGGAAAACCGGTCGACCAGTGTTGCCCTCAGACGGGAGGGTGGGGGGTCAGAGACCCGTGACAAAATCCAGGGATATGTTGGACCAGGGGTTGTGAGGGTGACAGGCTAAACTGGAGGATTTGGCCCACTCCAGGACCGCGGATTGGACAGCGTTAGACACGAACATCTGGTTCTTGACACCCCCTCCCAGGTTTCGGCTAGGACTGCTGCGCCTCCCGGACCTGTTCCCCTATACCCCAGCTGAGTGCCGTCACCAGGCAAGAGGAAGGAAGGATTGTCTCGGGCTCTGGGTGGTAGCCTTGGGGTTATAGCGGAGAGACAAAACATCCGGCTTGATGTTCTTGGACCCCGGCCGGTAGGAGGGGGAAAAGTTGAACTGGGTAAACAGCCCCCATTTCGCTTGCCTGGAGGTCAAGCGATTAGCGGAGCGGAGCTACTACAGATTTTTTTGTTGTCTGTACACACAATGAACAGATGCTCCTCCTCTTTAAGCCAGTGCCTCCATTGCCATCTTCTCTGCTAGAAGCTCCCGATTCCCCACATCATAATTCCTCTGTGGCGTTGAGGTGGTGGGAGAAGGCGGCGCAGGGATGCAACTTCCAATCCAGGGCAGAACATTGCGACAGAACAGTCCCCACTCCGACATCAGAAACATCTTCCTTCACCACAAACTAACAGGAAGGGTCCGGATCAACCAACATCAGAACTGTGGTGAAGCGCTATTTCAGGTCCCGGAATAGCCGGTCAGCTGCCGTGGACCACGTGAACTGAACCTTGGTAGAGGTGAGGGCAGACAGGGGAAGGCAAGGGTGCTGTAATCCCAGATAAAGTGGCGATAAAAGTTGGCTAACCCCAGGAGGTGTTGGTGGAGTGGTGGAGCGATGGAAATCGCTCCAGAATGCGCTGGAGATCCTGCTGGACATGGAGCATGTGTTCTTGGGGGGAGCGGGAGAAGACAAGGATGTTATCAAGGTAGACGAAGACAAACCGATTCAGCATGTCACGGATAACATCATTCACCAGAATGTGGACCACAGCAGGGGAGTTGGTGATGCTAAAGTGCATGAACAGATATTGTTAGTGGGCGCTGGCCGTGTTGAAAGCAGTCTTCCACTTGTCCCCCTCTCGTCCCCCTCTCGTATCCCCACCAGGTGGTAGGCGTTTCGTAGATCCAGCTTGGAGAATACAGTTGCCACCTGGAAAGGCTCGAAGTCCGAGGAAATGAGTGGTGGCAGATATCGGTTCTTAACAGTAATGTCATTGAGTCCCCTGTAGTCAATGCACGGGGGCAGGGTCTTGTCCTTCTTCTCCACGAAGAACAAGCCTGCGCCAGTGGGAGAGGGATGGATAAATCCTGTAGCTAGAGAGTCCCTAATGTAGTTCTTCATAGCCTTCGTCTATGGTCCCGACAATGAGTACAGACGTTCCCGGTGCGGTGCTAGGAAGAAGGTCAATCCCGTAGTCATAGGAGCAGTGCTGCGGAAGGGAAGTGGGCCGGGACTTGTTCAAAAGCTCCCAGAGATCCTGGTACTCCGCGTGAATGGCGGAGAGGTCCGTAACCACCTACAAGGACCCAGGAAGCCTTCCCGGGGGAAGTTGTGCAGAATTCAGACAATGGTCATGGCAGAACGGACTCCAGGCCATGATAGCACCGGTAGACCAGTTGATGAGTGGATTGTGCCGTTTGGCCCAGGAGAATCCCAAAGCAGGAACTGAATGGTATCGCTGTGATTCCCTGACACCCGTAGGTTGATGAGTGGTGTTATCATGACCCAACCTACAGAGCACCTGTTCAACGGTCAAACATCAATGGGAATAAATAGTGGCTGAGTAGGGATGTTCAACTCGGAAGCTAGTGTGGGCTTCAAAAAGCTCTCATCGACCCCAGAGACAATGAGGACCCTGTCACATCTGCTCCTGCTATGCCCTCTGGTGTTCATCTGGTTTCTTCTTGAACTGCAGTTACTCTCCCATTCACTCTCTCTCTCTGTGTATGATTGTGTGGTTGGAGAGAGGTGTGCTGAGTCAGATCCCTACCAGATACAACTTGTTTCATAATCAAGACCTCTACAAATACTCAGTCCTGCCACTTCCACTCTGCCAGATCGAGATCTCTGCTCAGTCAGTGCATGATTCTAGCCATTTATGATTACTCAAGATACCCTGCCTGGTCTTTTACCGGATACGAGGACACAAAATTACCAAAAGGCCCTCTATATAGACAACTCTTTGTGCGGATCCTGTGTTGACGTTTCACTGGCAACAGCCCAGCCCTGCCTAGTTGTATGGACTCGGGAAACAGGGTTTTTGCCCTCGTCGGTGACTATCGAGGAAGTTCGGGAACTCTCGGGTGCTGGCCACGGGATATTCAGGGACTTCCAGGATGACTCGGAGGCGAGGTCGAATCCCTGAAGGTGTGAATGAAATCAAACTTCCTCTCCATCTGACGTTCCGCAATCCCCCATCGATGCGCATTGTCAAAGTGATGAGAGAGAGTCAGGATCAAGTGTCAAGTGGGTAACTCCCCAGCAGCAAGCTCGTCCTTTACCTCCTCCGAGACGCCATGCAGGAACATGTCAAACAGTGCTTCCGGGTTCCATGAACTCTTCGCTGCCAACATGCGGAAATCCACTGCATATTCGGCCACCCTGCGGGCATTCTACCGGAGCTGAATTAGCTTACAGGCAGCTTCTCTCCTGGAGAACGGGGCATCAAAAACCTTCCTCACCTCTCCCACAAACCCCTCCAGGCTCACGCATATGCCTGGCTACTGTTCCCATACAGCGGTAGCCCAGGTGAGAGCCCTTCCAGACATCAACGTAATGAGGTAGGCTATTTTGGAGCGAGCCGGGGGGAAGGAGGGCTGAAGCTCGAAAATGAGGGCACACTAGGCTAAAAATGTCCGACAGGTGCTCGGCTCTCCATTAAAGCGTTCTGGAGTAGGTAACCTGGGGTTCCCAGGAAGGTAGAGTGGCCGGTGCTGCTAAACGTCGAGTTACTGAGGAGCGGTGGGGTTACCCCCGTGGCAGGCTGCCCTCCAGAGAACCCGCAGATTTGCTCTAGCAGCATGTCCAACACCCGGGTATGGCTGGTCAGCAACCATAGGTGGGTCAATAGTACCAGATGGCAGGCAGGTTCAGGGTAAGGGTAGGCAGAGATCAGAAATCAAAATGGAAGCAAGAGGCAGGCAGAGTGTTCAGGTAGGCAGAGTGTTCAGGCACAGGGTCAGGCAGAGTGTTCAGGCACAGGGTCAGGCAGAGTGTTCAGGCACAGGGTCAGGCAGTGTTCAGGTAGGCAGAGTGGTCAGGCACAGGGTCAGGCAGAGTGGTCAGGTAGGCAGAGTGGTCAGGCACAGAGGCAGGCAGAGTGGTCAGGCACAGGGTCAGGCAGAGTGTTCAGGTGGGCAGGCACAGGGTCAGGCAGAGTGGTCAGGCACAGGGTCAGGCAGAGTGGTCAGGTAGGCAGAGTGGTCAGGCAGATTGTTCAGGTAGGCAGAGTGGTCAGGCAGATTGTTCAGGTAGGCAGAGTGGTCAGGTGGGCATGCTAAGGGTCAACACCAGTGGGTCGAGAAAAAGAGACTTTGAAAAAGCCTGGGGCTGAGACACAAAACGCTGATTGACCTGACAAACAAGACAAACTGGCAGAAACAGAGAACACAGGTATAAATACACAGGGGCTAATGGGGAAGATGACAGACACCTGTGTAGCATTGACTGCACTTCTACTTGCACTAATGTGTGGTCAATTAGACATTAATGACAAGAAATGACTAGAAACCTTGTAAATACTTTACTTAACCCTTGTGTAGTCTTAACATTCTGTTTACCCCCCTTGTCCCAAGGGTCAAAAATGACCCGCTTTCACTGAACCCTGAAAATAAGCAGCTTAATTGAATTTTAAAGGCCAAATCTATTTTGAATGAATAAACAACCTGTCATTCATCACAAACTTTGTGAATATCTGGGTTTTCCAGAAATACTGAATTTAGTCAGTGGACACCACTCGTTTTTATTACAATACACCTGTCATTATTGTTTTCTTTACTAAAGCAGAGGTTTATTATTATTATTACTGCTAAAGGTATTGCAAAGGTATCAACATGTTGTTTTTCAAGAGATAGCACTTGTATAGCCTAAGACGGTAGCAGAAATGTGCAGAAAGTAGTTTAAAAATATTTTTATTGAAGGGAACAATAACAGTCTTGAGCTTTTTGGAATAAGTTGTGATATATTCTGATATACAGTACAATGAGGAAGTCTTCTATACATTTCTCCCATTTTTTTAACCATTGTCCTCACCTGCAAGGTGTATAAACCTTGTGTAGAATGTTCTTTAATAGAGTTGTGGTAACGTACTATGTCGTGGAGTAACAATATATTATCCTTGTCTGCAAAAGGCAACTTTGACCTGGGGGCATGCTTTGTAGACCATTCAAAAGCGTTCCGATACCTTGTCCCCAAGAAAAAACCCACGTGTTATGATAGCTTATAGACAGTAGTAGGCAAATGAAGGGACAAAGTTCCAATATTAAGATTTTGTAATAACATTTCTAGGGTCTATTTGTTAGTAATTGGAAACACGCCTCTTTCGAATTTCGTCCCCCGTTCCTAAACACATCCATTCTATAGTGTAGGTTTTGAAGATTCCTAATCTATGTTTGTAGTCATCAAAAGAAGATTGAGGAACGGTTGGTGGACCCAAGAAGTACAAGCCCCCACACCATTCTCTAACCTCTGAAATGTTGTCCTTGATGTGTGCATTGTTAAGTACCCCTTAACATGTTGTCTCTGTCTGTCTGGTAGAGTAGTGGTTATGGTGACAGCATCCCAAACCAGAGTTTGAGAGTTCAAATCTGAAGAGAGCATTTTTTAGAGAGCCATTTTTGATGTTGCCTTTTGTGGACTTGAAAGAGCTAACTTGAGGAGTGTAGAAGAGTAGGGGATTGTTCCCATCAAATATCAAGAAATGAATTGACACCTTGTGTAGAATGTTCTTTAATAGAGTTGTGGTAACGTACTATGTCGTGGAGTAACAATATATTATCCTTGTCTGCAAAAGGCAACTTTGACCTGGGGGCATGCTTTGTAGACCATTCAAAAGCGTTCCGATACCTTGTCCCCAAGAAAAAACCCACATGTTATGATAGCTTATAGACAGTAGTAGGCAAATGAAGGGACAAAGTTCCAATATTAAGATTTTGTAATAACATTTCTAGGGTCTATTTGTTAGTAATTGGAAACACGCCTCTTTCGAATTTCGTCCCTCGTTCCTAAACACATCCATTCTATAGTGTAGGTTTTGAAGATTCCTAATCTATGTTTGTAGTCATCAAAAGAAGATTGAGGAACGGTTGGTGGACCCAAGAAGTACAAGCCCCCACACCATTCTCTAACCTCTGAAATGTTGTCCTTGATGTGTGCATTGTTAAGTACCCCTTAACATGTTGTCTCTGTCTGTCTGGTAGAGTAGTGGTTATGGTGACAGCATCCCAAACCAGAGTTTGAGAGTTCAAATCTGAAGAGAGCATTTTTTAGAGAGCCATTTTTGATGTTGCCTTGTGTGGACTTGAAAGAGCTAACTTGAGGAGTGTAGAAGAGTAGGGGATTGTTCCCATCAAATATCAAGAAATGAATTGACACCTTGTGTAGAATGTTCTTTAATAGAGTTGTGGTAACGTACTATGTCGTGGAGTAACAATATATTATCCTTGTCTGCAAAAGGCAACTTTGACCTGGGGGCATGCTTTGTAGACCATTCAAAAGCGTTCCGATACCTTGTCCCCAAGAAAAAACCCACGTGTTATGATAGCTTATAGACAGTAGTAGGCAAATGAAGGGACAAAGTTCCAATATTAAGATTTTGTAATAACATTTCTAGGGTCTATTTGTTAGTAATTGGAAACACGCCTCTTTCGAATTTCGTCCCCCGTTCCTAAACACATCCATTCTATAGTGTAGGTTTTGAAGATTCCTAATCTATGTTTGTAGTCATCAAAAGAAGATTGAGGAACGGTTGGTGGACCCAAGAAGTACAAGCCCCCACACCATTCTCTAACCTCTGAAATGTTGTCCTTGATGTGTGCATTGTTAAGTACCCCTTAACATGTTGTCTCTGTCTGTCTGGTAGAGTAGTGGTTATGGTGACAGCATCCCAAACCAGAGTTTGAGAGTTCAAATCTGAAGAGAGCATTTTTTAGAGAGCCATTTTTGATGTTGCCTTTTGTGGACTTGAAAGAGCTAACTTGAGGAGTGTAGAAGAGTAGGGGATTGTTCCCATCAAATATCAAGAAATGAATTGACACCTTGTGTAGAATGTTCTTTAATAGAGTTGTGGTAACGTACTATGTCGTGGAGTAACAATATATTATCCTTGTCTGCAAAAGGCAACTTTGACCTGGGGGCATGCTTTGTAGACCATTCAAAAGCGTTCCGATACCTTGTCCCCAAGAAAAAACCCACGTGTTATGATAGCTTATAGACAGTAGTAGGCAAATGAAGGGACAAAGTTCCAATATTAAGATTTTGTAATAACATTTCTAGGGTCTATTCGTTAGTAATTGGAAACACGCCTCTTTCGAATTTCGTCCCCCGTTCCTAAACACATCCATTCTATAGTGTAGGTTTTGAAGATTCCTAATCTATGTTTGTAGTCATCAAAAGAAGATTGAGGAACGGTTGGTGGACCCAAGAAGTACAAGCCCCCACACCATTCTCTAACCTCTGAAATGTTGTCCTTGATGTGTGCATTGTTAAGTACCCCTTAACATGTTGTCTCTGTCTGTCTGGTAGAGTAGTGGTTATGGTGACAGCATCCCAAACCAGAGTTTGAGAGTTCAAATCTGAAGAGAGCATTTTTTAGAGAGCCATTTTTGATGTTGCCTTTTGTGGACTTGAAAGAGCTAACTTGAGGAGTGTAGAAGAGTAGGGGATTGTTCCCATCAAATATCAAGAAATGAATTGACACCTTGTGTAGAATGTTCTTTAATAGAGTTGTGGTAACGTACTATGTCGTGGAGTAACAATATATTATCCTTGTCTGCAAAAGGCAACTTTGACCTGGGGGCATGCTTTGTAGACCATTCAAAAGCGTTCCGATACCTTGTCCCCAAGAAAAAACCCACATGTTATGATAGCTTATAGACAGTAGTAGGCAAATGAAGGGACAAAGTTCCAATATTAAGATTTTGTAATAACATTTCTAGGGTCTATTTGTTAGTAATTGGAAACACGCCTCTTTCGAATTTCGTCCCCCGTTCCTAAACACATCCATTCTATAGTGTAGGTTTTGAAGATTCATAATCTCTGTTTGTAGTCATCAAAAGAAGATTGAGGAACGGTTGGTGGACCCAAGAAGTACAAGCCCCCACACCATTCTCTAACCTCTGAAATGTTGTCCTTGATGTGTGCATTGTTAAGTACCCCTTAACATGTTGTCTCTGTCTGTCTGGTAGAGTAGTGGTTATGGTGACAGCATCCCAAACCAGAGTTTGAGAGTTCAAATCTGAAGAGAGCATTTTTTAGAGAGCCATTTTTGATGTTGCCTTGTGTGGACTTGAAAGAGCTAACTTGAGGAGTGTAGAAGAGTAGGGGATTGTTCCCATCAAATATCAAGAAATGAATTGACACCTTGTGTAGAATGTTCTTTAATAGAGTTGTGGTAACGTACTATGTCGTGGAGTAACAATATATTATCCTTGTCTGCAAAAGGCAACTTTGACCTGGGGGCATGCTTTGTAGACCATTCAAAAGCGTTCCGATACCTTGTCCCCAAGAAAAAACCCACGTGTTATGATAGCTTATAGACAGTAGTAGGCAAATGAAGGGACAAAGTTCCAATATTAAGATTTTGTAATAACATTTCTAGGGTCTATTTGTTAGTAATTGGAAACACGCCTCTTTCGAATTTCGTCCCCCGTTCCTAAACACATCCATTCTATAGTGTAGGTTTTGAAGATTCCTAATCTATGTTTGTAGTCATCAAAAGAAGATTGAGGAACGGTTGGTGGACCCAAGAAGTACAAGCCCCCACACCATTCTCTAACCTCTGAAATGTTGTCTTTGATGTGTGCATTTTGATGTACCCCTTAACATTCTTTCTCTGTCTGTCTGGTAGAGTAGTGGTTATGGCATTTGCTCCTCAAACCAGAGTTTGAGAGTTCAAATCCAAAAAGTGAGTTTCTTAGAAAGCCATTTTTGATGTTGCCTTTTGTGGACTTGAAAGAGCTAACTTGAGGTGTGTAGAGGGGGAGGGGATTGTTCCCATCAAATATCAAGAAATGAATTGACACCTTGTGTAGAATGTTCTTTAATAGAGTTGTGAAAACGTATAACTAGTAAATCTGTAAATGATTTGACCTTCCCAGACAGCACAACTTTCTTGTTTTTTTATTTAAGAAATAGCCATGGGAGCACTCAGACATGATTTACATGATTTACAAATGAAGCATGTTTTAGTAAGTCCGCTAGATCAGATGCAGTAGGGATGACCAGGGATGTTCTCTTGATAAGTGTGTGATTTGGACCATTTTCCTGTTCGGATAAGCATTCGAAATGAAACAAGCACTTTTTTGATGCCAGGGAAACTGTATGGAGTATAAAAAATATATATATTTTCTTTAGAAATGTAGTGAAGTAAAGTTAAAAGTTGTAAAGAAACAGAAAGAGTAAAAGTACAGATACAAAACCCCCCCAGATATAAACATAATGTAGTGGAGTACTTTAAATAAATGTTTTGTTAAGTAATATACACCGCTGGACTTGAAACACAGGTATCCCATGTATATTGCCTCGCAATTTTTTTTTTTTTACTGCTGCTCTTTATTTATTTGTTAATTTTAAAAATATATATTTGTTTTACTTGACACATATTTTTCTTACAACTAAATAGTTGGTTTAGGACTTGTAAGTCTGAATTCCACTGTAAGGTCTACATATGTAGTATTATGCGCATGTGACAAATACTATTTGATTTGTTACGCATGAAAACATGTTGTGAACCAGGTGTGACATTATTGAAACTGTGCTGACACCTAGTGGACATAAAGAGAAACAACACCATACACACACACACACACACACACACACTCAATAACCTTAACACAGATGGGATGCTTTACATACATTGCTCTTTTGTTTATTAGACACTAACATATATGTCCAATAAACAGACGTTCAAAAGTCGGAATGTAAAACACAAACAACTGGAAAGTTATTCAAAAGCAGGTGAATCAAGCATCTTGGGGTTACCTGAAATAGGTCAAAGTATATATTTTAAATGTTCTAATTGATTCAATCTTTATTTAACTAGGCAAGATGAACTCAACAACATCGACATAGACACAAGTTGACCTGCTATATTTGGGGAAAAGGATTAACACAGAGAGAACTTGGCAAAATACAATGCATGCTTCTGTAGTACGAGTAGGTATATACAGTATCATCGGTAACAATTGTGTACAAGCCACCTAGCTAATAAAACACTGGGGCTTGCGGTCATTAGTTACATTTCAACCACAGCGATTCCCCAATTGAGGCGCATCAGAGTTCACCCGCAAATGCAGGAACACCGGAAATAATAACTAAACCAACGAATGAGAAATGGTGGAGGCTACTAGAACGAAGAGACATTTTTTCCGAATAAACGTGGTGAGTGAAAAACGTAGTTACATAGCTCACTCCCTACCCGGTATCTCATTCTACTGTTATACGACTCTGTATGCGTTGCTTGTTGGCAACCTTGTTATTTACGAAGTTTTTGGAACGGATTCCTGTTGGAACGTTCCACAAATTATACCCACCCGGCAGTGCCAAAGACATTCAGTAATCCGAGAAAGTGCTCCTCTGAACTGTCTGTCGACAGCAGCCAACAGAGGATTTACTGGTGTGTTTTTGATTAGCCTTGCTGAGAGAAGGGGAGGTGGAAGAAAAATCGGATCGGATCTGAAGTTTACCATCGCAGAGATCCTTGTCTGCGTTTTTTCTCATTGGAACTTGCTTCTAAAAAACGGTGACGGTGGTGGCATCCCAGTGACCGAGTCACATGGCAGAGCGAGCGCAGTTGTGCGGGCACCACGTCACTACTGGTCTCAAGCCACTGCGCTGCCAAAATGCAAATGCGGTTATAATTTAGAATAACTGACAGCCAAGTGTGTTTTTTTAAATTTTTACTTTCACCTGTTTGTCTTATATGAAAGGAACTTAAATTAACTGGAAACAAAGCCAATTGGGCTTCTAAACGCCGTAAACAACTTCTAAAAGCCAGGCTTTTGTGACATCCGTCATTGCAGTCGGCTTCTTTATCAGGATAACGTTACAGGAGTTGATAAGACTGAGGCGGATGGAAGTGTGGCATGATCTGCGTGCTGGAATGCGGATCCGACTAGGAATTGACGTCTATCATGCAGGTTTGTTAGTCATGTTTAGTAAGTGGACGCTTAATATTAAATGACTTAATAGCTCAGCAGTTGCCGCATACTCTCACTTAGATAATTAGTCAGAAACGGCTGTGAATGTGAGAGAGCCTATGTCCAATGCCATGGCAATGCACTCTACTCCAGCCCGAACTAAATGTTCTCATGCTGATCTGTTTAGTTTTTTTTCTCCCCTGGACCTCCTGCAAGAACTTTCTGAGGAATTGTGAAGTTAAAAATAGTAGTCTACTGCTATTCTCCTTGGGGTAGATTTTCAGCATGTGGCAAGCATTCCGCCTTCTGTAATTCGATAGCAGTATTATAGATAGAATTCGACACCGCTTTGAGTTGCTGGAATGAATCCATTCTCATAAGGCAAACGTTTTCAGTCCCACCAGGCAAACCTGTGGGACCAACTGTTGCTGCCATGTTATTCTGACATACTTGTTATTGTGTCTCAAGCTAAGCTTTGTACTTACTAGGAGAAGGCCACAATAAGTGCTGGAAATCACTTCCAAAGCAAAACATGGGTATGAAAATGCGGTGTTATTTTGGTCAGAAAAGTCAGCGCCGTCTTAAAGCTGCCGCTGAACGTTTTGAGGATGCTCGTACTTTTGTGTCCACTACCGGTAAGTCGCTGTCTATCTTAACTTATCTGAAATGCAATTTCCTGTCGGCTCAATTGGAATTCTGTGGACTCCAGAAAGACTTCCTACTGTAGTTGGGCAATTCCACGATAATGGAATTTCACTGACACTAAGATTTTTCACTTCAAATGTATGCCAAATCAAAACCATTGATTTTGAAGTTTTAACAAACCTTACAACTCTATGCACAAGGACAACTTATCCATTTACACTGAACATTTTACAAAAACACATTCTGGAAGAACTGTGCAGATGCAAAGTTTGGTAACAGAATTTCAATAAAATCTTCCTCTGTTTTTTATGTGACTACTAAAACGGAATTTCATCATGGGTCCCAGATCTGGGCTACACAGAAATGCATAATTATGGGTGTGAATATCATTCTCTTCATGGTGATGTATCCTGAATAGGTACACAAAGGTATAAATATGAAATATCCTCCTTTGCATATTTGCGTATTATTCTACCACTGGCTATTATTTGAATGATTATAGACGACTATGTTTTTCAAGTTTGGACATTCATAGTACAGCTCGGTAGAGTATAGAGCAGGGGTCTTAAACCTTTTTTCCCAGGGACCCCCTCCCAGGCAAACCGGCAACCCAGGGACCCCCTCCCAGGCAAACCGGCAACCCAGGGACCCCCTCCCAGGCAAACCGGCAGCCCAGGGAGCGCCATCATACGTTAGAAAAATCATAATTTAGCAGGTGAATGATAATGGCAATGAGAAGTAATCAACAATTAAAAATAATGGTTTTAGTAGATCATTTTTCATTATTTTGACCTCCCCACATTAGGATTGGAAGAGAGCCTATTAGCTAGAAGGTTACTCCAAACACATTTTCACATTCAAGAACAGCTGTTTTGGTTAGCCATGTGTTGTCAAAAATGTATGTTTAAGTCAAGAAAACGTATTGGCAGCCAGTAGAACTTGCCACACTGGGTGCTTTTTCAAAACCTGTGTCAGATACTCCAGTGAGTGTAATTTCCTCAACATTAGGAGTTGAGAAATCAAGTTGACATCATTGTAAATAAGATTTTCCTCTTTTACTGTAGGTATGTTGTGATATCAAACAAATCAGGCATGTCATTTTTCTATTAATAGTAAATGATTATTTACTTAACCAACTAGCATATTTCTGTCCTGCTAATGCTGTTTTTTATGGTCTCCGCTCAAGTTAACTGCAGCTAATCTGAGCGTATGGTCACTAGAGATGGCTTGAGCTGACAAATGAGTTAGACTGCATTGCATAGGCAAGATGTGGTGGGTGTAACAGAGATAGAGATAGCCAGGGGGAGTTTAGAACAATTCCTCATTGTCTCTAAATAATCATTGCACCTGGGAAACTAAGCCAGGGAGGGGTTAAGACAATACCCACGTGCAAGTAATGACAGGATGAACCCAGAGTGGCTTATCATGCTCCTTGGTCTGCACGAGGGGGTTGAACCAACCATGACTGAGCATTGTTAGTGTCAGCTATATAGGACTGCATTTGTGTAAAGGTTAGGTTACTCGGTCCAACACTCAAGGGTGGGGGGGGGTCGACCAGCCTCATTATTGCAATAATCAATCAAAATTAAATAAAGATTGTTTGAAGAAATGACAATCTCTCTCAGTACTGAATTAACAACGACAATGTAATTAAATATCTGTTTATTCTGTTGCTGGTGATATTCATAAAAACATTGCAAAAATATATTTTGGCGGACCCACTGCAGTACCTCTGCGAAACCTCTAGGGTGCCATGGACCCCCGGTTGAATACCCCTGCAGTAGAGTACAGTTTTTGGTAACGGAATTTCAAGGCACAGAGAAATGTTTTTTAAATATATGTTTTGATAGTGGTCTTTACTTCAACATTAATGTGTTTCGATGTATTTCTAATACCTTTTTTAAAGCGGCAATCAGCAGTTGAAACAATAACAAAGCATTTTCCACGCCCCTGTTTCAGTAAAAAGTTGAGGGGTGGGGCTGGAGGAATGTAACCACTCTCAAATGCATAGACAGAGGTATGGGTGCCGAGATAAGGACTGACCATCCATGTTATCAAAATTATAGTTTTAACCTTGTTTTGAGTGAGTGTTTGCTTACATTTACTTTGTTTGCAAACAGCTCGTACCCCTGCAGATTGATCTGGTACTCCCTGTATATAGCTTCATTCTTATTTTATTCCTCTTGTGTTAGATAATAATGTTAAGTCTGCGTCATTGGGAAGCTAGCATTTCACGGTAAAGTCTACACCTGTTCTATTCACTGCATGTGACAAACATATTTAATTTGTAAAAAACGTGTTGTTACACGTGGTCTGCCACTGCGAGGACGATCAGCTGTCCGTCCTGTCTCCCTGTAGTGCTTTCTTAGGCGTCTCACAGTACGGACATTGCAATTTATTGCCCTGGCCACATCTGCAGTCCTCATGCCCCCTTGCAGCATGCCTAAGGCACATTCCCGCAGATGAGCAGGGACCCAGGCATCTTTCTTTTGGAGTTTTTCAGAGTCGGCAGAAAGGCCTCTTTAGTGTCCTAAGTTTTCATAACTGTGACCTTAATTGCCGTCTGTAAACTGTTAGTGTCTTACTGACCGTTCCACAGGTGCATGTTCATTTATTTTTTGGTTCATTTAACGAGCATGGGAGACGGTGTTAAAACCCTTTACAATGAAGCTCTGTGAAGTTATTTGGATTTTTACAAATTATCTTTGAAAGACAGGGTCCTGAAAAGGGATGTTTATTTTTTGTTTTCAGCTTGAGTACTAATTACCATTATAAAATGCAGTCCACCTCACCATTTACAATAAACAGTGTTTGGAAGAAGAGTGCATGAAAGTGAAAGCTTATGCCAGTGGGTGAATAGTTGACATATAGAAATAACACAGACAACACCTGTCACTCAAATATTTAACAATGCTCATTATTCTCTTAAACAGAATTTCTGTTAAACCAAAGCCTGTTACAAGTGCTTAATAGAACAGCCGCTCGTTACGACATTCTAGAACATCTCAGGTGAAACCCTCCCCCCTTCCTCCGCCAGGTTGCTCTCTAGTCTGCCAGGGGCCAGGGGGAGTGTCATGTTGAAGCTGCTCTTCCACAAAGTGCTGGTGTTGACCTGTCTTCACCATTCACCTCACTGTACCTCCCTTCCAACGTAAGCTAACTCCAGCTGCTCTCAGTCGCCACCCTCTTCCACCACTTGGCCCGGAGAAAGGTAAATCTACTGTACTATAAACATTTCTGTGACCTTAACGCACCCAATTGTATTTGATCACCTGCTGTACTGTCTGACTCATTTAATGTCCGGAAATGATACAATGTGTACAATAGTCTTAACTAGGATTGACATTAAGGGTTGTCGTATTGCTTGAGATAAGTGAACTGAGCAGTAACACAAGTTGAGCCTGCTCTAAGGTTGCCCCTTTGAGCAGGTGGGGAAAAAATACATGTGAAAACCACCTACCAAGAATTCCAGTAGCTTAAACTCATCTTTCTGGTTCCTCCCCATTGTTTAAGTAAAATATAGACAATTCATGCCAGCGGAGCCTGCTCTGAGATTCTGTTAACTGAAAACAACCAAAAATAAAGAATTTCAGTACTGATCTTTCTGATTCTTCTGCCATGTTTAGGTGAAAGGCAGGCAATGTATGGCACTTCTGCGTGGAAATAGACAATTTACATTTTCGTGCATATTATCGTAGTCTTCGGGGCAGCCCAAAAATACTTCTGACTTGCCCGATGGGCAAAGTGCCGTTCAGACTTTAAACGTCAATCCCTTCATAGCGCCGCCTTTGTGCTGGTGTTGAATTACACCAAGGTAGTGTGATGTTATAGCCTGGAAATCAAGACTGAAGCATGCTACGCTTTACTATTGTTTCACTGTTGAGCGGGATTTCAGTCTGGATTTCCAGGCTAGGAATGTGACACAATCCCGACAACTGTTTCTGTTCTGTCCAGGTCTTTGGTCCTCGTGGAAAATGTCCTATGCATACCAGAACCTGTTCAGCTGGAGTCGACCTCGATTGACCCGACCGCGGCATCTCCTCTTCCTTTTACTGGGCTTCTTGTGCTACTTAGTTCCTCCCACAGGTAAAATGCACCGATACATTTCTCTGGAAATATTCACGGTTTCATGGTTGTCCAAGATGTAAGAATGAATGAGATGTATTCCTTGATTTGATTGTTTTGTTGTACTCACCATACACTTGATTGAATCTAAGACATGAATACCGTTGTCTTAACAATAGATGCTTGCCTTTATTACTTTGGGTGTGCCTTATGCCAAGGTGTATCTTTACTTTGTGTGTCTTTCCTTTCTGTGTTTATCGGGTTGTTAGTAATTGTTTATACTGTCTGTTGGTTCTGAGGCGTGTATGCATACTTCGGTGGTGGCTCACTCCGAATGGCTGTTTTTACAGTGTGGAAGCCACAAGGCATGGTGAGTTACAATGTAGGCCGGACAATCGGTCCTCTGTGAGTCCGTGTCGCTCGGGTAGGAGGGGAATGACTAAACAGAGGTCGAAAGGCTCCATTCTCTAAAAGAAAGCAAAGGGGCCCAATCGCTGCAAGCAGTGTTACACAGAGTTTAGGTTACACCCACATCCCATAATATTCAGCTCCGGAGCTATGGCAACAATAGCCATGGGAATAGCTGCGCTGTCAGTGAGTGTCTGAGTCTGTGATGGTTGGTGTCATGTCTTGTCTAGAGACACACTCATCCTGCCTTTTTTTGTTTGTGTTCTTGTCAGGGAAAGGCCTCATTTCCCTTTACCGCTGTGACTTGATTGAGCAGTTGAGCTTCATGTATGTCTGGAGCATTACTGTATGTTAAGAGATTGCATTTGCGAGGTACACATGGCTATAGAGAGATGACATAGAAGGCTAAAGCTTGTTACAAGTAAGGGTAATTAATGTCAATGACACAACATCTATGCCCTAAATCAGTGGGGCGCAAAACCAGTGTCGGCTGCTTTTCTCATCTGCCTAGCACATTAATGTCTGATTGCTCTCAGATTGCACACACCTGGCTTCCCAGAGCTAAGAAAGAAGGATCTAAAATCTAAACATTCAGGGCCCTAATCAATGTTCCCTCTAATTTCTTTTGACACTGAGCAAATTTCATGTCTGCTGAGCGCAAACTTTAACATTGTGAAAATGCTGTGCAACTTCCAGCATGCGTTTACTGTGAACACCTGAGGCTGTACCCACTTTAAGTTACAGTTTTAACAGTGGCCAAGTAGGTTACTGTGGCTATTTGATCATAAAAGAGACCTACCGGTGTGGTCTGCCATCAAAAACAATGAAGAAAATGCATCCCGTAATATTTTAACATGGAAATAGCTATTCTATCATTCAAGTCTACAGTAGCAGCCAGCAGCTAATATATTGTGTTCAGTGTAGGCCTACATTCTATGAGACTTTTGAAAATAACGTCCAGGGCTTGACATGAACCTGTTTATCCACTTGTCCTTCAAACAAGGTGGTGACTAAAAATGTTGATGTGTTTGATGCAAGAAACCACTTTACAAAATACAATGTATTATTATTCCCATACCATTGTTATAGAGAATCATACAAATTATGCTAGTCTCTGCCTATTGGCTACTTTGCTTATTTAAGCCTGTCTCAAAATACAACACTGCCCCTTTAAGACAAACAAATGCTCTTTACCTGACTCGCTTTTCAAAGATGTCTAGAAATGTACATGTTTTGTGCCCTTGTAGGAAGCAATCGCTCCCCTATTTCTGATTACAGATAATCTAACTGGGCTAATAACTCAACTAGCAAAGGATATGAACAAAATGTGCACACAATGTGCTGCTCTCACTTTGATCTCAAAATAAGCGCATCTACTCACGACCGCTCATGCTGTAAACACAGTCCAGGTGAAAGTAAATGGCAGAGATCCATATATGGCAATGGTCTATTTGCATATAGGCCTACTGCAGCTCTGATTGTTTATGCCTCACCTCTCTGTGTACAGTACGGACTGAGTAGTGCGTGTCAATGCAATAGACTCCTACTCAGATGCGTTATGCCCACAACAAAATATATTGCGTAGTTGGTTTTGTTTCGGTATGTTGCATTGAAAGTGACTAATATTCCGTTGATTTGATCACATTTTCCACAGTAAAGGGAATCGTTGAGTGTTAACAGGGAAAACTCTAGAACAGTGGTCACCAACCTTTTCCGAGTCAAAATCACTGAGTTAACATGCAAGCCGAGATCTACCGTTTAGATTTTTTTCCGTGACTTACAAAACCTAAGCCTATGCAACATTAACCAATTAAAAACAGTACTGTAGCAATGAGTTGTGTGGAGTAAGCTATAGGCCCAATACAGTATTTCTGCATATTGGCTTTGCTTGAATTGCCCTGCCAATGCATTGTTGGCCATTTTTTGTTTTATTGTATTTCAAACTTTGAGGTAGGCTATATGATCACACCGGTAATAGATCCGCTGTTGTATTACTTGTGAGGCACAGCTGAGTGAGCACACATTTAAATCATTTGCTTTTTATTTGTATTTTACTGAGCTGATGGTGCCTGCATCTGAGGGTCAGTCTCAGTGGAGGGAGAGCGCAGCAGACAGAGGGTCAGTCTCAGCGGAGGGAGAGAGCAGCAGACTGAGGGTCAGTCTCAGCGGAGGGAGAGAGCAGCAGACTAAGGGTCAGTCTCAGCGGAGGGAGAGAGCAGCAGACTGAGGGTCAGTCTCAGCGGAGGGAGAGAGCAGCAGACTGAGGGTCAGTCTCAGCGGAGGGAGAGAGCAGCAGACTGAGGGTCAGTCTCAGCGGAGGGGAGAGAGCAGCAGACTAAGGGTCAGTCTCAGCGGAGGGAGAGAGCAGCAGACTGAGGGTCAGTCTCAGCGGAGGGAGAGAGCAGCAGACTGAGGGTCAGTCTCAGCGGAGGGAGAGAGCAGCAGACTGAGGGTCAGTCTCAGCGGAGGGAGAGAGCAGCAGACTGAGGGTTTAGTCTCAGCGGAGGGAGAGAGCAGCAGACTGAGGGTCAGTCTCAGCGGAGGGAGAGAGCAGCAGACTGAGGGTCAGTCTCAGCGGAGGGAGAGAGCAGCAGACTGAGGGTTTAGTCTCAGCGGAGGGAGAGAGCAGCAGACTGAGGGTCAGTCTCAGCGGAGGGAGAGAGCAGCAGACTGAGGGTCAGTCTCAGCGGAGGGAGAGAGCAGAAGACACCGTCTTCCAGCTGATGGGGCGACTCGCGTCTCACCGCATTATTACTGCCTCAGGCACAAATTCATGTTACTCCTATGAATAGAGGAAGTGAAATATTAAATCGATATTAAATAAGACCCAAGCCACTAATAAGAAAAACAACAACGCAAGCTTATAGATACACTTTCCTACTCATTCATTACTGCTTGTTGTGGTGCTGAGTGGAAATAGGAAGAATTATCATTTTAGGCCTTATAAAAGTGTTGAATACAAAGTGTATTCAACACTCAGTCAGTGCTGAGTAAGAACTTAAACATGAACTCACTCATAATAACAGCAGCTCTTTGCTGTATTCGTTGACAGTCTCTCTCTAGTCATGGTTTTGAAATCTCACAGTATCAACTTTGCTGTAGATTTCTTTTATGTCTGCTACTTTACTGCAGACATGGTCATCTGAGCCATACGATTGGCCAGCGGTAGGCCTATAGTGCACTTGATTTGCTCTCTGGGCCAGCCGGGAAGGCAGAGTTTTTACCTTCAGACACATGAAATGGTTCAAAAGGGCAACAGTTCACCTACCCGGCATGCAGGGCCGGTGAATCAGGTGCACCTACCGCCAACAGCCTGTGAAGAATAAAACAAAATAGGAACACAAGGCTTTATAATTGGTTTTTACAGAATGTTTGACTAGGAATGCCTTGGAGATCGACCGGTTGGTGACCACTGCTCTAGAAAGTTGAGTGAAGTTCAATCTCGTGCTTCTCTCTGTGGGCTGATATTTCTACACGGCAGTCTCGGGGCTACTGCTCGCAAGCACCCAGCTTAGAGGGAACATTGGCCCCAAGTACCCACAGAAAATACCAATCCCTGTCCCAGATGGCAAAGTCACTGATCGCGTCTTCTTTATATCCCATAGACCGGCGCACAATTGGCCCAGCGTCGTCCGGGTTTGGCCGGGGTAGGCCGTCACTGTAAAAAACAATTTGTTTTTAACTGACTTGCCTAGTTAAATAAAAAATATATATACACACTCTCTATAACAACTCTTTCATCCTCTTTCCCTCTCCAGGTGTATCTGCCGAGATCTGCCGGGTGACCGGGGGAGTGTTGGGGATCCACTGGAGCAGTGTGGTCGGTTTAGGCTGGCGCCCCCTGGCCGTGGGCAGGAACAGCGCCAGCTGCTGGGAGTCATGCTGCCTGGAGCCCGCCTGCAGTGCCGTGTGGAGCCTGGGGGGGCGCTGTGTCCTACTGAGTTGCTCCAACAGCGGGCTCTGTCAAGTCACGTCTCTACCCCAGCCCCACATCGAGTCCCTGGGGCTCCTGCAGCAGCTTTCAAAGGGCACCACAACAGCTCGAAGGAAAAGGCAGAGGCGAGCACTAACAGGAAAGGGAAGTGGGTCGGACCAACTTTCTAGCACTGTGAGTCAACGGAAAGTTCAAGTATTGTAGTTGAGTCATAGATGCCTGTTTACCCTTCCTTCTGGGATCACTGGGACGGAGTAGATAAAAACAAAGACTAAATACTCTCCTATAAAGTTATACATGGATGACATCTATATTTCTCTAACTTATGTGTTGATGTAAGCTATGCAATCTCTTACAGTGCATTCGGAAAGTATTCAGACCCCTTGACATTTTCCACATTTTGTTACGTTACAGCTTTATTCTAAAATTGATTAAATATTTTCTTCTGTCATCAATCTACACACAATACCCCATAATGACAAAGGAAAAAAACATTATTTTTTTTTAGAAATCTTTGCACATCTTATACAAATTAATATACTATCACATTTACATACAGTACCAGTCAAGTTTGGACACACCAACTAATTCATGGGTTTTTCTTAATTTTTTTTACTCTTTTCTACATTGGAGAATAATAGTGAAGACATTAAAACTATGAAATAACACATGGAATCATGTAGTAACCAAAAAAGTGATTGATGCAAGATGCTTTTTGAGGCAAACACACTCACACAGTTCTGGGTTGCTCATCTACTGCAGGAAGCCGTCTCCAGACTGACTGAGAAAGCAGTCTGATCCGGTTTGACACCACATAACTATGTCAGTCAGGGTTCTCAACTCTGGATGACTTAAAAAGCAAGTAACGGTCTCAATGCTGAGCGTGACCTCAGGATTGCACTGAACAAAACTGAGCCCAGAATAGACCTGCTTGCTGAAAACTTCAACCAGTCACACACCTCTCATTAGGACTGTTTTTTTTTTCTTCTGGTTTACGTCTGTGTGATATCTCAAAACATCTTGCGCCAATCAGTTTGTTCCAGTTCAGAATGAAAATTATTTATTGTGGTTTAACAGCAACAGTTCCAACCTAGACAGATATGCAAGTGTGTTTTTTATTTAATACATTTTATTATTGTTATTATATATATTTATTTATTTACCCCTTTTGCCCTAATTTTGGGAGATCCAATTGGTAGTTACAGTCTTGTCCCATCGCTGCAACTCCTGTACGGACTCGGGAGAGGCGGAGGTCGAGAGCCATGCGTCCTCCGAAACACAACCCAACCTAGCCGCACTGCTTCTTGACACAATGCTCGCTTAACCCGGAAGCCAGCCGCACAAATGTGTCGGAGGAAACACCGTACACCTGGAGACCGTGTCAGCGTGCATGCGCCCGGCCCGCAACAGGAGTCGCTAGGGCGCGATGGGACATGGACATCCCGGCCGGGCAGACCCTCCACTAACCTGGGCGACGCTGGGCCAATTATGCGTCACCTGTGTGTGTTTGCCTTTCCAAATCATGTCCAATCAATTGAATTTATCCCAGTTGGACTCCAAGTTGTAGAAACGTCTGAAGGATGATCAATGGAAACAGGATGCTCAATTTCGAGTCCCATAGCAAAGAGACTGAATACTTGTGTAAATAACGTACACAACCGGTCAAAAGTTTTAGGACACCTACTCATTCAAGTGTTTTTCTTTATTTTATTTTTTTACTATTGTCTACATTGTAGAATAATAGTGAAGGCATCAAAACTATGAAATAACGCATATGGAATCATGTAGTAATTAAAGTGTTGAACAAATCTAAATATATTTTATATTTGAGATTCTTCAAATAGCCACCCTTTGCTGTGATGACAGCTTTGCACAGTCTTGGCATTCTCTCAACTAGCTTCACCTGGAATGCTTTTCCAAACTCCAACAGGAGTTTCCACATACGCTGAGCACTTGCTGGCTGCTTTTCCTTCACTCTGCGGTCTGACTCATCCCCAACCATCTCAATTGTTTTGAGGTCGGGATTGTGGAGGCCAGGTCATCTGATGCAGCACTCCATTACTCTCCTTCTTGGTAAAATAGCCCTTTCACAGCCTGGAGGTGTGTTTTGGGTCATTGTCCTGTTGAAAAACAAATGATAGTCCCACTAAACACAAACCAGATGGGATGGCGTATCGCTGCAGAATGCTGTGGTAGCCATGCTGGTTAAGTGTGCCTTGAATTCTAAATAAATCATAGACAGTGTCACCAGCAAAGCACACCATCACACCTCCTCCTCCATGCTTCACGGTGGGAACCACACATGCGGAAATCATCCGTTCACCCACACTGCGTCTCGCAAAAACAAGGAGGTTGGTACCAAAAAATCTCAAATTCGGGCATTTCAACAAGTCTAATGGCCATTTGCTCGTGTTTCTTGGCCCAAGCGAGTCTCTTCTTATTATTGGTGTCCTTTAGTAGTGGTTTCTTTGCAGCAATTTGACCATGAAGGCCTTATTCACACAGTCTCCTCTGAACAGTTGATGTTGATGTGTCTGTTACTTGAATTCTGTGAAGCATTTATTTGGGCTGCAATTTCTGGTAACTCTAATGACCTTATCCTCTGCAGCAGAGGTAACTCTGGGTCTCCCTTTCCTGTGGTGGTCCTCATGAGAGCCAGTTTCATCATAGCGCTTGATGGTTTTTGCGACTGCACTTGAAGAAACGTTCAAAGTTCTTGCCATTTTCCGTATTGACTGACCATGTCTTAAAGTAATGATGGACTGTAGTTTATCTTTGCTTATTTGAGCTGTTCTTGCCATAATATGGTCTTTTACCAAATAGGGCTATCTTCTGTATTCCACCCCTACCTTGTCACAACACAACTGATTGGCTCAAATGCATTAAGAAGGAAAGAAATTCCACAAATGAACTTTTAATAATGCACACCTGTTAATTGAAAAGCATTCCAGGTGACTACCTCATGAAGCTGATTGAGAGAATGCCAATAGTGTGCAAAGCTTTCATCAAGGCAAAGGGTGGCTATTTGAAGAATTTGTTTAACCCTATTTTTGATTACTACAAGATTCCATGTGTTAATTAATAGTTTTGATGTCACTATTATTCTACAATGTAGAAATAGTACAAATAAAGAAAAACCCTTGAATGAGTAGGTGTTCTAAAACATTTGACCGGTATTGTATTTCTGTTTTTAAATTTCTTATAAACGTTCAAACATTTCAAAAAAAAAAAAAAAACTGTTTTCGCTTAGTCATTATGGGGTGTTGTGTGTAGATTGATGAGGAACATTTTCTTATTTATTCCCTTTTTTAGATTAAAGCTGCAACGTAACAAAGTGGAAAAGAGTCTGAATACTTTCCGACTGTAACTGCAGTGTTTACTTCACGAAGCCTATTGGCTACATTGTACCGTCTTCAATGTCGCTCGTCATTTCTCCATTCTTATCTGAAGTTCATGAAGTACATCCATGTCTTGACAGCGGGTTTCCAAGGATGCAGAGCGTCCAGCTCCAACGGTCGACATCGCCAGCGGTGTGGCCCTCCCTCAAACATCTGATAAGAATCCCAGTCAGTTAGCCAATGGGAGTGGAGAAGCTCCATCACCCTCACAGCAGAAGTCTATGTCGGAGGACACCAGAGACGCATCTTCCAACAGCAGCTCTGTGCTTCCCACTACATCACCAACGCAGGCTGGTAAGGCACTGAACTCTGACCTAGTATCCCTCAAAAGCCACCCTAGACAACTGTTTGGTTAATAACGTACTAATAACAAAATGGACGCGTTGAGGCGTGTCTTCATGGAAGGAAGAAACGTGTAGCTCTAAACATCTACTCCCGTTCATAAACTGGCACCCACTGCAGATGTACGTCTACTGTTTGCACTTTGAATGAGCTTCTGTTTCAGTGTTTCCGCCCTCCGTTTCAATCCATGCAAATCCTGTGGTTTCCATGACAGTGCGGGAATTGGTGGTGTCTGCAGGCGAGAGTGTGGAGGTCACGCTGCCGCGCAACGAGGTGGAACTCAACGCCTTTGTGGTGCCAGCGCCCCAGCCAGGTACTCAACCTACCTGCGTTATTACTTAGTTAAACGGTATCATACACCTGTATTAATACACACCCCGTGTAGTCCACGTCTCACCCGAGTTCTGTATAAAGCTTATCTGTTTCATTTGGCGTGACAACGGCACCGGAGTGAGCTAACGTAGAAAACAGACTGGCACTAAGGCGAGCTCTGTATCCATGCATGCCATTGGTCATAGCTTACATCCTCGGCTTTGATTGCTCTCTTTCTCACGTCTCGAAAAGGGGCCGACTATGAATTTGACTGGCTCTTGAGAACTCATCCCAAAGACTACAGTGGAGAGATGGAGGGGAAACACAGCAAGACACTCAAGCTCAGCAAGGTACAGCTCCTTGAATTAGTTCAACCGTTACCTCTCTCATCTCTCTCTCTGTTCAAACTCTCAGGCCTCTTTAACTGAGATTGAATGTATGACTAGAACCATTCATACAGTACTGTAATACTATGAGAAACCGTTATTATTGTGGTCCCTCCAATTCAACCTCTCTCTGGCTCTTGTGTTCAGCTGACGGTGGGGCTGTATGAGTTTGAGGTGACCGTGGAGGGCGACGGAGCACACGGAGAGGGCTTTGTCAACGTCACAGTCAAACCAGGTGGGGGGTTAAGCTAACATGACTTGTATTGACTGTGTTTTGATATTCTCTTCAATAGGAACCTGTGTAAACTGTCACATCTTAAAGGTCACCTCCCTCGACTTTCCCATTAATGGGCTTATACTGAAACGTCGACAATGACTCATACCTACGGGGACATACTCATACCTCGTTAGAACCCAACGGAAGATAGCAGACTGAAACAGGGATGCATTACCTGGAGTTGTCCAATGAGAAATGCACATTTTCGGGTTTGGCTACTCGTGCCCTAATGAACACGGCTCAACTGTACCGTTCAGCCAATTAGCTAACCTCTTCCACTTCACAGAGCCGCGGATAAACAAGCTGCCCGTCGCTGTGGTTTCCCCTAAGTTCCAGGAGATATCCTTGCCAACCAGCTCCACGGTGATCGACGGCAGCCGTGAGTTCACCCGGCTCGTTGGTCACAATCAAATCAAATAAACTGGAATTGCACCATCTGTGGATGTCAAAGGGGATTTTATGTAGCATCTTGTCTAGTTCTTTGCTTACAAAAAAAAGACAGATTTTGTCAAGGGTGTATTTATTTAGATTATAGCTCTACTGCCGTACATTGACATTGTAGCTAGACCGTTTTAGGACAAGAACCGGTATTTACCCTAGAATGCTAGATGTTTATCTTTGGTTTGGTGCAAAGGCCCTCTGTCAACACCCTGTGCAGTTCTTCCATAAAACAATGGGAAGAAAAACTTTGGTATTCAGGGTTGAGACGGGCAAAAGTATAGGCAGGGTGGCCTAGACATTTATGGACCGTTTGTTTTTATCCGGTTCTTTTCCCCCTCTTCTTCCTGTCCTGTCTTCCTCCTCTCCCTGTGCTTCGGCCCCATCAGAGAGCACAGACGATGACAAGGTGGTGGCATGGCATTGGGAGGAGGTGAAGGGCCCGCTGAGGGAGGAGAAGGTCTCGGCAGACACCCAAATCCTCACCCTCACCGGCCTGGTCCCAGGGAACTACACATTCAGGTACTGTTCCCTTGTCTTCTCAATGGGTATGTGGCGCTTCGTAGTTTCTCTACCTAGTGCCGACACTTTCATTACTGTTGTACACCTCCCGGCGCTGTCACCTTGTCTTCTCCATGGGCATGCACGGTCTTTTCTCTACATATTTCAGCAATGAAAGACGAGGGGGTGTGGTATATGGTCAATATACAGTGGCAAGATAAAGTATGTGAACCCTTTGGAATTACCTGGATTTCTGTATAAATTGGTCTTAATATTTGATCTGATCTTCATCAATAATAGACAAACACAGGCGGCTTAATCTAATAACACACAAACAATTATACGTTTTCATGTCTTTATTGAACACCTTGTAAACATTCACAGTGAAGGGTGGGAAAGTATGTGAACCCTTGGATTTAATAACTGGTTGACCCTCCTTTGGCACCCATAACCTCAACCAAACATTTTCTGTAGTTGCGGATCAGACCTGCACAACGGTCAGGAGGAATTTTGGACCATTCCTGTTTCAGTTCAGCAATATTCTTGGAATGTCTGGTGTGAACCGCTCTCTTGAGGTCATGCCACAGCATCTCAATCAGGTTGAGGTCAGGACTGACTGGGCCACTCCAGAAGGCATATTTTCTTCTGAAGCCATTCTGTTGTTGATTTACTTCTGTGTTTTTAGGTCGTTGTCCTGTTGCATCACCCAACTTCTGTTGAGCTTCAATTGGAGGACAGATAGCCTAACATTCTCCTGCAAAATGTCTTGATAAACTTGGGAATTCATTTTTCCGTCTAATAGCAAGCTGTCCCGGCCCTGAGGCAGCAAAGCAGCCCCAAACCATGATCCTCCCTCCACCATAGTTTACAGTTGGGATGAGATTTGGATGTTGGTGTGCTGTGCTTTTTTTTTCTCCACACATAGTGTTGTGTTTCCTTCCAAACAACCCAACTGTAGTTTCATCTGTCCACAGAATATTTTTCCAGTAGAGCTGTGGAACATCCAGGTGTTCTTTTGCGAACTTCAGACGTGCAGCAATGTTTTATTTGGACAGCAGTGGCTTCTTCCGTGGTGTCCTCCCATGAACACCATTCCTGTTTAGTGTTTTACGTATCGTAGACTTGTCAACAGAGATGTTAGCATGTTCCAGAGATTTCTGTAAGTCTTTAGCTGACACTCAGGATTCTTCTTAACCTCACTGAGCATTCTGCGCTGTGCTCTTGCAGTCATCTTTGCAGGACGGCCACTCCTAGGGAGAGTAGCAACAGTGCTGAAATTTTTCCATTTATAGACAATTTGTCTTACCGGACTGACTTTTAGAGATACTTTTGTTACCCTTTCCAGCTTTATGCAAGGCAACAATTCTTAATCTTAGGTCTTCTGAAGTCTCTTTGTTTGAGGCATGGTTCACATCAGGCAATGCTTCTTGTGAATAGCAAACTCATATTTTGTGAGTGTTTTTTATAGGGCAAGGCAGCTCTAACCAACATCTCCAATCTCTCCTTGATTGGACTCCAGGTTAGCTGACTCCGGACTCCGATTAGCTTTTGGAAAAGTCATTAGCCTTGGGGTTCACATACTTTTTCCAACCTACACTGTGAATGTTTAAATGATGTATTCAATATAGACAAGAAATTTATGAAGAAATCCAGGTAATTCCAAAGGGTTCACACACTTTATCTTGCCACTATACCACGGCTAAGGGCTGTTCTTAGGCACGACGCGACGCAGAGCATTCAGGGCTCGAACCACCCAGTTTATAATGCTTTTTATAAACTGGGTGGTTCGAGCCCTGAATGCTGATTGGCTGACAGCCGTAGTATATCAAACCGTATACCAGGGGTATGACACAAAATTTCTTGTTACTGCCCTAATTACGTTGGTAACCAGTTTATAATAGCAATAAGGCACCTCTGGGTTTGTGGTATATGGCCAATATACCACGGCTAAGGGCTGTATCCGCTTTGCGTGTAAGAACAGCCCTTTGCCGACGTATATTGGCCGTATACCACACCCCCTCGGGCCATATTGCTTAAATATACCTAGTTGTTTCTATGGGCATGCCATCTTGTATTCCCCGTCTATCTCTTTGTTCAGCTGTTTTCCTCCATACCATTTCACAAGCATTTGCCCCTCACCCCCTCTCCCCATTTCAGCCATAGGTGAAGGCTAGGTCTTAGACAAAAGCAAGGACGTTAGGAATTTGTCTATCACAAACTTACTATTCTCTCCCCTTCAGTCTGACGGTTACGGACTCAGACGGGGCCCAGAGCTCCACCCAGGCCACGCTGTCGGTCAGCAAGGCCATGGACTACCGGCCAGTGGCCAACGCCGGGCCCAACCAGGTCATCACGCTACCGCGCAACGCTGTCACGCTGCACGGCAACCAGAGCGCGGACGACCACGAGCCGCTGGCCTACGAGTGGTCGCTCAGCCCCGAGAGCAAGGGCAAGGTGGTGGAGATGCAGGTGAGAGAGGAGCACCAGGGGTGGCCATGTCAGGGACCATGCACATGTCTTACCTAGCAATCATGGGGATTCGAGGTGTTTTGTTTTCTGAAAATAAAGCTTGTTTTTGTAGTTTTAAAATGGAAATTCTTCATTTCGACACCAACAAGAAAAGGGAAATTCTTCTCTCCCATCTTGACAGTTCTTTTCTTCGACTTATAGGGCGTGCGGACTCCCACTCTGCAGCTATCTGCCATGCAGGAAGGAGACTACACCTTCCAGCTCACTGTCACAGACACAGCCGGACAGCAGGACACGGCACAGGTCACTGTTATCGTCCAGCCAGGTAAATCAGCAGCATATAGATCATGTGTATCTATGGCTAATTTCAACACCACTGCAGTGGTAATTGCTTGAATATCATGCATGATTTACAAGAAATAAGCCACACATTGTCTCTCATTCATTGCTATTATATAACATATCTGAATGGATGTTGTTTTAACCTTGATGAACAGAGACAAACGACTGGCACGGTGCTGTAAATGAAAATAGGGTTATATACGGATATTGTCCTCGTGTCACCAAAGTCTACGTTTCCCCTGCGCCTGCTTGTGTTCCATCCCCCTCAGAGAACAATAAGCCCCCAGTAGCGGACCCCGGCCCAGAGAAGGAGCTGACCCTACCTGTGGACCGCACCACTCTGGACGGCAGCAAGAGCACGGACGATCAGAATATCTCCACCTACCACTGGAAACAGAGCAAGTCAGTATTCACACACGTATGCACAGACGGACACAATAGACTCGCGCGCACACACGCACTCAACTACATGCATGCTCACGTTTGAGCTCACACACTCACTTTCTCTCATACACACGCATACGCACACACTCCCAAATACATACACACACACACCACACTTTGGCAAATGACACACTCCCTGTTCTCTGTGCTTGAGAGTGACACTTAGTTCAACTACCAGAGGCAATATGGTGAGTGGAGATGACACTTTAGAGCTCTCTTCTTTTCCACCTCATGTTACATGGTGCAGTTCAGTGCTCTGTGGTGACAGTGGAGCTGCTGTTTCTCCACCTGTCTGACTCTGTGATGGTCGTCTCTCTCCTCTCAGGGGACCGGACGGAGTGAAGATCGAGAACGCCGACAGCGCCGTTGCCACGGTGACGGGGCTGCAGGTGGGCGAGTACGAGTTCAGCCTGACCGTGACGGACGAGAGAGATCTGGCGAGCACCGAAACGGTCACAGTCATCGTCCGAGAGGGTAACTGTCCTCTCTGTGTGTGTGTGTGTGTGTGGTGCGTGTGTTTGTTTGTTCTGTGTTTTTTTGTTGTTTAAATTCGGTTTTCTCATTTCATAAGAGTAAGATTTTCCTTTTGTCTCTGATTTTTTTTTCTGGGTGCTGAGATGAGTTTTAGCAGAAAAACACAGTTATTTAATATAGAATTACCTACAAGGAAATGTATCAGAAACTAAACAGTATGAAGTTTTACAGGCTTTACAAGGTAATGGTCTCACACGAGATGCACTCAAATATTTAGTCAACTGAAGTCTTGCCGAGCTGAATATCAGTACTCTTTGAAGTATAACCTAAGTATAACTCCCTCACCTATAGTTTTACCAGGTGCGTGGGAACCGCGTACAGAGTATTTCAGAATACTCTTTGGCACTGCAATGTCCTTAAATGTGTCTTGTCTGCTCTCTACCAGAGTTAGACCAGCCCCCAGTAGCCCATGTCCAGTCCAGGCCGGCCATCTCTCTGCCCCTGCGGACTGCAGCCCTGGACGGCTCCCACTCCACAGACGACAAGGGCGGAGTCGGCTACTTGTGGACCCGTGACGACAGTAGCCCAGCAGCAGGGGTGAGAGACCGAGTTCACTCCGTGGTGCTATAACGAATAACAGAAACATTTACAGAAAATATCATGAAGTATTAGGTGATCTGTGTCAGGCAAGCACAATGAACCCGTAGTAAGTAAACGAACAAATACCATCTAGAAAACATTTCCTTCTTCATGTTGTATTATGTAAAAGCATTCTTATCATACTCTTGCATTTCTCATGATTAACATTCTGCTTAAAAATAGTTGCATACAATGAGCTACTTGGAAGTATTTGGAATAAGAATGTGTTCTGCTCAGACAACAGTTTGTCTACATTTATTTTTTCAGTAATGTAGGCCATTGCATGCAGCTAGAAAATACATTCTGCAATTATCACATTATTCGATGTCTTAATCAGACTTTGAATTAAGAAATGTGTCATCAGCATGAGACAATCTCATTGTAATTGATCAAATGCAAATCAAATTGTCTGAAGAATTAATTGTGTTCCATCCTCCAGGATGTGCTGAACAACTCCGACCACCAGGCGGTGCTGTTTCTCACTAACCTGGTGGAGGGAAAGTACAGCTTCACTTTGACTGTGACAGACGGCAAGGGCCAGAGCAGCTCAGACAGAGGGACTGTAGAGGTCAAACCAGGTCAGTGGGCTCCTCATGGTCTACATACACACATGCCCAGTGCAAAATCAACCCCTAGACACTAGGTCTGAAAGAATCAAATGGATATGGCTATAGCTTCAGCAAGCTTTTTGGTACGATAGTGTTATATTTCCACCATATTCCTTACACCCAATCCATTCAGTTCTATGGGAAGTAGGAGCAATAATCTATTTAAGACTGGATCACACACACACATTATGTGTGTGTATGTGTATATATATATATAACACACACACACACACACACAGCAGAAATGGCTCCTACACACTCCCTCTCTCTCCTGTCAGATGTGTGGCAGCGTGACCTGGTGGAGCTGGTGCTGGAGGTGTCTGTGTCCCAGGTGTCCCACCGCCAGAGAGACATGCTGCTCAGGCAGGTGGGCGTGCTGCTGGGTGTGCTCGACAGTGACATCATCGTACGCGAGGTCAGCGCCTTCAACGAGCACAGGTCAGCTCCTTTCCACTATATTCGGTCTCTTCAATTCAACTCACTCAACTCTATTGGCACAATAAGTTATTATATTGCAATGTAAGTGCAAGAACACAGGAATACACTTTCTCTGACATGCACATCATATTTTATCATGTTTTGTTTTGGCCCATCTGACTTTGATTTAAATCAGTTGATAACACTTTGGTGTTGTAATGACAATGTAACTTTATTTTTTTACAACACTTACATGGTATGAACCTGAGAGGCAATAGTTAGAATAACTAAGAATGTCATAATACGGCTGGTTGAGGGGATCTATTGATTTGTCCTCAGCTTGAGCGAATCTGTTAATTTCTTCCCGCCTCCATTCCTCTCCTCTCAGTACTCGTCTGGTTTTCTTGGTGTCTGGGGGTCCGGGTCGCTCCCCTCTGTCCGGTCACAGTGTGGCTCTGGGGCTGCGCAACAAACTACGCAAACAGAAGAACGACTTCCTCATCTTCAAGGCGCGGCGGGTGGACACAGTCAGTGAGTATTAAGACACGAGAGAAGAGAAAAGGAATACATGGATGGAGGAATGTATTAGGACTAATGAATTGAAACTTAGTTGAGTTACATAAAAAGCACTTGGCGAGTTTGCTGGGAAATTGAACACGCTCTATGAATGAAATGATTTGTAAAAACGATACACGAAACCTTTGTGATATACAAAGTATATGGGCACTTTAGTTTCTTTTGACTTTCCCTTATTTTCTAACTTGCAACTTCCAAGTTGAATATTTTTGTTGTATTGTTCTCCGGGCGAGAGAGACCAAACTTACTAGACAGTTAGGATAGGTTTGTTGTCTTTGACCAAGAAGATGTCAAGAAAGACACTGGGGGACAACCTGTCTCTAACGTCTCTCTCTCTCCCCCTGCAGTCTGCCAGCTGAACTGCTCCAGCCACGGGGATTGTGACTCGTTCACGCGGACCTGCGTCTGCCACCCTTTCTGGATGGAGAATTTTATCAAGGCACAGCTGTGGGACCAAGAGAGCAACTGTGGTGAGCAGCGGAGTGGACACTTGTGGAGTTGAAGATGATGACATTGTATATATTAGGATACTGCGAGGAGTCACGTGACCTCCCCGACTTTACTTCAGAGTATGACACACAGTAGGGAGCGTTGTCGTGGAAATGCCTAGTGCGGAAAGTGCTGGAATTCAAGCGCTCTCATTCGGACAACCTGCGACTTCTATTGATTCTCTCTCTTTCAGAATGGAGTGTGCTGTACGTAACCATAGCATCCTTCATGATTGTGGTTGTCATGGCGACCGTTGTCTGGGGTATGGTATGTTGTTACCGCAGGTAAGAGATTTACATGTTGCATAGTAATATGATGTTGCTTCTTTTACATTTACATTTCATGGCCTACTACTCTAAGTACGTACTTATTGTCCCTTCAGTAATGTGTAATAAGCAGACTGACAGGACTGTGTGTTTTGAGCAGGCGTAGGGGTAAAGTGCGCCACAAGAGCAAAAGTCGCTATAAGATGCTTAATGGCGAAGAGCAGGACAGCCTGGAGCTACACCCACCCCGAACTGGTAACACACACACACACACACACACACACAATCTACTCTCTGTCACTTATTATCTTTGAATAAGTTGAACACTGCAAATCCCTCCCCCACCAGGCAGAATGAAGCCAGCCCCCGCTCCCTCCTCCTCGGCCCTCATGCACTCGGACTCTGACCTGGACAGTGACGACGGACAGGGAGGGGTCCCGTGGACGGACCGGGAACGAGGACACCTCCTCCGACCCCAGAACGGAACCCTGAAAAACGGCCAGGGTCCCACCAGGAGTAAAAAGCAAAGAGAGGAGCAGCTATAGCAACAGAGGGTGGGGGAAACCCTCACCACCCCCCCCCCCCCCCTCTCTCTCTCTCGCTCTTCTCCACCACACAAACCGTGCACCTCTCCACCCATAGGACACTTAAGACACATGGATCCTGGAGAATGAGAGAGTACTCTGTTGGACACAGGATCAAGCTACACACCCCCGTATTGAAACTTCCCTGCGCCCACACTGAGCCAAGATGGAAATGAGGTTTAACCTTTGAGAAGGACACTCCATTTAATGGAAAAATGGGGGAGTTGATAGGGTAACGAATGGTCAGAATGCCGAGTTGAGCGCTGTTCACCCCTGAGACATGAATGTACCCCCCCCCCCCCCCCCCCCCACTTCTAGAAGGAAAAAACGGGAGACTGCTAGTCAAGACGATTCTGTTCCCTTCAGACAGGAACTTTACTTCACTCCAATGTCAACGTGAACCACATGGAAACTGAGCCCGTCTCTCACACACACACACACAGAATTCCTCTAAGACACACACCTCTTCCCAGGATGCTTGACGCAAAACTCAACGCTGGCCAACTCCACTCTGACATAGGTTACAATATGATTGGCAAGTGACTTGTCTAGATGAAAACAAATCTAGATATCTGTGCATGAGACAGTACAGCTGCAGTCGTATGTATATGTATTCATGTTTGAATGGTGGTTAGGTCTGCATGAGTTAGCCATGTTGTGTGTGTCCGAATGTGTCTAAAATCAGAATATGTGTGCTTTTGGCCATTTTGCCAAAACGTCTTGTTTCTGAAAAGGGTTATGTGCTTGTTTGACACTTAACCAGCATTGAGAGTCGAAACTGCTGCTGTCAGCCATGTTGGTCAGTCAGAGGATCCTGGGAAATGCTGTTTTACGAGAGCCATGCCTCATACTGTATGAACTCACTGGATGACACAACATTGACGCCCCTAACCCCTATGACTGTTCCTGGGAGTTGATGATGACGAAGATGACACCAATGACACATGGGGAAGAAAGGGGCAACTCTTCCTACTCACTCACCTCAGACGACTGCTCGAGCCTGGAAGACCACTTAACATCTTGTCTGTTTTTAAGATTCCTTTTGACCAATTGTTTTTATTTTGATTCTGATGCACTTTGTTTTTCATGCTCACCGTGGCTCTGTCTGCATCTCCACTGCTCTCACAGGCTGCTAACTGAACAAGTGCTGATCCACACATTGATTGGGAATTTCTTCAGTTCAGCCGTAGGTTCAGAGTGGGACCACATTGCCCAGCATGTACCTCCACCATTCAAATTTGGAGTTGTCACTTTGCTTGTAGGTTACTGTGAACCCTGACCCTTCAGTCTGACTTTAGCTACTGTTTTGGTTGTTGACTGTTTCTCAGAGGAAAGCCCCCATCTAATCAGAGGAACGCTCTGTGAAATGAGCTCTCGTGCTGTTTCTCCGTTGCACTAGTCGAGCACATTTTTATAAAAGATTGGTAGCGTTCATTCTGGGACATGGAGTCCACTGTGAAGGCAGACAGTGAAGGCAGACTGGGATCAGCAACAAAATGAAGGGATTCTGTGTTAATTTAGTTGTTCAATAACAATATTGTCTTGTGAAGGATTCCCCTCGATATGTGACCAGACCTGATGAAACTGGATTATCAGTCAATTAAAATCAAATGTTTTAATTTGTCCACCTTTTTAAAAAGTTTTTTTGTCAAGACTCCCAAAGTCTTAGGTTATAGCTAACCTAAAACATCTGCAAAAGTCTTGTGACCTACCCTAAACATATCCTGTTTTACTCCAGCCACAACAGGTCTATAAAGTCTTTAGTGCTCTGACTCAGGAGAGATCAACTGTGACCCATTTGAGAAAACAACACTGTAATACAGGGTTTCCCCAAGGGGTGCAGGTTTTGGGTTTTGCCCTTTGCGCTACACGGCTGATTCAAATAATCAACTGACCATCAAGCTTTGATCATTTGAATCAGCTGTGTAGTGTTAGGGCCAAAACAAAAACGTGCACCCCTAGGGTCCTGAGGATCGAGTTTGGGAAACGCTGCTGTAATGGCATACACTACTACACAGCTATCTATTCTGTTGCCACTTACAGATTTCATTCTCTTTTATGGCTGACCATTGCGGACTGTGGTTCCCCTTTTAGTGCTCCATAACACTAATTGATGAGATGAAGCCATCTTAGATGATGGTCTCATTAATGTTATTCCGTCTGCTTGACTTTGATCTCTCTATAGACTAGACCGGGTGCAGTGTGTAAGTCTGTTTAATCACCTTGCCACTAAGTGTTGACTTAATGGCTTTGAATACCCAGTCAGTAATGAGATTGAGTTAAAGAGATGATCTAATACTTTTTAGCCAGTTGTTCTGAAGGTAGTGCTCACTAGCCAAAAGTGGTCCCTGAAAATGTTCTCAAATTGCTAGGGGTTCTGGTCCACGTTGGGGAAATGGCTTCCAGAAAAACATTTGCTTTCAAACTAGGGATTTCTTGGCAAATTAAGGTAAAACAGTAATTCTGCTCAGAGATTATGCATGTAGGAACTCCAAATTGACACATTCAATCCAGAGGTTTAGAGAATAAAAAAAAATATATATATATTTAAAAATATAAAAAAATTAAGTATCTGCCAAAGTTCCAGAGCATGCAAGTCTTTAAATCTAACTCACATCAAAGATTGAATGACGGACTAACAAATATTGGTGCTTGAGAGTATCAATGCCACAGTCTGATCACAATGGATTGATGGATTGACTGATTTGTAGATCAGTCAGTCTGCGTAGTCGCTAATGCCAGAGGGGTAAAAATACTTAAGTTCTAATTTAAGTAGTTTTTGGGGTATCTGTACTCAACTATTTATATTTTTGACAACTTTTACTCTCGCTACATCCAGGTTGCATCACATCCTCCGTGATCGGGAGTCCCATAGGGCGGCGCACAGTTGGCCCAGCGTCGTCCGACACATGGTCATCCCTACTGCCTCTGGCCTGGCGACTCACTAATACATGAATATTTTTTTAATAATGTTGGTGTGTGTGCTTCTGGCTATCCATACATTTTGAAAACAAGAAAATGGTGCTGTCTGCTTTGCTTAAGGAATTTTTAATTATTTGTACTTTTAATTTGTAGTATATTTTAGCAATTACATTTACTTTGATACTTAAGTATATTTAAAACCAAATACTTTTAGACTTACTCAAGTAGTATTTTACTGGCCGACTTTTACTTGAGTAACTTTCTATTAAGGTATCTTTACGTTAACTATGACAATTGGGTACTTTTCCCACCACTGGCTAATGCGCTCAAACACTGCCATTATTTCAGTTGTGTGTTGCGATCCCCTGATCTGAAACAGCAACTCAACAGAGACGTGTTCAGACGAGAATTAGGGGTACACTGTGTTTAACTATTTCACACACCACTTGCGACAAATGTTTATTAACTAATTGCTTGTCACTCATGAAAATACTAACGCCAAGCAAATCAGTTCATTAATGGCAGCCTTTCACTGTCAGGTGACTGACTGGCTGTGACACTGAATACATCTATTTGATGTTCATTACTAATGGAAGCCTATGCTGAAAAGGGCAGTGGGGATTTGTAAACTGGATGTGTGTTTCTGGTTGACTGGGTTTGAAACCAGGTTCAACAAGACTGTTGGCCAATAAAAAAAGATTTAAAAATAAAGCTGATTATCTCAATGCCTGCTGAGTTTAGACCTGACCTCTTCAGGTTAAAGGCAAGGTTGGTCATCACTCTGCAGGTCTCCTCTCCACAATGACCTGTGATAGGCGGCATCAATTGACTGAATCCATGTCACAGCACCAATGTGACCGTCTGGGTTTGAACTCGGTTGCCTGTACACCACAAGACTGTGTTAGCCCGCTGATATAAAGCCTGGGCATTGCTCCTGGCCAGGGAGCTAGAGCAGGCCTTCAGGTCTCACTGGCAAGATCATTAATCAAGCAAGTGTGGTTGACTGAACCACCTCCATTACATAGGTAGTCAAAACTGGCTCCAAATTGTGCTGACTGTCAAATTGTGGTGAGGCTGAGGGGTAGAGCGAGTATGGACGTCACATCAGTAGGCCTACCCTACAGTATGCTATAATGAGCAATGTATCACAGTTATAGGGCATTGGGACATACAGTGTTTGGAACAATGACAGATATTGTCAATTGCAACGGAGACCAGAAAGTGGGAGGAAATGTTTATTTCAGAAGAAGAGGAAGGAAAGATGTTTTGTGTTGTCTTTCAGTTATCTTCACTCTCTTCTCCTTATAAGGGAAAGGAATGGTTGCGCGAATAAGGGCGGAAACGCCGCGCGGTGACAGCTGGGAACTGCTACACTCATACAGGAAGAATAGGCAGAGCAGTCAGTCCGCTTGCTCGGCACTCTCCCATAGACTATTGACGGTGATTAAATACCTAATCAGTGCTGCTTGTCCAAGTTAGCAGGTAAGGATGACGTTTTATAACTCTTTGGGCATATGCTACCTTATATTACTCCTCCTAAATTGTTTTCGAAGTGCACACTAGTCCGTGTCATAATGCGCCTCCGACTCCATTGCATTGATCATTCAGAAATTATGATTTCGCGTGATGCTGGGTAGATTGCTGGCTGATGTCAATTTGTAGTAACAAGACATTATTCCATGGTTGCAGTATTTTGATGCATTTAATATTTCAATCCAAATGTGAAGTGATTCAATTTTGCAGACTAGCGCAACAAGGGAGGGGTGTGCAAAAAAATACAGGAAATGCCGAAAGAGAGGGACGGGAGTATTTTTGCTCATTGGTATTTTGGTCGAGTTCGGGACTCTATCTGCCTGAATAAATCGTTAACTGGTAGTTGTTTAACTTAAGAACCGAACGAAACAAAGCTAGAGTTTCTATTGGACAAATTCAGGTATGTTCATCCCCGTTTCGTTTTCTTCCGTTTGAGAAACGTTTTGCAACAACATCGGCATAATGAATACACCACAACTAACCTTAGCTGTTTCGTTGTTGCATTCTAGCTATAGCTAACTACCTCGGTCGAGTCCCAATATCATTGTCATCGGCTTGTAAAGATTAGCAGTGCTTCGCTAGCTACCTAACCATGATAGCTAGATGAAACATTGGGCATCCCGAAAACTGTTTGCCTCTGGATACCGGTATGCGCAAGACGCCGGGGTATATTTGCCCTACTTATTCCTTACTAAAGCAGAAATGACCTGTTTTCTATTATTTATTTATTTTATCCCAGACTAGAACACACAGCAGACTGCGCCAAAGTGCATTTTCCCTTTATGTCTGAACGCATTTTAAGCGCGCTCTACCCCGAGGCTGTTGGCGACCCCGAGGCTGTTGGCGAAATGTGTAGCTAACCTACTTCAATCCGTCATTCATAGGTCCTGATCCATGCTAAAAAGGGAAACAATGTGCCATTGCCAATGTGCTTAGAGGGCCCTTGAATAATACAATGCTTTTGAAACATGCCCAGCCTTTGGAAAACAGATGTTTAGCTGCAGTTTGCAATAAGACCTCGTCCTACTTTCCAAGTGCACTTCAAGCACTGTTTTCTAACTGTCCATATAAGCAACTAAAGTTGTCCCATCCTGCTTTAGCCACAGGAGCAGGCCTAGGTTGAGGCATGGCACTGACATGGCAACAAGGAAGTAAAATAAAAGTTGAACTCTGGCTATACAAGGGCTTGGCTTCCAAGCACAGGCCTAGCCCATACATGTAGGTCAGGGATAGGTATGGTGTGCAGAGATGTCTATCCCCATGAGGGCAGTTTGGCTGTGACTGCATACATAAAAACATAATATATCACGAATGACCTCCAGACCTGTCTGCTTGACCCCTAGCACCTTAATTGTAGAGCCAACCATTTTTCTTAACGTATTTCCAAAGCATGAGTTAGTGTCTGAGGCAGCAAAATGTTATTGACATCGAAAATGAAGACTGCATCTCTGCCCGGCATCACAAACATTTGAAAATGAAGACTGCATCTCTGCCCGGCATCAGACATTTGAAAATGAAGACTGCATCTCTGCCCGGCATCAGACATTTTGAAAATGAAGACTGCATCTCTGCCCGGCATCACAGACATTTGAAAATGAAGACTGCATCTCTGCCCGGCATCAGACATTTTGAAAATGAAGACTGCATCTCTGCCCGGCATCAGACATTTTGAAAATGAAGACTGCATCTCTGCCCGGCATCACAGACATTTGCAAAGTGACAAGCAAGTAACCGGACGGGAAACCCAGATGGCTGATTATTACCGGTCTCTCTTAATGGTTAATGTCATGGTGTTTGCTTATTGTCATTGTCATCTGCTCCCCATTAAACAAGTGGGTCTGCATGTATTTCTCTAACATGAACAAGACCTTGATTTAGAGGCTGAAAGGTTCATCTCCAACCAAATCAAAAGCCATTGAATCATTTGGTGGCATTTAGCCTGCCCTATGTCACAAGCAACATTTTTCTCTGGGAAAGTGAATGCTGAGGGGATTATCCCAGCAGAATAGAGTGACATGGATCCACTGTCATTAATGGGGTGAGGTCTTTGTGTTTTCGCTCAGGTGACAGTACCTGACACTCACTCAGATGAACAGGGGATCTGGTTTCTGTTATGCAATGTCAGCCTCTAGGCCTGGGGGGGGGGGGGTGCACTCGTGCAAGGGCATTTCACAACAGTAGAGATCTAACACTTACCACTTTGTCAACACAGAGGACTGTTGTTGAAAATATATAGATTTAGCTGTGTGCACTAAGCCTGTGTAGTTATGAGTGGTTACTTTTTAATATGGGCCCAGTATTGGGAAATGGGAATGGGAATATCAGGGAGGGAAGGGCTGTCTTATTACCTGCATACCTGTACTCAGCAGGTCTTAACATGTCCTCCAAACCCATTCCAGGCCTCTTTTAATTTTTTTTTTATTTTTTTACCACAAGTTGGGTTAAAAGAAACAATTGTCTTCCCCTTTTTGTTGTTGTCAGTCCAGTTGTCTATGGCCACAATCTCAAATTTTATTGGCAAAATTACAGTAGGCTGCCTATTTTTAATACAGTGTATGACTTGACGGAATGACAAGATATAGGCTAACATGCTGCGACAAGTCGGCCTACAAATGCAATTTAAACTTTAAATGAGCGCCTAAAATTGTGGGGGAGAATGTCCCCGTCACTAATTCTGCTGTCAAACCCACTTGGTTGTCAATGACAGCTAGTGATACTTTGTTAGTTAACAAGCAGTGACCAATAAACCCCCTTAGCTGATGTGTCGTCTCTCCCCAGGAATGGCAGAGTTGGCAAGTCTGGTGCAGCGGCTGGAGGTGGCTGTGAGTCGTCTGGAAGCCGTGTCGGGCGATGGAGGTGGCTCTGCTGGCGGCTCTGGAGGTAACCTGAACTTTTCCATATTGTAGCCCATTTCACACAAACATGAATGCTAGAAATCATGGAAAAACTGATGGAGTTGCGAGTCCAGGTTCTAATAATGCTAAAGAAACGTCCACAGTACCAGTTGTCATAGTTTGTTTTAGATAATGGAGGTGAAATTAAAACATGACTCACAAGCAGAACAAACACAACCCATAAACGTTGGTATCTGACTTTTCTCCCTGTTGCCACCCATTCCTTGCAGTTGTGGCAGCGTACGTGGAGGCCTATGATGCCATCATCACGGGCTCTGTTGGCCAGTACATGACCCTCAGCCAGCAGATAGGGGGCGACGTCCAGAAGCATGTAAGTTGAATTGCACTAGAGGGACAAGTTGCCTTGGAATGCTCATCACGTCTCCTGTCATGCTTATCAGTGGATGTGTAGCATACAATTAACCAAACCTGGATCTTTTTCTCATTTCTCCCCGCCTCTCTCAGGCGGACATGATGAAGCAGGCGTTCTCCTGTCAGAGACAGCTCCTGGTCACCTCCTCCTGCTCCCAGAAACCCTCTGATGTGAGTTGGTTCATCCCTCATCAATCCTCTTAACCCTCAACATAAGCTTTCAGCAGAATAAGTCATTATTTAGATCAACTGAACAGTGGATATACTGTAATTGCCTCATTAACGGATGCATTGGTAATGAATCAGCAGTGTAGCAATTGGGTCAACTAATTCCAATGCCATAGCATGGTTTCCCTAAGTTTTTTTCTTGCCACACATTATCTCATGTAATGAATTGCCTTTTTAACCATGCTATTCCACCCTGGTTGACACTTAGATTATATCATATTTTGTCATCAGGCACAAACACATTTGTTTCTTTGCATCTCTAGAATGTTCTGATTTAAGTCATGGTTATTTTCCCTCTATAGGCATCCTTGACTGCTCTCCTGGCCCCCGTCTCCAAAGTGATCCAGCAGGTGCAGACGTTCCGCGAGCAGAACCGCTCCTCGCCCCTCTTCAACCACCTCTCGGCCGTCAGCGAGAGCGTGCCTGCCCTCGGCTGGGTCGCCATGGTGAGGGGAGAGGAGGGGCTTGACATTGCCACCGCCACCAGTGTGTGTGGGGGCAGTGTGTAATTGCCGGAAACAAACATGTCTTTCATTCAGTAGAAGTCTGAGATGGTTGTTTGGCAGTGAAATTTGAACAAAGTTCATCAAGCAACAGTGCGTCACTGTTAAAACTCTGGAATTATAATTATTGTTTTGATGAATGAATATTAATGAGACCTTCTGCATTGTAAACCTAGACTTTGGTATGCCAGTGGAAGCAACATTGAAAAGCCATTGTAAGCCATCATACCAGCTGTGTCCACACGAGCTCTGTTTGACGAGGAACAACTCTCCTGCAATGTTCTTATGACGTTCTTGCTCTTCCAGGCTCCTAAGCCAGGTCCCTATGTGAAGGAGATGCAGGATGCTGCCCAGTTCTACACCAACCGGGTTCTCAAGGACTACAAGGAGAAGTAAGGACTCTGCTGTCTGTCCTTTAACTTGTTTTATTTTTTTATCTGACCCCCCCCCCCCCCCCCCCCCCCCCCAAGTCCCCTACGTATATACTGTATATTTTCTTCATCCTTTGGTCTTCCTCCTGTTGTGTTCAATTCAATTCCCTTGTGTCCTACACCTTAGGGACCAGAAGCATGTGGACTGGGTGAAGGCCTACCTGTCTATCTGGACTGAGCTGCAGAACTACGTCAAACAGCACCACACCACCGGACTGGCCTGGAGCAAGAGTGTAAGTCCTTTCACTTTACTCTGTCTCTCTCCTCATGTCAGTACAGGACGGATTCACTTTGTCGGCTTCAACAGACGTAGTGCTGGGGGTGATCCTAACTGTTGCCATAGGAGTAAAATAAAGACATGGGCTTATTTAGGAAAGTGGAATGTTTCCGAATAGAAACGTTCTAATTATGTTTATCGAACATGCGTGAAGATCTGTCTTGTGAAATATGGAATCGTTAGACTTGGCTCTGTTTGACTTTTCTATCAGCACAGAACTAAACGTCACACACGGTTATCAAGTGTTGTCTTTGGATTTATGTGCGATAAGAGGGCAAAGGTAAAACCTCCGATGTGTTTGTTACTCGTCAGCCCTTTCCTATCTGCACAATTCAAACAATTTTATTGAATTAGACCAAGTTGTTAAGAGCAGGAAATGACCATGTCTAGGCATGTGTATAACCAGGAAATTACCATGTCTAGGCATGTGTATAACCAGGAAATGACCATGTCTAGGCATGTGTATAACCAGGAAATGACCATGTGTATAACCAGGAAATTACCATGTCTAGGCATGTGTATAACCAGGAAATGACCATGTGTATAACCAGGAAATGACCATGTGTATAACCAGGAAATGACCATGTCTAGGCATGTGTTTCGTCCATCCCAGGGTCCAGTAGCCTCGGCCTCTGCAGCTCCTCCTCCCCGTGCCGGTCCTCCTCCCCCCGGACCTCCTCCCCCTCCCATGGCGTCGTCTGGCGGCAGCGGAGACCAGGGACCAGACACCCGAAACGCACTCTTCGCTTCCCTCAACAAGGGAGCTGACGTCACCAAGGGTACGTGTCGAATAATGAATCCTCAAAAGTTCTCAAGAATCAGAAGCTCAATTGATTAAGAAGAACTTTGGAACATACAGGGCTCACTTGAAAAAGATGTCCATCTCAATGTGACTTACTTGGTTAAATAAAGGATAAAGAAAATGTGAGAAGCAGATTGACCCCAGCCCTTAGATTCATTGTCCAGGGCCACCCGTTTTGTAAACCAGATTTGATGAGCTGAATACAGCAGGTGTAATATAAAAACACGAACACAAGGACATTACTATTTTATTTAACTAGGCAAGTCAGTTAAGAACAAATTCTTATTTACAATGACAGCCTACTCTCAATAACAATAACGAGGCTATATACAGGGGGTACCAGTACCGAGTCAATGTGCGGAGGTACAAGTTAGTAGAGGTAATTTATAAAGTGAATATCCCTAGATAATAAACGGCTTATAGCAGCAGTGTGAAAAACAAGGAGGGGGAATCAATGTAAATAGTCCGGGTGGCCATTTGATTAATTGTTCAGGGTTCATATTGCTTGGGGGTAGAAGCTGTTAAGGAGCCTTTTGGTCCTAGACTTGGTGTTCCGGTACTGCTTGCCGTGTGGTGGCAGAGCGAACAGTCTGACTTGGGTGACTGAAGTGTCTGACCATTTTATGGGCTTTCCTCTGACACCGCCTATTATATAGGTCCTTGATGGCAGGAAGCTTGGCACAAGTGATGTACTGGGCCGTACGCAATACCCTCTGTAGCACCTTACGGTTGGATGCCGAGCAGTTGCCATACCAGGCGGTGCTGCAACCGGTCAGGATGCTCTCGATGGTGCAGCTGTAGAACTTTTTGAGGATTTGGGGACCCATGCCAAATCTTTTCAGTCTCCTGAGGGGGGAAAAGGTGTTGTCGTGCCCCCTGCACAACTGTCTTGATGTGTTTGGACCATGACAGTTTGTTGGTGATGTGGACACCAAGGAACTTGAAACTCTCGACCCGCTCCACTTCAGCCCCGTTGACGTTAATGGGGGCCTGTTCGGCCCTTCTTTTCCTGTAGTCCACGATCAGCTCACATTGAGGGAGAGGTTGTCCTGGTACCACACTGCCATGTCTCTGACTTTCCTATAGGCTGTTTCATCGTTGTCGGTGATCAGGCCTCCCACTGTTTTCATCAGCAAACTTAATTATGGTGTGGTCGCGTTTGGCCACGCAGTTGTGGGTGAACAGGGACTAAAGGAGGGCATTTCTCCTTGTCTACCAGCACAGTACCACCATGTGGGGAGGCAGGGTAGCCTAGTGGTTAGCGCATTGGACTAGTAACCGGAAGGTTGCAAGATCGAATCCCCGAGCTGACAAGGTAAAAATCTGTCGTTCTTCCCCTGAACAAGGCAGTTAACCCACTGTTCCTAGGCCGTGATTGAAAATAAGAATTTGTTCTTAACTGACTTGGCTAGTTACATAAAGGTAAAATAAATATTTAAATGTCTCACCCATCTTACTGTATGTTACTCTGATAATAGCATCTGGTAAATGACTAAAATGTAAGTATTTGTGTTCCCCATCTCTTTTTTATTACTTTATGTCCCAAGGCCTGAAGCACGTGCCCAAAGACCAGATGACTCACAAGAACCCCAACCTGAGGACTCAGACCGGCCCGGTGCGCACAGGGCCCAAGCCCTTCACTACCTCCAAGCCGGCTGTCACCGCCGCCGCCTCTCGCAAGCTGCCCCCCGTTTTGGAGCTTGACGGCAAAAAGTGGAAAGTGGTGAGCTGGATTGGAGTGTAGCAGCGGGGGCATGGATGGTAGAGCCAGAGAGAAACAAATAGACTGACAAACAGGCCCGGAGAGTTTCATCAGTGCACCACATCTGCTTCTCTGACAGTCAGTTCCTCCTATAGGAAAACGGTTCCTCTAGGCATTGTTCTCTCTCCATAGCCCCCTTAAAGTAACTGTCGGTGAAAATCACTTTTTTTTTTAAAGTTCTTATTTTGTTAATTCATATCCAAATAATGTTGTTGATTCATCCTATACTTGAATCTGTGGCCAAAGCATACATTGGACAAAAAATAATATTTGAAACAAACCTTTAAAAATGTTGTTTGCTATTTCCTCATAAAGGATGATGTCATCCTCCTGAAGAGGATGAGCTGGCCAATCAGCGGTCGACTCGCATTAATATTTTTATCACCATTATACGCCCATACCGTTCTGTTTTTGGGGTACGCCCACACATTCCAACACCAAAAGGTGCTTTCTAACGTACTTAATTACCATTGTTTGGAAGACTATTTGACTCCCATTTTAATAAATGATCATTTTTCATCCAAATCTGGAAACAATGGACAGTTACTTTAAGGACTTGGCTGTGTTTCCCAACATATGCAACATGGAAGTGTTTCCAAACAGTGGTGTGCATGACTCCATGTGGTTTACTTGGTGCACCCAATTTTAGGCTTTATATGAGTCATAGTAAACCCAGTGGTTTATAAATATTTGTACTATAAAAATATCTACTATATAAGGAGAGTTTCCACTACAGTGAACTCATGATGGGCGTATTTCAGATAAGTGGGCTTTGCCGCTGAAAACTGAATGCACGGGTTTAGCAAGCACTGATCATGACAGCCCCAAGCCAGTATATTTTCTCCCCAACTCCTAACAGCTCTCCCTACTGTGTGATGACCTTTAGGAGAACCAGGAGGGTGTCCAGGGCCTGGTGATCAGCGACACAGAGCTCAAGCAAGTGGTCTACGCCTTCAAGTGTAACAACAGCACCCTGCAGATCAAGGGCAAGATAAACTCCATCACTTTAGGTAAGGGTGGACCCCATGTTCCTGTGCCCGTGCGTGAACAAATTAAAAGGCTAACGAAGGGCATTCATTAATGATTCCTTTCTTGCAGACAACTGTAAGAAACTGGGCCTGGTCTTTGACGATGTTGTGGGCATTATCGAGGTTATCAACTGCAGGGACGTCAAGGTCCAGGTGTGTATTTTTAAAATAGATTCATGTGGAAATGGACACTGTGTGAAAAGGCCTGGCACAACGGTGACAACAGAAGATCATATCAGCTTTTGTCTCGTTACCATTTACATATTAAAAGTCTCCAATGTGACTATGTGGACGTGACATTTTGCAGAGTACTTTGCATCTTTTCCAAACTGTTGTGGCTGTTTTATCTATGCACTCTACCCAACAGAGATTATTTAATTATAGTTGATTCACTCTTTTATTTGACCTTTTAAGATGCTCTATGCAGACATCGCTCTGCTATTTCCTGGTTGCTAAAATTCTAATTTCAGTTTGTGACGAAACAAGCAACTTTAGTGCAAAGAATCATTGTACCATCTAAACCGCTGGTGTACAAAAACTAAAGTATAAGAAACAAAAATATAACTTAATGGGAAGCATAGAAATTGCATACATAGAACAGATATACGGCTGTTTAGACTTTCTTTCAATGAGAATTACATATCTATGTGAATTTGGTTGGGTTGCCCAAAAAATGACATTGCAGCTTTAACCCTATCTGGTGTGTTCAGGTCTTGGGCAAGGTGCCCACCATCTCCATCAACAAGACTGACGGTTGCCACGTGTACCTGAGCAAAGATTCGCTGGAGTGTGAGATCGTCAGCGCCAAGAGCTCAGAGATGAACGTGCTGGTACCTGGTAAAGATGGAGACTATGTGAGTACATTTATGGGGGAATTTGGGGCGTCTATGTGTGTTAGGTGGAAATGTTGATGATAAAGTAAAAATGTCTCCTTTGTCTCTCTCTTAGACTGAGATCCCTGTTCCTGAGCAGTTCAAGACTGTCTGGGATGGCAAGAAGCTAGTCACCACTTGTACAGAGATCGCTGGATAGAGGGGCAGCCAGCACTCGTAACAGCCTCCCCTTTGCAAATGCCTACCTGACTGATCGACCGACCAACCAGCTAACCAAACCACAAAGTAGACTGAGATGCCAACCTAGCCCAAAATGTTTTCCTATCCGCCAATCACAGCTTTAGCTGTTTCTTCCTTCAGCCAATGAGAGGACTGCTTGCTTTATCTGGAGCGTTCCTTCAGCCAATTGCAGGGAGCAGCTTGTTATTCGATTTGGTTATCCTCATGGCCAGTGAGCGCATTCAAATGAGTTTGCCAACAACCAGGATCATTTCTGATTTGATCTGTACATTCCAGCAAATGATAAAAGCCTTGCTCCCACTATTATGTTTATCACACCTTCTCTGTGGTTTAAACTCCTATGCCAATCAGGCTATGCTTCCTGTTTCCTTCAACCAATCATTTAATAGGGTTCCCATTTCCCCTCTGGTCGGGGGGGGGGGGCAGGTGTTCAGGAGTCTAAGGTTTGTTTCATTTATGCAATTCATCCGTGAAGCACATGTACAACCAAGCCCCTCTTTACAGATGACGTTATTAACATTTCATAGGGATTGATTAACTATGATATGTCATCGCTCTTAAATTGGTGAAATGACGAGTTGTGTGCAGGATCACTGTCTTTAAAAATAAATAAAAATTAATCAAAATGCTGAAAAAATATTGAAAAATAAAAAAAGTTTAGTTCCCAAAACATTCCCTTTAGCATTTTTAAATTAACATTCCATATTATTGAGACGTATGGAGGTGAACGGTGGCAAAGAAAGAGGGAGAATGATGGAAGAGTGGTGAGTGTGACTTCAGCACAAGCTGGAAGTGAGTGGTTCTAGAGATAGACAAGACAAACATTCTTGAAGAATCATTATTGGCTAAGTTTGGGGTTACCTCCCTTAAGCTCTGAATGACTGTTGTAACGATCTGTGTAGACATTTCTTTTTAATGCTAGAGTTGTCTTAACTCCACTGTCGCCATCACCTACACATCAACCCACCTAGCCACTCTTGTCTACAACATACGTGGTTATCCTGTTGTAGCGGTCATGCTCTGTGGAGTTTCTTTTGCCTCTTTATTTGGGTCAAGAATCAACATTTTGCTCATCAGTACTGGAGGAAGACAAATGTTGCAATAAAATAATTATAAGAAATCCGTCTTGGGTGATTTTTCTCCATCTGCTTCAGGCTAAATATGGAATGAGGGGGGGATGTGTGATGTGCCCTTATGTTTGGATAATTTTCCCAGAGACCATTGTTTACCACTTTTCACAAGGAGAGCTGGGTAAACTAATTAATATTAGCCCAGTCCAGAACCAGTGATTATCTAACATCATTAGTTTGTTATTTACCATTACACGCACTACCCGTTAAGTTTAATGTACATTTTTATTCCAAAATAGCGCTAAACAAAAAATGATCAAATGTAAACTTGAATACACGTCCCCCAGTTAGACCACCATGCATCTCTGGGAACCAATTAAGACTAACTTAATTTTCTGTGGTAGTACATTAACTGGGTAAAATCTGGGTTTTAAAAATCATAAATTGTGCATTAGATTCATCAGCAGGATGGTATTGATATGATAGGAATGATCAGTGCAATAGTTGTGCGCATGACAACTTGAGTGTCAGAGCGTAGGTAGCTAGGTGTATTTAGCGCAGGTAAGGCACTAGTTTGGCATTGAACCACTCCCTGGTGAACTGGAGGTGATCTCCTTCTGTACCCAGAAAATCCAGCTTTCCAGCTGCATCCATCGCTGCCAGTCCCAGACGATCCTGAAAATAAATTCCACGTATCAATATCACATTACAATATGAGTCGAATACATGAAAATAATCTACATGACAAAGTATGTGGACACCTGCTTGTCATACATCTCATTCCAAAGTTATGGGCATTAATATGGAGTTGGTCCCCACTTCTGGGAAGGCTTTCTGCTAGATGTTGGAACATTGCTGAAGGGGACTCCATTCGGTCACAAGAGCATTAGTGAGGTTGGGCGATTAGGCCAGGTCTGCAGTCTGCGTTCCAATTCATCCCAAAGGTGTTTGATGGGGTTGAGGTCAGGGCTCTGTGCAGGCCAGTCAAGTTCTTCCACACCAATCTCAACAAACCATTTCTGTATGGACCTTGCTTTCTGCATGTGGGCACTGTCATGCAGAAACAGGAGAGGTTCTTCCCCAAACTGTTGCCACAAAGTTGGAAGCACAGAATCGTCTAGAATGTCATTGCATGCTGTAGCATTACGATTTACATTCACTGGAACTAAGGGGCCTAGCCCGAACCATGAAAAACAGCCCCAGACCAATATTCCTCCTCCACCAAACTTTACAGTTGGCACTATGCATTTGGGCAGGTAGTTTTCTCCTGGCATCTGCCAAACCCAGATTTGTCCATCGGAGTGCCAGATGGTGAAGCATGATTCATCACTCCAGAGAATGCGTTTCCCCTGCTCCAGAGTTCAATGGCGGCGCGCTTTACACCACTCCAGCCGACGCTTGGCATTGCGCATGGTGATCTTAGGCTTGTGTGAGGCTGCTCAGCCATGGAAACCCATTTCATGAAGCTCTCGACAAACAGTTATTGTGCTGATGTTGCTTCCAGGGGCAGTTTGGAATTCTGTAGCGAGTGTTGCAACCGAGAACAGACGATTGTTACACGGTACGTGCTTCAGCACTTGGCGGTCCTGTTCTGTGAACTTGTGTGGCCTACCACTTCGCGGCTGAACTGTTGTTGCTCCTAGACGTTTCCACTTCACAATAACAGCACTTACAGTTGACCGGGGCAGCTCTAGCAGGGCAGAAATTTGCCGCCCTGACTTGGTAGAAAGGTGACATCCTATGACAGTGCCACGTTGAAAGTAACTGAGCTCTTTAGGAAGGCCATTCTACTGCCCGTGTTTGTCTATGGAGATTGCATGGCGGTGTGCTTGATTTTTTTTTTTTGTCAGCAACGGTTGTGACTGAAATAGCCGAAACCATTCATTTGAAGGGCTGTCCACATACTTTTGTATATACTGTATAGTGTACATGTCTGTGTTTGAAGATGACTAAACATGATGGGGGTTTTACCTCTTTATAGAGAACACTCTCCTGAAGCGTTTCGGTCTCTTTTGCCTGACCCGTTTTCAGAAAACCAAACCACTATAACAAATAGATTGCATACAAGATACATATTGCCTATTAGCATCAGTAATTACAGTGTAGGAGGAGGACAGTACAGCAAGAGAGGTTGTCACAATGTGTCCAGTATTTACCTCAGTGTCAGCTGGATCCACAACACTGTCCTGCAAGAACTTGACCATCACAAACTTGTCCAGCAGCTGGAGGTTCTTCTTGTAAGTCTCGTTTACCACCTATGGGGTGAAAGGCCGCAGATGAATTGAATGGAATTGAAATAAAGCGATGGAGAGTTCTCAGGAGAATATTGAATATAAACAGCACTGTATGGAGCAATCAAATAACTTCTGATTCTGAAAATATATACTAACACCATACTAGAGCCATACTAACCCGCTCCTGGTTGATATCACCCAGGAAGAGGCTGTGTTTTTTGTACAGGTCGTCGTTCAGTGGGTCGTGCCAGTACTGTGCCTGCACCAAGCTGATAAAGACAAGGGTTCCAAATGACTCACTGGATAACAACCACACAATACACAAAGCCCTTTCTCTTCGTACCTCGTCTCAAAACGTACAGTAACTATGTCATAACATACTGTTAATCTGGATATTGCTGATTTGTCTCAAACATAAGAATTGCACTCTGAAAGAGTTGAAATATAGTCTACACTCACTGTTTTTGAGTTGTAAATCAATTCTACACTCACTGTTTTTGCACAATATCGGTATAGGCTCCTGAGTTGAGTTTCTTGCGAATCCAGTCACAGATATGGGAGCTCTCTCCAGGGCATTTAGGGAGACCATACACCCCTGTGAATGTGGAGAATGGGATCATTTCAAAACTGTCAGGAAGTGGATGAAAGACAATGAAAAGAAACAAGGCAAGGGATTATGTCACTGTTGCCATGGTGCCGTTACCTTGTTGTTGTCCCCCAACAGAGATCAGAGTTTTCATTGGAGGAGATGGACAGCGCTGCGCCACTGCCCTCCTGGAGGGGGGGGTGAAAAGGCGAAAAACTGAGAATTACAGCTTCTTGTCTCGTGTATAGAGTACTTTTACCAGGGATGGGCAACTCTGCAGGCTTTTGTTCCACCTCAGCTCTAAGACACCTGATTTAACTACATTGGTAGTTGGGCTGGAATCGGCACATACTGCAGCTCTAATTCATGTAAAAAATAAAAAATAAACGTTCAAAAAGCATCCTGAGAGGCTTTGTGAGTACGGACCCAGAGACACTACTTACAGGAACTGTCCTCCCTGTGAGAAGCCCATGGCATTGTAGCCATCCTTCAGTTTGGGATCCTGGGCCAGCTGGCTGCACACCATGGACACCTGCTCATTGACATCCATGAAGAAACCATTCTCTGTGTCCTGAGGGGTAGATATGAGGATGTTCATGTTGGGACAGTAAGAGTATTGACAAACAGAAACACCACATCTCAAAAAATAGGTCAAGGGTGAGTGATTTTAGCTTGCAAGGGCTGGCAAGGGCTCCAGCCACACAGTAGGGAAAGGGGATACCTAGTCAGTTGCACAATTGAATGCATTCAACTGAAATGTGTCTTCTGGATTTAATCTCTGAATCAGAGATGTGCGGGGGGGTGCATTAATTGACATCAAATCTGCAGAACGGCAGATTTTTCCACCTTGATGGCTCTGGGATTCAAACCAGAAACCTTTCAATTACTGGCCCAACACTCTTAACCACTAAGCTACTTGCAGTAATACACCCAATTCTACTTATGAAATTCAATCAAAGCTTTCATTAGTAGAATCAGGCTTGGCTGGAGCAAAGGCAAAGCATTCACACCGGTCACCTGTCCACCACAGATTGGAAAGTACCTGAATGACAGTCTTGCCAATCATTAGTGACAGGACGTCAATTCCAGGGATGGCTTCCTCGACCATCTTCTTTATGGAGCCCATGCTGAGAGGGTTGCAACAGCTGTCTCCTATGTACACACCGAAACAAGAACCCAGAGCCTCTATATGAAGAGTTTCATTCCAAAATGCTATATATCCATTTTCAGAAATGTTGGTAAGTTTGCTTTTGTTGTTTCAAGAAATTATGAAAGAGATTGGTGTGTTTTTTCACTATCTAATCATTGCACGGTGTTGTTCAATGACAGACTAATTGTGTTTTTTGCTATATGTTACATATCCACCTCACTCTCAGAAAAATAAGTAGTACTAGGATTTACACAGTAAAATGTAACAAATAACTAAAAACAAATTGATAAAGAACTGATACATTTGTGACATGTTTAAAAATATATATATTTAGGTGTTATTCAATACAGTAATATGAGCCTGTATGTAAAAACATTTACATTTGACATTTGAGTCATTTAGCAGATGCTCTTATTCAGAGCGACTTACAGTAAGTGCATTCATCTTAAGATAGCTAGGTGAGACAACCACATATCACAGTCAAATTACAGGATACGAACAGTCCATTCCAGCTAAACAACACATATAAAGCATTTTGCAAAAAATAAATACAAATTAAAATTAAAATTAGGAATCCAAAAATCTGACAACTCAAAAGCAATCATTTCTGATGAAAAAACTGAACGTGAAAAATTGATTGATATTGAGTTTTGGGTGTAAAAAAAACTATTCATATACACTAACTGTCATATCATGACTTATCAAAGGGACACATGCAAATATAGGAAGTGGCCATCAGTTCCTTGTTTTGCTACTCTGCCAAGCTTAGAAACACCACTGCTGTATGTGAAACATGATGTTGTTGCATTATGCATCTCAAGTGCTTACCCATTCCGTGCCACAGAACCAATGGGAGGGTGGCATTGTCGGATCCATGTACTGGGTTTAGGGCAAGTAACAGTAGTGGACCAGCCCCGAGGAGTAAGCTAAGAAGTGTGGTCATCTTGAACCTTGAAATCAATGTAACGAAGAGGACCAGGAAGTTAGTGAACTAACGATAAAACAGTGTGAGTGTGATGTTATTTGCTGGACATGTGTTCAAATATGTTATTTCAACAGCCTGGCCCTGCCACTTTGTTTTTTTAAACTGAGTGATGGGGCTGGGGAAATGTATCTTCTCTCAGATGCATAGAAGTAGCAATGAATGCAAGGACTGACAGATTATGCCTTTAAAGCTGCGATTCTCGTTTGGTAGGGGTTTTCCATGTTGTCAAATCATGAAATATGGCTGTGTGAGCTTCACAAGAACAAAACAAAGCCAGAATGAACAACAATTACCCATTTTCCCAAAAGGTCTGACTGAGTCTATGACATCTTTGCATATCATGTGTAATTATGGGGCTGCAGGTAGCCTCTGTTGTTCTGCCCCTGAACAAGGCAGTTAACCCACTGTTCCTAGGCCGTCATTGTAAATAAGAATTTGCCAAGTTATATATTTTTTAAACTAGCTACCTTACTTTCCTTTCATAACAAACCAGCTAGCTAGGTTAGTTTGCTACATTAGACACCAGCATAACTTGACAGTTGGTCTTATCTACATTTCTGGCTGGTCGTGTTTCACAGATAAAAACGGAAACTACACAATAAACTGCTACTTACTGTTCAGGAATCACCACCACTGAGCGCAATAACTTGTCACATTGCAACCAGGAAGGAACTTGGGAAATAACCATCGATTTCCAACTCATACGAAGCAGCTTGTTGCGCAATGTGTAAACTAGCTGCGTGTATCTTGTGCTGTAGACTTAAGTGCAAATTCATATATACAGTCATTGGTGCAAATTCATAATCGCGTCACCGAAGAAAATTACGTTTTTGGTCATGTGACTACCGGTTTCTCCGAATCGTAAACACGCATATAGATTTTGCACATTGATTTTTGAGTCTATCCATGTGTAATGGGAATTTCATGGTGAATTAAAAAGTAGAGCAGTCGTTGATCACAAAATAATTTTGGTTTAGTTACAAATTGCAACATGGAGAAGCCTCCGGTACAGAATCAGAGAAATTGTCTAACATGCCTCTTGGAGACAGGCCCTTTATATTCTAATCCGACAGTACCAAATGTTCTCTAAACATCATCCCGAGAGGCTTGTACGACGTCAAAACAAAAGACAGTGACTTTGCCAGCTGCTACAGAATCATACAGTGTGCATAATGTCATCAATACAATAAGAATCCATGTGTCCTCAGTCCTTGTACTTTCAGGAGCTCTGGTGTCAATCACTATCAAACGATATGAGAAGAATCCATAACATTCAGTCACAAATCTATTGACCATCAATTTATGAACAAATGTGTCACAAATAGAACATTGGTAATCATCATGATGAATTGCCTCTTTGAGGACATTCTAGTTTTCTGAATATTACAGAAAAGGAAAAACATAAATATGCTAAGCATTGTGTTAATCACTCCAAACTGAATAAAAACTTTATTCACCTTAAATTTCACCTACACCATGTCAAGAGGTATTACATTACCTCATTCTATTCCACCCCCCTCATCAGCTGACCTGCTTAACATACATTCTCTGTTCCTCCAATGGTAACCTGGGAAAGTTTTGTTTGTCTGCACATACACTAGGTTCACATCTGCTTTTGGTCAGTCTGCACAAGTCGCAGTTAGAGTGGAGGAGAGGCCAAGTCTACTACTTTATTTCATTTAGTGGAAAGACCTATCATCTGAGATCAGATGTATTGCGTACTACTTGTCCAGCACTAAAAGAAGTAGCTATGAAAAATCATTGAAATCATGCGTCTGTGACTGACTTTACGTAGGCCATTACTCACAGTCTGGTATTTGTTTCCCGTCTTGTTTTTTTCTGCAGGGTCAACGTGGGATAATCCACACCACCAGCTAGCGTAAAACTATTTGGAGCATCATCATCCCCATCATCATCATCAGAACAATGTATATATGATGCTCTCCAGTCCGACGATCTAGGTCTAGAACCTCAATAACCGCAAGTGAATAACTATCTGGTCCATCCAATCCAATTTGTGGTAATTGTTCAAACCTTTTTCTCTATCTAAACATTCGTCGATATAAAGAGCAAAGCATAATGTTATATACATGTCTATGTCGGGTCTCTTTGACTTGTCAGGTGTTTTGTCATTGTTGCACAATCTCCTACGGATTTCTATAAAGTCAGTAAGTTGTTGTCGTCTGGCTATTGTAGCTAAGGAACTAAATACTTTTTGTCTTGGCATGCTCGGCCAATTACATTGAACACCGTGAGGACCATTGACCTGCCTAGTCATGGTTATTCTCATATCCAAATCAAATCAAATTTGATTGCTCACATACACATATTTAACAGATGTTATTGCGGGTGTAGCGAAATGCTTGTCCAGCCTGTATCTGTAGTCTTAACCCGTCTGTGTGTATGTGTGTGTGCGCACGTGCATGAGGCTGAATGTCTAGCAGTTGCTCATGCTGACTCTTGCCGTTTCTCTATCTAGCAGATTTTCTTAGGACACTATGGTTAGGTGACCTTAGATCACCCTCACTTCATTCCCCTCTCTGGCCGTCACCTGACTGGTGGTTGCAATGGCTTTGCAAAATGGATACTCCATCGACTCCTCCCCACTGGACGAGAGTGGAGATACTACACCCCTACTTAAAAAAGAAGTGGTGGATGTTGATGATTCAGGTGTCTTAACTTGTTTTGGTTGCTCTTTTGCGTGGTCAGCACTCATCAGCATGAATGTGCTAGTCGTGCTTCGTTATGTTACTTCATTATGTAATGCTAACCTTCTGATTGTTGAATGAAGTCATATCAAGTGTTTTGTCAGTATGGGGCATTGATGTCAGTGGGGGACTAAGTGAACATTTGACATACGTGGAAGTTCGGATTCGCCCCTATGATTTTGCTTATTACATCATAACTAACAGTGTGCTAGTGAAAAATTGAATTTAAGTGTCATGTACTCCTCGTTAGCTAGAGTAGATTTACTACTAGCACTGTCTAAATTGTCATCTTTAAGTGTTTTCAGACAGACTGTGAGGTGTGATTGGGCACATGTTGTTGTCGTGTCTAACAGTACCTCCACAATGTTGCTCTGCACGCTGCAATCTGGCCATCATGATGTTCTTTGGATTCTCCGTCGTCTACGGTCTCCGTGTCAATCTAAGTGTTGCCATGGTCGCCATGGTCAATGGGACCAAAATCCAACCATCTCTCAACAGCTCAGGTGGCCATGAGTGCCCAGTTTCCTCCCACGGCAATGGCAGCCAAACCCCAGACCAACCAGATGGGGTAAGTACCAGCTCTTCCAAAGTATCAACTAGACCTATAGTAGTATACTCTACATGCATATTATATCATATATTATAAACTGGGTGGTTCGAGACCTGAATGTTGATTGGCTGACAGCCGTGGTATATCAGACCGTATACCAATGGTATGGCAAAACATTTATTGACTTATCTGGTTACGTTGGTAACCAGTTTATAATAGCAATAAGGCACCTCGGAGGTTTGTGATATATGGCCAATATACCACAGCTAAAGGCTGTGTCCAGGCACTCCTCGTTGTGTTGCGCATAAGAACAGCCCATAGCCGTAGTATATTGGCCATACACCCCCTCCCAGGCCTTATTACTTAATTATAGCACATATATTACAGTACATAAATAGGCTTCACACAAACATGATCCATGCATACTGGACATACTGCACATGCGAAGACACTCACAAACTCATACGTAACACTAATGCTCATTTACGTCTCTCTCTCTCTCAGATACCTCTGTATTTGTGGGATTCTCTGACTCAGGGCCTGCTGCTGGGGGCGTTCTTCTTTGGCTACCTGGTGACGCAGATCCCCGGGGGTTACCTGGCCGGACACTTTGGGGGGAGTATCTTCCTGGGGGGAGGGGTGCTGGGCACTGCAGCCCTCACCCTCCTCACCCCCCTGGCAGCGCAGCTAGGACCCTACTGGCTGTTTGGCTTACGGGCACTGGAGGGCTTTGGGGAGGTAAGAGGCTTTATGTGTTCAGAGTAGGGGTCAATCTCATTCTGTCATCAGAAATGAACTGGATTAGCATTTGATTGTATAAACAACCGTATTTATCGTATACATATAGCCAGCCATATGGTCATTATTTTCCGTAAAACACCAAGGTATATTGTTAATTTCAGTGCCATAAGAATGGTTCATTTAAACCAGTGTGTATCGCTCTGTGTTTGTATGTCTTCAGGGGGTGACGTTCCCGGCCATGATGGCCATGTGGGCTCGCTGGGCTCCCCCTCTAGAGAGGTCTCGGCTCATGACCCTTTCGGGGTCAGGGGCCAACTTTGGGGCCTTTGTAGCCCTGCCCCTCACTGGCTTCATCTGTCACAGTCTGGGCTGGCCAGCTGTCTTCTACATGTTTGGTGAGAGTTGGATAGCAATTACACCCCTCAAACCTATACATTCATTACACCCCTCAAACCTATACATTCATTACACCCCTCAAACCTATACATTTATTACACCCCTCAAACCTATACATTTATTACACCCCTCAAACCTATACATTCATTACACCCCTCAAACCTATACATTCATTACACCCCTCAAACCTATATATTCATTACACCCCTCAAACCTATACATTCATTACACCCCTCAAACCTATACATTCATTACACCCCTCAAACCTATACATTCATTACACCCCTCAAACATAATACATTCATTACACCCCTCAAACCTATACATTCATTACACCCCTCAAACCTATACATTCATTACACCCCTCAAACCTATACATTCATTACACCCCTCAAACCTATACATTCATTACACCCCTCAAACCTATACATTCATTACACCCCTCAAACCTATACATTCATTACACCCCTCAAACCTATACATTCATTACACCCCTCAAACCTATACATTCATTACACCCCTCAAACCTATACATTCATTACACCCCTCAAACATATACATTCATTACACCCCTCAAACATATACATTCCCCCTACACACACCATATCTGCATGTCTCTGCATACCCACATTTTCAGCTCTTATTTTGTTCTCCTGTGAAGTTTTCACACACATAATACCTTCCAATTTTTTTTAATCATTCACAATTCTTCACTGCACACTCTCTTGTTCAGCACAAACACTGTACCTGCACAACCTTTTGCTTTGTGAAGATGTCAACAGAATCAGGCTTTTCTCTCACTCTGTCCCTCTGTCTCTCTCTCTCTGTCCCTCTTTCTCTCATCACCAGGGGGTGCTGGTTGCATTTGGGCAGTGTTCTGGTTCATTCTGGTGTCGGACCAGCCTGGCACTCATCCACGAATCAGCACAAGAGAAAAAGATTACATCATCAACTCCATAGGAAAAGGGGTAACAACAGTCTATCTGTGGTGTCCTTTACGGCCCTTTGTCATACATTTTGTAAATCGGTTCACAGTCAATCCACTTCCTCTCAACTCATTTCAATTTAATTCAAGGGGCTTTATTGGCATGGGAAACGTATGTTAACATTGCCAAAGCAAGTGAGGTAGATAATATACAAAAGTGAAACAAACTATAAAAATTAACAGTAAACATTACACTCACAGAAGTTCCAAAAGAATAAAGACATTACAAATGTTGTATTATGTACTGTATATATACAGTGTTGTAACGATGTGCAATTGGTTAAAGTACAAAAGGGAAAATAAATAAACAGAAATATGGGTTGTATTTACATTGGTGTTTGTTCTTCGCTAATTGCCCTTTGCTTGTGGCAACAGGTCACAAATATTGCTGCTGTGATGGCACACTGTGATATTTCACCCAGTAGATATGGGAGTTTATCAAAATCGGGTTTGTTTTAAAATTCTTTGTGGATCTGTGTAATCTGAGGGAAACATGTGTCTCTAATATGGTCATACACTTGGCAGGAGGTTAGGAAGTGCAGCTCAGTTTCCACCTCATTTTGTGGGCAGTGTGCACATAGCGTGTCTTCTCTTGAGAGCCAGGTCTGCCTACGGCGGCCTTTCTCAATAGCAAGGCTATGCTAACTGAGTCTGTACATAGTCAAAGTTTACCTTAAGTTTGGGTCAGTCGGGCCTCCCGGGTGGCGCAGTGGTTAAGGGCGCTGTACTGCAGTGCCAGCTGTGCCACCAGAGACTCTGGGTTCGCGCCCAGGCACAATTGGCCTAGCGTCGTCCGGGTTAGGGAGGGCTTGGCCGGTAGGGATATCCTTGTGTCATCGTGCACCAGCGACTCCTGTGGTGGGCCAGGCGCAGTGCATGCTAACCAAGGTTGCCAGGTGCATGGTGTTTCCTCTGACACATTGGTGCGGCTGGCTTCCGGGTTGGATGCGCGCTGTGTTAAGAAGCAGTGGGGCTTGGTTGGGTTGTCTATCTATAAAATTCAACAAACAAAAAAGTTTGGGTCAGTCACAGTGGTCAGGTATTCTGACATCTTACTGATATCTCAAAGTGCTGTACAGAAACCCAGCCTAAAACCCCAAACAGCAAGCAATGCAGGTGTAGAAGCACGGTGGCTAGGAAAAACTCCCTAGAAAGGCCAAAACCTAGGAAGAAACCTAGAGAGGAACCAGTCCAGAACAGAACATGGCCAAGATGTTCAAATTTTCATGGTCAAATAATAATTATCACAGTAGTTGTCAAGGGTGCAGCAAGTCAGCACCTCAGGAGTAAAGGTCAGTTGGCCGATAGCCGATCATTAAGAGTATCTGCTGTCTCTAGAGAGGTAGCACGTCCGGTGAGCAGGTCAGTGTTCCATAGCCGCAGGCAGAACAGTTGAAACTGGAGCAGCAGCACGGCCAGATGGACTGGGGACAGCAAAGAGTCATCATGCCAGGTTGTCCTGAGGCATGGTCCAAGGGCTCAGGTCCTCAGAGAGAAAGAGAGAAAGAGAGAATTCTCTGTTTGGGCCAAATAGCATTCTAGTTTGCTCTGTTTTTTTGTTAATTCTTTCAAATGTGTCAAGTAATTAGCTTTTTGTTTTCTCATGCTTTGGTTGAGTCTAATTGTGTTGATGTCCTGGGGCTCTGTGGGGTCTGTTTGTGTTTGTGAACAGAGCCTCAGGACCAGCTTGCTTAGGGGACTCTTTTCCAGGTTCATCTCTCTGTAGGTGATGGCTTTGTTATGGAAGTTTTGGGAATCGCTTCCTTTTAGGTGGTTGTATAATTTAACGGCTCTTTTCTGGATTTTGATCATTAGTGGGTATCGGCCTAATTCCGCTCTGCATGCATTATTTGATGTTTTACGTTGTACACTGAGGATATTTTTGCAGAATTCTGCATGCATAGTCTCAATTTGGTGTTTGTCCCATTTTGTGAATTCTTGGTTGGTGAGCGGACCTCAGACCTCACAACCATAAAGGGCATTGGGTTCTATAACTGATTAAAGTATTTGTATCCAGCTCCTAATTGGTATAGAAATTTGATGTTCCCTTTTATGGCATAGAAGGCCCTTCTTGCCTTGTCTCTCAGATTGTTCACAGCTTTGTGGAAGTTACCTGTGGCGTTGATGTTTAGGCCAAGGAATGTATAGTTTTTTGTGTACTCTAGGGCAATGGTGTCTAGATGGAATTTGTATTTGTGGTCCTGGTGACTGGACCTTTTTTGGAACACCATTATTTTGGTTTTACTGAGAATTACTGTCATGGCCCAGGTCTGGCAGAATCTGTGCAGAATATCTAGGTGCTGCTGTAGGCCCTCCTTGGTTGGTGACAGAAGCACTAGATCATCAGCAAACAGTAGACATTTGACTTCAGATTCTAGTAGGGTGAGGCCGAGTGCTGCAGACTGTTCCCTCGCCAATTCGTTGATATATATGTTGAAGAGGGTGGGGCTTAAGCCCCATCCCTGTCTCACCCCACGGCCCTGTGGGAAGAAATGTGTGTGATTTTTGCCTATTTGAACCGCACACTTGTTGTTTGTGTATATGGATTTTATTATCTCATATGTTTTTCCCCCAACACCACTTTCCATCAATTTGTATAGCAGACTCTCATGCCAAATTGAGTCGAAGGCTTTTTTGAAATCAACAAAGCATGAGAAGACTTTGCCTTTGTTTCGGTTTATTTGTTTGTCAATTATGGTGTGGAGGGTGTATACATGGTCTGTCATACGATAATTTGGTAAAAAGCCAATTTGACATTTGCTCAGTACAATGTTTTCACTGAGGAAATGTACGAGTCTTCTGTTAATGATAAAGCAGAGCATTTTCCCAAGGTTGCTGTTGACGCATATCCCACAGTAGTTATTGGGGTCAAATTTGTCTCCACTTTTGTGGATTGGGGTGATAAGTCCTTGGTTCCAAATATTGGGGAAGATGCCAGAGCTAAGGATGATGTTAAAGAGTTTTAGTACAGCCAATTGGATTTTGTTGTCTGTATATTTGATCATTTCATTGAGGATACCATCAACACCACAGGCTTTTTGGGTTGGAGGGTTTTTATTTTATCCTGTAGTTCATTCAAGGTAATTGGAGAATCCAGTGTGTTCTGGTCTTTAATAGTTGATTCTAAGATTTGTATTTGATCATGTATATGTTTTTACTGATTGTTCTTTGTTATAGAGCCAAAAGGGATGGATTCTTCAATTACATTGAGCTGATTTCTGACGTGCTGTTCCTTCTTTATCCGTAGTGTATTTCTGTATTGTTTTAATGATTCACCATAGTGAAGGCGTAGACTCAGGTTTTCTGGGTCTTTATGTTTTTGGTTGAACAGGTTTCTCAATTTCTTTCTTAGGTTTTTGCATTCTTCATCAAACCTTTTGTCATTGTTGTTAATTTTCTTCGGTTTTCTGCTTGACATTTTTAGATTTGATAGGGAAGCTGAGAGGCCAAATATACTGTTAAGATTTTCTACTGCCAGGTTTACACCTTCACTATTACAGTGGAACGTTTTGTCCAGGAAGTTGTCTAAAAGGGATTGAATTTGTTGTTGCCTAATTGATTTTGGGTAGGTTTTCACGCTACATTCCTTCCATCTATAACATTTCTTATTATTACTCAGTTCCTTTAGCTTTGATGCCTCATGATTGAGGGGGATATACTGTAGGTAGCACACAGGAGGATATTTTTCTCTGTTAAGATCATTTCCTTTTGAATTTCTAGCCAAATGTAAAATGTTCCTGTTTTGACTTATTTAATGGAGTGAGTTAGGTCTGCTCTATCCCAAATTAGCATTATCTCTCTCTCTCTCTCTCTCTCTCTCTCTCTCTCTCTCTCTCTCTCTCTCTCTCTCTCTCTCTCTCTCTCTCTCTCTCTCTCTCTCTCTCTCTCTCTCTCTCCCTCCCTCCCTCCCTCCCTCCCTCCCTCCCTCCCTCCCTCCCTCCCTCCCTCCCTCCCTCCCTCCCTCCCTCCCTCCCTCCCCAGGGTGGTGCCCATGGCTGGTCAGTGCCTTTGTTGCCCATGATGCTCTCTGTTCCCCTGTGGGCCATCATAGTGTCTCAGATGTGTGCCAACTGGGGTAACTGCATTCTGCTCACATCACTACCCACCTACATGGACACGGTGCTTCACTTTGACCTCCGACAGGTGAGACCCAAAGAAATCATATATTAAGTCATACATCATTGATATATATGGACATATGATTTCTATGGATGACGCCTTAAGAGGAGAGCGAGAGAGTGAGATGCTCAATTCCAGAGTGCTGTAAAGGCCAGATAGGTATAAGAAATATGGTAAGAGCTCCACCTGGTGGTATTAGGCTCTGTAGGCAGGTGGTAGGACTAGAGAATGACTAAGATATCACGGTGTACAGGGATAGAACAGGAGTCTCGAGACTTGAATCGTGTTGGGTTGTAACCTAGGCCTATACCGTTCTGCTGTAGCATTGCTGTAATAAAACATTGGTGAAAGTGTTGCCATGTTATCGGGATATTTTATTCCTGCAATGCAGTTGCAATCCTTTCTGTTGTTGTTTTTGTTGTCGGTTAATATTGTCCATTTTTTTCTGACTGTCTATATAGAATGCCTTTCTCTCAGCTCTGCCCTATCTGGGTGGCTGGGCCTTCTCAGTGATATCAGGTGTAGTAGCAGACAGCCTCCTGGAGAAGGAGCTGTTGAGTGTCACAGCGGTCCGCAAGATCTTCACTATCACAGGCAAGGAGGGGACTTTTATTTTGAAAGGAACCGGTCTCGGTTACTTATGGACTTTACCAGATGTTTGATTGATTGACTGGTTAAACATGCAACAGTTCTTTCGGGATTCTTTGGAGGCTATTTCATGCAGCGGATATTTTAGTCTGTAGTAATATGTTTTGTAACAAAATATGAACTAATAGAGTATTACATTTGAGTTATTTAGAAGACGCTCTTATCCAGACCGACTTACAGTTAGAGTATCACGTAAACTGTGTACATGTTAATTGTGTGGATGGCCATACCTATGTGTTTCTGTTAAATGCAGCGTTTGTACATTGACCATGTATATTGACGTGACAGGAGGCTGCTGAGGGGAGAACGGCTCATAATAATGGCCAGAACCGAACAAATGGAATGGCATCAAACACCTGGAAACCATGTAGTATTTGAGCTCGTTCTACTAATTGCCATGAGCCCGTTCTCCCCATTTAAGGAGACATCAACCTCCTGTGATTGATGCATATTGTTGACCCCTCCTCCCCCAGGTCTGCTGCTGCCTGCAGCGTTCCTGGTTGCTGTGGGCTACTCCGGCTGCAGTGGTGTGTTGGCAGTGACCTTCCTCACCCTCTCTTCAACTGCAGGAGGCACCAGTGCAGCCGGGGTCTTCATCAATCAGATAGACATTGCTCCACGGTGGGTGTTTAATCGATTTGAGAGGTCGTCACTTCACTTCTCTCCCTACTCACCCGTCTTTTCTGGCAAATTTTTGACCTTTACTGAACTTTCTCTCTCTTCCGCTCATTCTATCACACTCTACGTCACTGAAGACTGAAGAAGTCACTCACATACTCACTGCTTTTTCACGGCTTTTGGATGTTTGGATGATTGATTTTGAACCTCTATTTTTCTCTCTCTCTCTTCCTCAGGTATGCGGGGGTACTTTTAGGAATCACCAACACTTTCGGGACTATCCCAGGTGTGGTCGCTCCAATCATCACAGGTTACCTCACCAAAGATGTAAGCTTTCTGGTGACATTTCCTTCATAATCAAATGCATTCATTCTGTACTACTTTTAGAAATAATTAAATATTTGTAATATATCTACTTAAATACTGTAAAAAAGTATTAGACCATGGCTGCGTTGACACATGGCAGCACAATTCTGATAGTTTAAAAAAATTATTGGTATTTTGACCAAACAGATCAGCTCTGGAAAAGAGCTGATGTGAAAAGCGCTGATGTGATTGGTTAGTGGAAGAAACATCAGAATTGGGCTGCTTGACGCGAGGAGTATGCAATTGAGATCTTCCCAATGGCTCATTTCTAAAAGTTACTGCACTCTTGAAGACTGTTATACATACGACTATGACCCATGTCCCCCCCTCCCTCCTGGAACAGCAATCCCTGGCGGGATGGAGGAGTGTGTTCTGTCTGTCGGCCGGGATCAGCGCCGTAGGAGCTTTCATCTTCACCTTGTTTGGGTCCGGGGAGGTCCAGAAATGGGCCCTGGTAGAGGTGGATCAGGAGCAGGCAGAAACAAAGAGAGACAGGTTCATCCCTACATGACAGACAAGACCTCAAGCAGGGTTCCCCAACTGATGGCCCACGGTGGTTTTATTTTGCCCCCCAATTTTTCTGAGGAAAAAAATTATAAAACAATATTATTCTTTATTTTTTACATTTTCATTGTTGGACATAAAAACACCAGGAAATCAGCTCCGCGTCATTTAAATTTGGGAATTCTGTTCCCAAGTATTTCTGCACATAATAGAGAGGCAAGTGATCATATACTAATGTAAGCTTCGTTGGAAATTATTATGTTTAAGTCTGTTTGGGCTTCTTGCGGTCAATTTGCAGTCGACCGATGATTTAAAATGATGTTCCGGCCCCCTGACTATCCGCTCAATAAAAGAAAATGTCCCTACGCTGAATCTAGTTGATGATCCCTGTAAGATATACACTGACCTCAGGTTCACTCACCATCAGGTGGTTTTAAAAAGGATGGGCCAGTGCATTCTCTTAGTACACTGTGTTGGGAATGGGACCCTTTATCAAATGCGGTATTCATGAGAGGATAGGATACTTTTTTAAATGGCCTCTTTATTTTCCAAATGCCTTTCTTTAGTATTGTTTTCAACTATCTGTTTCTGACCATGTTTTGTATTTACAGTTGAAGTCGGAAGTTTACATACACATTAGCCAAATACATTTAAACTCAGTTTTTCACAATTTCTGACATTTAATCATAGTAAAAATTCCCTGTCTTAGGTCAGTTAGGATCACCACTTTATTTTAAGAATGTGAAATGTCAGAATAATATTAGAGAGAATTATTTATTTCAGCTTTAATTTTTTTCAAAGTTGACAAACTCAATTAGTATTTGGTAGCATTGCCTTTAAATTGTTTAACTTGGTTCAAATGTTTCAAGTAGCCTTCCACTGTCACGTTCTGACCTTAGTTATTTTATTGTCTTTGTTGTAGTATGGTCAGGGCGTGAGTTGGGTGGGTTGTCTATGTTCGTTTTTCTATGATTTGGATTGCTGTGTTCGGCCTGGTATGGTTCTCAATCAGAGGCAGCTGTCAATCGTTGTCCCTGATTGAGAATCATACTTAGGGAGCCTGGTTTCACTTTAGAGTAGTGGGTGTTTATTTTCCGTGTTAGTGCCACATGGGACTGTTTCGTTTTCATTTTGTGTAGTGTTCAGTTGTTCCATTAAAAATATGACAAACACTTTTTTGGTCCTCTTCTCCTTCACCTCATTCCAACGACAAACGTTACATCCACAAGCTTCCCAAAATAAGTTGGGTGAATTTTGGCCCATTCCTCCTGACAAATCCGGTGAAACGGAGTCCTCCTTGCTCGCACACGCTTTTTCAGTTCTGCCCACAAATTGTCTATAGGATTGAGGTCAGGGCTTTGTGATGGCCACTCCAATACCTTGACTTTGTTGTCCTTAAGCCATTTTGCCACACCTTTGGAAGTATACTTGGGGTCATTGTCCATTTGGAAGACCCTGACTTCCTGACTGATGTCTTGAGATGTTGCTTCAATATATCCACATAATTTTCCTACCTCATGAAGCCATCTATTTTGTGAAGTGCACCAGTCCCTCCTGCAGCAAAGCATCCCCACAACACGCATCCCTACAACATGACAACAAGTACCATCTTTGTCCCCATGTGCAATTGCAAACCGCAGTCTGGCTTTCTATATGGTGGTTTTGGAGCAGTGGCTTCTTCCTTGCTGAGCGGCCTTTAGGTTATGTCGATATAGGACTTGTTTTACTGTGGATATAGATACTTTTGTACCTGTTTCCTCCAACATCTTCGCAAGGTCCTTTGCTGTTGTTCTGGGATTGATTTGCACTTTTCGCACCAAAGTACGTTCATCTCTAGGAGACAGAACGCGTCTCCTGTCTGAGCGATATGACGGCTTCAGGCTAATGTGAATAGCATGACGTTTTAAGTAAGAGCAAACTTTCCAGAAAGCAGAAAGCTTAAAGTCTTGTTAATCTAGCTGCACTGTCCAGTTTACAGTAGCTATTACAGTGAAAAAAGACCATGCTATTGTTTGAGAAGAGTGCACAACAACAAAAAAACTTTATCATGGCCACTGGTTTGATACATTCACCTCTGAAGGTAAATAATGTACTTACATTCAGTCATCTTGCTCTGATTTGTCATCCTGAGGGTCCCAGAGATAAATTGTAGCACTGTTTTGTTTGATAAAATCCATTTTTATATTCAAAATGTAGTAACTGGGTTCTACAGTTTGAACCCCTGCTTTCTCTGGCTCCACACCCACCCGTCCGGCCATCTAGATGTGTGAAGGTTAGTGTATAAACTAATGATCCATCATGTATGACTTTCCTAGGAGTGTGTAAACTTACATTTTGTATTACCATATCATTGTTGTATGTTCTCTATAGTTATGTACTTTAAAATGTATCAATTGACCAATTCGGCACATTTGGGCAGACCTGATACAAAATATTGTCCAGTATTGCAATGCTTCACTGGATCAATCTGAAACTTTGCATAAACACTGCTGCCGTCTAGTGGCCAAAATCTAAACTGTGCCTAAACTGCAATATTATATTATGGTCTTTCTCTTGCATTTCAAAGTATATGGAACAAAACAAAAAAAATTTAAATGCATGTTTTTTTTGTTTATATTATCTTATACCAGATCTAATGTGTTATATTCTCCTACATTAATTTCACTTTTCCACAAACTTCAACGTGTTTCCTTTGAAATGGTATCAAGCGTATGCATATCCTTGCTTCAGGTCCTGAGCTACAGGAAGTTAGATTTGGGTATGTCATTTAAGGCATACAATTGAAGAAAAAAAAGGGTCCGATCCTTAAGAGGAAATACACAGGCATCTCTTAATAAACTAGATTCATTTTTCATTGATCACTTTTAAGTGCTCTTATACTTATATCTACCACATTTGATAAAATACCTGTGCTCTTCCCAGGTTTCATAGCCTATAATTAGAAATGTTCTAGTCTGTTGGCTATGTAACAATTACTGCCCCAAACCATTTGTTCCTTGAATATCTTGAATTGAATGATAGACAGATTGACTTCCAGAACTTGAACAATTGAAATGAACAAACCATCAAATGTAACTTATTTTACCCCCACTATGACATGCACTGTGCCCTCAAGAACATTACTGCAAAAAAAAAATGTGGACACCCAAATAAATGTACATTAATGTAAGAATGTTTTGTTGGGAAATGTACATTCATGCAATAACATTGTTATATTCTCTGTAAGTGTTATGTAAAAATAAATCAATGTGAATATTCATAACAGAAAAAAATCTGCGAAATAGAAATAGCCCACCATTTTGATTTCACTGATTTATTTCTGTTATGAATATTCACATTGATTTGTTAAGTAGTCTACTGGTTTAACTTTAAATAATGTACCAAAATGTTCGCATAGTCAATTTTTGTGTTGTCATTTTTGTACTTTTGAAGAATTATATTTGTGGCAACTTTATTCTAAATGCATGATTACATTTTTATTCACATTTATATTGCGTCAAACTTGGACTTTTATTTTGAAGTTTAAGCTCATAACCTGATTCCATTTAATGTCCAACCCGGATGTTTTCAAGTTTTCAAGTTGTCTGGTAAGACAAGGGGCGGCGGATTATGTATTTTTGTAAATAACAGCTGGTGCACAATATCTAAGGATGTCTCGAGCTATTGCTCGCCTGAGGTAGAGTATCTCATGATAAACAGTAGACCACACTACCTGCCTAGAGTTTTCATCTGTATTTTTCATAGCTGTTTACATACCACCACAGTCAGAGGCTGGCACTAAGACAGCATTGAATGAGCTGTATTCCGCCATAATCAAACAAGAAAACGACGGAGCTCCTAGTAGCCGGGGACTTTAATGCAGGAAAACTTAAATACATTTTACCAAATTTCTATCAGCATGTTAAATGTGCAACCAGAGGGGAAATACAGTGCCTTGCGAAAGTATTCGGCCCCCTTGAACTTTGCGACCTTTTGCCACATTTCAGGCTTCAAACATAAAGATATAAAACTGTATTTTTTTGTGAACAATCAACAACAAGTGGGACACAATCATGAAGTGGAACGACATTTATTGGATATTTCAAACTTTTTTAACAAATCAAAAACTGAAAAATTGGGCGTGCAAAATTATTCAGCCCCCTTAAGTTAATACTTTGTAGCGCCACCTTTTGCTGCGATTACAGCTGTAAGTCGCTTGGGGTATGTCTCTATCAGTTTTGCACATCGAGAGACTGAAATTTTTTCCCATTCCTCCTTGCAAAACAGCTCGAGCTCAGTGAGGTTGGATGGAGAGCATTTGTGAACAGCAGTTTTCAGTTCTTTCCACAGATTCTCGATTGGATTCAGGTCTGGACTTTGACTTGGCCATTCTAACACCTGGATATGTTTATTTTTGAACCATTCCATTGTAGATTTTGCTTTATGTTTTGGATCATTGTCCTGTTGGAAGACAAATCTCCGTTCCAGTCTCAGGTCTTTTGCAGACTCCATCAGGTTTTCTTCCAGAATGGTCCTGTATTTGGCTCCATCCATCTTCCCATCAATTTTAACCATCTTCCCTGTCCCTGCTGAAGAAAAGCAGGCCCAAACCATGATGCTGCCACCACCATGTTTGACAGTGGGGATGGTGTGTTCAGGGTGTTGAGCTGTGTTGCTTTTACGCCAAACATAACGTTTTGCATTGTTGCCAAAAAGTTCAATTTTGGTTTCATCTGACCAGAGCACCTTCTTCCACATGTTTGGTGTGTCTCCCAGGTGGCTTGTGGCAAACCTTAAACGACACTTTTTATGGATATCTTTAAGAAATGGCTTTCTTCTTGCCACTCTTCCATAAAAGCCAGATTTGTGCAATATACGACTGATTGTTGTCCTATGGACAGATTCTCCCACCTCAGCTGTAGATCTCTGCAGTTCATCCAGAGTGATCATGGGCCTCTTGGCTGCATCTCTGATCAGTCTTCTCCTTGTATGAGCTGAAAGTTTAGAGGGACGGCCAGGTCTTGGTAGATTTGCAGTGGTCTGATACTCCTTCCATTTCAATATTATCGCTTGCACAGTGCTCCTTGGGATGTTTAAAGCTTGGGAAATCTTTTTGTATCCAAATCCGGCTTTAAACTTCTTCACAACAGTATCTCAGACCTGCCTGGTGTGTTCCTTGTTCTTCATGATGCTCTCTGCGCTTTTAACGGACCTCTGAGACTATCACAGTGCAGGTGCATTTATACGGAGACTTGATTACACACAGGTGGATTGTATTTATCATCATTAGTCATTTAGGTCAACATTGGATCATTCGATCGATCCTCACTGAACTTCTGGAGAGAGTTTGCTGCACTGAAAGTAAAGGGGCTGAATAATTTTGCACGTCCAATTTTTCAGTTTTTGTTTGTTTAAAAAGTTTGAAATATCCAATAAATGTCGTTCCACTTCATGATTGTGTCCCACTTGTTGTTGATTCTTCACAAAAAAATACAGTTTTATATCTTTATGTTTGAAGCCTGAAATGTGGCAAAAGGTCGCAAATTTCAAGGGGGCCGAATACTTTCGCAAGGCACTGTACTTATTTTCCACCATAATTTGCAAATAAATTCATTAAAAATCCTACAATGTGATTTTTCGGATTTTTTTTCTTCTAATTTTGTCTGTCATAGTTGAAGTGTACCTATGATGAAAATTACAGGCCTCTCTCATCTTTTTAAGTGGGAGAACTTGCACAATTGGTGGCTGACTAAATACTTTTTTGCCCCACTGTATTACCTCAACTAACTGGTGTCCCTGCACATTGACTCTGTACTAGTACCCCCCTGTATATAGTCTCGCTATTGTTATTTTACTACTGCTCTTTAATTACTTGTTATTTTTATTTCTTATTCTTATCCATATTTTTTTTAAACTACATTGTTGGTTAGAGTCTCGTCAGTAAGCATTTCACTGTAAGGTTGTATTGTGACTAATACAATTTGATTTGATTTGAAAATGGGGTGCAGGAGACTGGCAAAGATGGCTCCCTTTGGCAAAGGTTAAACACCATTGGAGAGGCAGTAGGCCAGTAGGCAACTCAACATGTTTTCATGGCCACTCCAGGGACAAAAGAGCATGCAAAAAGGACATAGACAGCAGCCCACTCAGCGCCTTCCATTGACTGTTGACATGTTGATGCACTGATGACAGTTCATTGGACATGTCTTTGGATGAGGTTCAAGCCTTCATTGCGCTACTGTACGTTAGTGGGGCTTTCGGAGGCAATTGCATGAAGATGGAGAGCTTTTGGAATGACCAATGGGGGGTCATCTTTTTTAGACAAACAATGTCAAGGAACAGATTTAGAGATATAATGCAATATTTATGATTGGACTACAAAGAAATAAAGAGTCAAAGTATCAAAAATGACACATTTCTGTTTTTTCAAAAATAGCATCGCCTGCTACAATCCAGGGTCGAAGGTTGCTGTGGATTCGTAGTGCGTTTTCTCATATTTCATGGGAAACAAGCTGGACCGTTATGGAATCAAGTTCTGGCTGGCAGTGGATGCTGACTCCAAATACATCGTGAATGGTTTCCCCGACTTGGGGAAAGTGGATGACAACTGGACAGTGGTGCTGAAGCTGATGGAACCTTGTCTTGATTAAAACTTCTTAGGGATTGGCGTCCTTTTAATGGGACAGTTGTAAATCATGCACTGCCTTATGTCACCATCACATATTTTAGAGAAACAACAAATGTCGGTACATTTAAGTGTCTTATATCGGCTGAAAGCTTAAATTCTTGTTAATATAACTGCACTGTCCAATTTACAGTAGCTATTACTGCGAAAAAAATGCTGTGCTATTGTTTGAGGAGAGCTCCTAACAACAAAACACTTTTCACCTCGAAAGGTTTGATAAATTCACCTCTGAACTCTTGCTCTGATTTATCATCCAAAGGGTCCCAGAGATAACATGAAGTGTCATTTTTTGTTTTTCATATCCTTAAAAGGTGCACGATCAATTTTGTATTTCCACTCGTTCAATTTGCAAAGAAAGGAATCTGTGAAAATGTATTCCTCAGAGATCCTAGGATGTCGCCAGACTTCACTATATCATTAGGGGTGTCATATATCCTATAGTACACCAAATTTGGTCAGAGAGCGACGCCTTCATGGCACGCCGATGACGAGGCCGGTCTTCATTTGATCGACTGTATCTTTGTCAAATAAGCACCAATCGGGGTCAAACAAAGTCAGCTAGATAGAAACCCTGTCTCTGTTGCAAAATATAGGTGCTAACCTTGTGCGATAGCATGCCTTTTCCTTTTGGACAAAAAGTAGAAGAATATTCAGAGTATGAAGTTATGAAAACTGGTTGTTTTGCAAATGTTGAACTTCTAATATGGCTACTAATAATGGAAAAGCTAAATCAAAGTCCAAGTATACAGATTTGATGACATTCTTGCAGAAAAATGTTATATGAATGCCAAATGTGATTTGCCCAAATGTGATTTGCCCAAATGTACCTGTGTGACTTCACACTAAATGTCATGTAGTTTGCTCATACTTCAAGTTAGCTGTCTAAAACTTTGCACATCCACTGCTGTCATCTTGTGGACACCATCGGAATTACAACCAGAGTGATGGCTAGAACTGGGACCTTTCTCTTGCATTTTAAAGACGGTGGTAGAAAAAAAACGGTTGTTTTTTCTTCGTATTTTCTTCTACCAGATCTATTGTGTTTTATATCCTCCTACATTCAATTCACATTTCCACAAACTTAAGTGTTTCCTTTCAAATGGTACCAAGAATATGCATATCCTTGCTTCATTCAGGGCCTGAGCTACAGGCTACAGGATAGCCCCCTACAGGCTACAAAAGTAGCCTGTAGGGGGCTATCCATAAGGAAGAAATGTGACCACTTCTCATGAACTGGCAAATAAGTTACTGCATAAGAAAACCGCCCTGGTTGGAAAGATTGACAAACGCCGATGGGAGCTGCCACCATCTGCCATCAAGTACAGGAATTTGTAGAAGACGGCCCATTGGCTACTGCTTGGAGCCCCCTCTTCACACTATACATGTGCGCATGTCTGTCCGACACATTCACCTGACTTGTAGAAAGTCAGAGTTTCGGCTAGGAATTCAGTATCATTGAATGCGAAGAACGTCAACCGCCGAAACATCCAATCTACAACAACATGAATGTCGCGCTGAACTATCCCCTCTAACACACACACACACAGAGAGAGAGAGAGAGAGAGAGAGAGAGATCAAGACGACACATTGAGCGTAAATATATATATTGATTGCAATTGTTCCCGAATGAGTTAGCGTTCATGTGCAAAGGATTAGTATTTCAATTGTTATAATTATCAACTCTTTAGTGACTTCTCAGGTGACTCCCACTCCGCTTTTGTCTAACAAGCCGCCATGCCGGCTTAGGCCACTAGGGCACATTGTCCTATCATTTCTTGTAACCATATTCACTTTTTTGTTTGTTTATGCATTTCTTTGAATTACTTAGTTAGTAAATAAATTATTTAAGACAATTGATGTATGGATGACTCATAGTGAAGACTGGGTTCGTGCAGATAACCAACAATTTACGACGTTTGGAATGCGACTAAGGTGAGGTAAAGTAAATAATTAATTAATTAATTAAGAAGACTAATTGATCAGATATGAAAATATCTGAAAAGTTATATTAGGAAATTATAACTTTAATCTGAATATTTTCCTTGGTGCCCTGACATCCTAGTTATTTACAGTTACGTGATTAATCAGTTTAATCGCGTAATACTAATTACAAAGAAGACTTTTAGTTATCAAAGATTATTTTAATGATAGTAAAGACACGACAACACCATACCCACACCGCCGTGGCACCGTGCACTGGCACGCCACTTTTTGTCCCTTATTTGGTCGTGAAAAAGTTGGCAACCCTAGCGATATACCAGGAGAGAGTTTATCCTGAAGCTAGCATCAGAGCTTCGGGCAAATTACAGGCCTAATCGCCCAACATCAGTGCCTGACCTCACTAATGCTCTTGTGGCTGAATAGAATATACAAAAGTATGTGGACAAATCAGTGAATTCGGCTAATTTAGCCACATGTATAAAATTGAGCACACAGCCATGCAATCTCCATAGACAAACATTGGTAGCTGAATGGCCTTACTGAAGAGCTCAGTGACTTTCAACGTGCCACCGTCATAGTATGCCACCTTTCCAACAAGTCAGTTCATAAAATGTCTGTACTGCTAGAGCTGCCCCAGTCAACTGTAAGTGCTGTTATCGTAAAGTGGAAAAGTTTAGGAGCAGCAACGGCTCAGACTCGAAGTGGTAGGCCACAAAAGCTGACAGAACGGGACGCCTGAGTGCTGAAGCTTGCAGCGCGTAAAAATCGTCTCCTCGGTTGCAACACTCACTATAGAGTTCCAAACTGCCTCTGGAAGCAACGTAAGCACAAGTACTGTTCGTCGGGAGCTTTATTATATGGGTTTCCATGGCCGAGCAGTCTCACACAAGTCTAAGATCAACATGCGCAATGCCAAGTGTCAGCTGGAGTGCTGTAAAGCTTGCAGCCATTGGTCTCTGGAGCAGTGGAAATGCGTTCTCTGGAGTGATGAATTACGCTTCAACATCTGGCAGTCCGACGGACGAATCTGGGTTTGGCGGATGCCTGGAGAATGCTACCTGCCCCAATGCATAGTGCCAACTGTATAGTTTGGTAGAGGAAGAATAATGGTCTTGGGCTGTTTTTCATGGTTCGGGCTATGAAGGGAGATGAAGGAAGATCTTAACGCTACAGCATACAATGTCATTGTAGATGATTTTGTGCTTTCAACTTTGTGGCAACAGTTTGGGGAAGCCCCTTTCCTGTTTCACCATGACAATGCCCCCATGCACAAAGCGAGGTCCATACAGAAATGATTGTCGAGATTGGTGTGGAAGAACTTGACTGGCCTGCACAGAGCCCTGACCTCAACCCCATCGAAAACCTTCAGCATGAATTGGAATGCTGACTGAGAGCCAGGCCTAATCGCCCAACATCAGTGCCCGACCTCACTAATGCACTTGTGGCTGAATAGAAGCAAGTCCCATAGCAATTTTCCAATATCTAGTGTAGGCTTCCCAGAAGAGTGGAGGCTGTTATAGATACAAAGGGGGGACCAACTCCATATTAATGGCCATGATTTTGGAATGAGATGTTTGACGAGCTGGTGTCCACATACTTTTGGTCATGTAATGTATGTGATGCAAATAGGAACTATAAAGTCGGAGCTCGGTCCCCATCCCCGCCCTGCCAACAGTATTGCCAACTTAGCGACTTTGTCGCTATATTTAGCGAGTATTCAGATCCCTCTAGCGACACATTTTCAAAAAATCGACTAGCGGCAAATCTAGTGACTTTTTCTGGTGTTAATGGAGACTTTTGGAGACTCTGATGTGAAAGCACGTATCATTGAGCAGCGGGTGCTGCTCTGGGCCCCACCCCAGTCCCAAAGCACTCACAGGCGGCCCAGTCCTCGCGCAGCAGTCCCTCCCAGCTGCAGTCAAAGCAGGAGATGTTCACCCCTCTGCGTCCAGACTGAAAATGAATTGCGCATGCGGGAAGCCGCCGCTGGCTGATATTCAGGGCGGGATGTAAATATAAAATGCTCTTTGTCATAAATAAATCACTGCATTTGACTCAAACAGCCTCAGTCACTTTACTCACCTTGTCCACTGTGTGTGTGCCTGTCTGTGACATAAGCTAAACATCTAGCTGGCTAGCTTATCATGTCTCAGTCTAAACTGTACACTCGAAAATACAGAAAGGAGTGGGAATCAAACCCTGGGAATCAAACCCTGAATTCAAAGGCTGGTAGAAGCCGTTTTATTGGAGATGATACACGGGCATACTGCCTGTATTGTAAGGTTGATTTATACACCAAACCTAGTGATGTAAAAAAAACACATGACAATTCAAAAACATACTCAAAAGGCAAAGCCGTGTAACAGTTTCACCCAAAACAAGCTGCCATTTATGGTTTAAAAAATTGACTCTGCAAAAAATGCGATGGCATTAGCTATCGCTGAACACGGTTCCATGCTGGCCTGTGATCACAATGGAGAAGCATGTAGAGCTGCTTTCTCAGATTCCACTGCTGCTACCCACTTCAAAATGCACAGGACAAAGTGCCCGTTTCAGCATCCTGCTCGATTAGTCCACGGATGTAAGTGTTTCTAAGTACCTGGGGGTTGTGATAAGGTACTTTAGTGACACCAAGCAGACATTTGTATCAACATTTCTGGGGTTTGTTGAGTTGGAGGGAGGAGAAGCCAAATCTATAGCCTGTGCTGTTGTGGCTTTCCTCGAGAAGTGTTGTCTTAAAAAAAGAGAAACTCCTGGGGATAGGGACTAACAATGCCTCTGTTATGACGGAGATTAACAATGGGGTCCAGAAAGTGCTGAAGGAGCAGTATGGCCTCAAATATCTGGTTCTTATTCGCTGTGTGTGCCACTCTCTGCAGCTTGCTCATTTGTAGTTCTAAACATATTTAGGGTGTTTTTACTCACTTTTTGTCTCTCCCACGACGTTATTCCTCTCTCCTACAGCTTCCATCACAATTACATGCACATGGCAAATTATGCAAATTAGGTGACGACCTAATAAAGAATTGTCAGGGGGCTAGGACTAAATGTAGGAACAGAACTCTTGAGGTATTTTCGATTAAAAAAACTAGTAGCAGGACACTTTCCAAAATCCCAAAGTTTGCAGCATGTGTAAAAGCCCACACCAAAGGACTATGGCACACGAACTATGAAGACAGATGTTGATGCATTGGCTGCATTTTCATCGACATACAAAACAAGTGGCCTACTACCTCAACATGACTGCAGCCTATCAGCTTGGCAAAGCTTCATGATTATATAAGTATAGGCTACAGAGTTTGACGATGGGTGAAGTTATGTGGTCGTTGTTTGCATTGAATTTACAAACAAGTACTGACTGTATGTAATGTATAACCAAAACGAGTGAACAAAATGTAGGTTAAGCACGAAGGTTACGCATGTGAAATAAAAGGTGTTATAGCTTACTTTTGACTAACAATAATAATACTATTTTAATCTCCAAAAGAAACTATGTTTGAGACAAAATAAACACCAAACAACTAAATAGGACTCTGACTGACTGCACATGCTAAAATAAACAGATTAAAGTTTGGTCAATCAACCAATTATACATGTTGAAGGTGGGCAGCAAGGCCTCTGTCTTTCCAAATTCAATTGTGTGCGTAATTTTGAGATGGTTAGTGCTATTCTTGGGACGTACCTACTCTGAACCTTACCTTCTAACAGAACCTTAATCTAACGCAAACCTAACCATTTAAACGTCAACATCAATGGGGTGACGTCAGAGTTGGGACGTCACCCCCCCCCCCCCCCCATAAAACATTGATTTGGAATAGAGTTGTTAAAATTAATAGGAAATCCATTTTCAAAGGCATTTGGTTTGACACGGGTATTCATTTTGTATGTGATTTGATAGACAACACTGGGGAGTTTCTGCCGTTTGATGAGTTCATTGGTAAATTTCAGGTTAATATTACTCAGAGAGTATATTAAGGTTTGCAAAGAAAATCCAGTTCCTTTACTTAAACTTATTAAGGACACTGCTATATTATGAGGTTGTTCCCACTTTTAATGACTTGAGCCTTTTGGACAAAAAAATGAAACAAGAAGTGGATACAATTGGCAGTCAATTAAGTAATTTTTGTTGATTATAATTACATTTCTGTGGAAGTGACCAACCCGTGCGTGCTATGGTCAAAAGCGTCAACTTTTTACCTTAATTGTCCAGTTATCCCAAAAGTTAAAGAAACTCATTTTTAAATATTTTTCTTCTACCTACCCTGTTAATGATTTCTTGCACAAAAGGTTCAATTTTGACAAAATGTCTTTAGTTTTTAGTTCCTCTGATTCAGAATCTATAGAGCTTTTATTTTTTTCATGCCACCATTCTAGTAAACTATAGCTTGAAATTCATGAATGGTTGTGTATAAAATCTCCAGAATTACCTATGTTTACCTTTGATGTTAAATGGCATTATGCTTATCCTTGTAATTCCGAACATAACTATTTCATTAACATTGTTATTCTCTTGGCAAAATATTATATTCACAAATGTAAATGGGGTGGAAAAATGCCTTATGTTGTAGTTTTTTTTTCATAAAACTGTTACAATTTTATAAAACTTAAAAAGTTGGAAAAATGATTAAAAGTCATTATTAGAAGTCATGTCTCTGAATGTCTGTTAATGTCTCATTGCTTTGTCACGTATAAATGATGTCCCGATTTATTTTCTTTTTTTAATGGGCGGGGGGTCGTTTTATTTTTTTCATTGCATTCACAGGAATGTCCCTATATTGATTTGTAATATTGTTATTATTGTTGCAATAAATAATACCAAATTAAAAATAGGAACATTTTGAGATTGCGACAGTTGCTAAAACTCCCACAAGAGGGCAATGAATAAAGACGTTTCTATTTCTGTGTGTCAGGCGATTGCCTCAGATTTTGCGAATGATCCGGATGTACATTGCCTGGCCCGGTTGTGCGTAAACGTCATTGAGCTATAATAAGAAGTCAACTTGCGTAAACTATTAATTTGCGTCACTGCATAGAAACGTTACGCCACAGATTTTATATTATATTGACAAGATACTCGAGGAACTGTTCTAACAATGGAAATGCCGTGTCCTCAAAGATGGAAGGCATGCGGAAAGAGGCGAGATCAGGTGGTACAATGGTAGCCAATGAGAGGGCAGATACGAGGGTGACCAACAGGCACAACTCCAATATAAAGTATATATTTTTCAAAGTTGCCGAAATGCCACGTATGTCAACTTACATCAGTGCGTTTGTGACAACCAAACCATTATGAAACATCTACTAGATCAACAAGCCTCTCCTAACAACTTCTCAATTGCCTATTTTATTCATTCAACCATGACACTGATTGACCGCCATACAAAAATTCCTCCCTTTAGGGGTCTTATTTTTGTTAATTCGTGGACAGATTTTGGGCGGAGTAAAAACCCTCTCTCTTCGCCTCTTCCTCTCTGACTACACAAACCTGTAGACCCTACACCACCCACTGCCCATACCTTTTTAGATCATTCTGATGTGTCTGCAGACACAAAGTCAGTGGGGAAAATGTGTCATTCGTGCTCTGACACAACAACTTAATTTATTTCCAAAATTGTCCCTTTGAGTAGGCCTAACTGTTCTGTGACCTGGCTGTCACTTATAAAACCTGTATAAAACCGGATTCTCACTACAGTCAAATGGATACATGGACATAATCAGTAATAACTTAAAGGGTGACTGCACTTCTTAATTTGGCCTCGTTTTACATTTGGGCAGAGAGGAAGAGGCGAAGCTTGGCCGGATTTACTCCGCCCAAGCGGTACCAGAGCACCAAGTCTGAGACCAAAAGGCTCCTGAACAGCTTCTACCCCCAAGCCATTAGACTGCTGAGGCATTGACCCGCTTTTTTTGACGACTCTCTTGCGCTGGCTCTACTGTAGGCATACTCACTGGACTCTGCCCACACACTCACACATACACACACACACACACACACACATAGACACACTTTCACGCTTTTCACACGCTGCTGCTACTCTGTTTATTATCTATCCTGATTGCCTAGTCACTTCTACCCCTATCTACATGTACGGTGCATTCGGAAAGTATCCAGGCCCCTTCACTTTTTCCACATTTTGTTAGTTACAAACTTATTTTAAAATGTATTAAATTGTTTTTTCCCCCTCATCAATCTACACACAATATTCCACAATGACAAAGCAAAAACAGGTTTTTAGAAATGTTTGCTAATTTATTAAAAATAAAAAACTGAAATATCACATTTACATAAGTATTCAGACCCTTTACTCAGTACTTTGTTGAAGCACCTTTGGCAGCGATTACAGCCTTGAATCTTATTGGGTATGATTGTACAAGCTTGGCACACCTGTGTTTGGGGAGTTTTTCCCATTCTTCTCTACACATCCACTCAAGCTCTGTCAGGTTGAATGGGGAGCGTCAGGTCTCTCCAGAGATGTTCGATCGAGTTCAAGTCTGGGCTCTGGCTGGGCCAGTCAAGGACATTCAGAGACTTGTTCCGAAGCCACTCCTGCGCTATCTTGGCTGTGCGCTTAGGGTCATTGTCCTGTTGGAAGGTGAACCTTCTCCCCAGTCTGAGGTCCTGAGCACTTTTTAGCAGGTTTTCATCAAAGATCTCCCTGTACTTTCCTCCATTCATCTAGTTTCCCAGTCCCTGCCGCTGAAAAACGTCCCCACAGCATGATGCTGCCACCACCATGCTTCACCAACACCATGCAATAACCTGATGGTCACTGTGAAGCATCGTGGTGGCAGCATCATGCTGTGGGGATGTTTTTCAGTGGCAGGGACAGGAAGACTAGTCAGGATAGAGGGAAACATGAACTTGAGAGGATCTGCAGAGAAGAATGGGAGAAACTCCCCAAATACAGGTGTGCCAAGCTTGTAGTGTCATACCCAAGAAGACTCAAGGATGTAATCGCTGCCAAAGGTGCTTCAACAAAGTAATGAGTAAAGGGTCTGAATACTTATGTAAATCTCATATTTTTATTTTGAATACATTTTCAAAAAATTCTAAAAACCTTTTTTTCCTTTGTCATAATGGGGTATTGTGTGTAAAAAATAAAACATATATTTTTTTAATCAATTCTGTGTTAAGACTTTCACCCTTCACACTTGGCCTGAGACCAAACAAAAGAAAAGGCTGACCAAATGGACTTTGTTTGCATATGTGAATCAACTCCTTGATATTGCCAGAGGGTGACAGACTGTACAGTCTGCTCAGACTCAGTGAGCATAGCCTTGCTATTGAGAGAAGATGCCGTAGACAGACCTGGCTCTCAAGAGAAGACAGGCTATGTGCGCAATCAGTGACTACCAGTCATTCAGGGCACTCTGCCCCACCTGTTTTGAGCCCCACCTGTTTAACTAAAAAAAAACATATACATTTGCAAACAATGTAAAAAATAATAATAATTGAGTTAATAAAGCCGCATACAAACATGGTCTCTTTTTTGCTTTCTTGAGTAAGGCAGCTCCATAATGCAGGTGTTTCAGTCTAGCCCCGTGCTTTCTGCAGTGGTGTGGCAGCCAGCTGAAAATATGGAGCGTATGGGTTGGTAATGTTCTCTAGTTGCGCCGTGATTGGCTCAGTGTTCTGTCACTCATGGGGACACAACGTCACCGTAAAATCTACGGGGAGAGCTTGAAAATAAAAGCCTCTTGGGTGCTGCCATAGATTTACATTAGAAGTGCCCATCCAAGAAAGCTTAAGGTCATTGGCCACAGATAAAATGATGTCAAATCTCATTATATCTACTGTAGCATCTCAACATCATACTTTCAAAATCTTAGCAAGCAAGCTAGGCAAGCAGTCATCATTGTGAATCTAGTCAACAATCTACTGGCAAATCCTTTTCAATAATTGTCACATGAAGAGAAATTATAGATAAAACGTATCGGTGCTCATTGGCCATTGGACACAAACATTACATATTACACATTCAACAAAGAGTGGTTTGGAAAGAATCAGTGGCTAACTGCAAGTGTTGCAAAGCAATCATTAGCCTGCGATTCAGTGGAGTCTGGGTTTAAGGGTCTCTTTTTCAAGCTTAAAAGGATAAACATTCATATGCAACACCATGGGCCAGAAAAAGGTTGAATACTTTAGCTATGCTGTCAATCCAGCATGATTTCTGCCGTGTTCAAAACTACTGGAAACTCAGAACGTGGAAATCTCAGACTTCAGTGAGTTCAAGACAAACTGGGAACTATGGAAACAACGACCTCCGACTGGGAAAATACATTTTGAACGGTCATCCAACTCGGAATTCTTCGTGGGCTATACGTGGGCTATACTCGGCCTTGCCTCAGGGCAATCACCTGTCTTTGTGATTGTCTCCACCTCCCTCCAGGTGTCGCCCATCTTCTCCATTATCCCATGTATTTATACCTGTGTTCTCTGTTTGTCTGTTGCCAGTTCGTCTTGTTTGTCAAGTCAACCAGCGTTTTTGTGTCTCAGCGCCTGCTGTTCCCAGACTTTCTTTTTCTCGCCCTCCTGGTTTTGACCCTTGCCTGTCCTGACTCTGAGCCTGCCTGTCTGACCTTGAGCCTGCCTGCCAACCTGTACCTCTGGATTATTGACCTCTGTCTACCCTGACCCTGAGTCTGCCTGTCTAGACCTGTCTATTACCTGCCCTTGTTGGATTATTAAACTTTGTTAATTCGACGTTGTCTGCATCTGGGTCTTATCTCCAAACCTGATACTATGTGCCGGTGGGCTAGGAACAGTCTGTTTTATCTGGTGTAATTCTCCTGTCTTATCTGGTGTCCTGTGTGAATTTAAGTATGCTCCCTCGAATTCTCTCTCTCTCCCTCTCTCCCTCCCCTCCCGCAGGACCTGAGCCCTAGGATCATGCCTCAGGACTACCTGGCCTGATGACTCCTGGCTGTCCCCAGTCCACCTGGTCGTGCTGCTGCTCCAGTTTCAACTGTTCTGCCTGCGGCTAGGGAACCCTGACCTGTTCACCGGATGTGCTACCCTGTCCCAGACCTGCTGTTTCCGACTCTCTCTACCGCACCTGCTGTCTCGACCTCTGAATGCTTGGCTATGAAAAGCCAACTGACATTTACTCCTGGGGTGCTGACCTGTTGCACCCTCTACAACCACTGTGATTATTATTTGACCCTGCTGGTCAACTATGAATGTTTGAACATCTTGGCCATGTTCTGTTATAATCTCTACCCGGCACAAACAGAAAAGGACTGGCCACCTCTCAGAGCCTGGTTCCTCTCTAGGTTTCTTCCTAAATTCCTGCCTTTCAAAGACGTTTTTCCTAGCCACCATGCTTCTACATCTGCATTGCATTGCATGCTGTTTGTGGTTTTAGGCTGGGTTTCTGTATAGCACTTTGTGATATCTACTGATGTAAAAAGGGCTATTCAAATACATTAGATTGCTTTATATCAGCAATGATTTTTTAAAAGGCAGTAAATGAGGCTGAATGAACTGTTTCGCTGCCAGACAAGGCTCCGCTGATAGCCAGATGTTATAGTGGTAAGGTTTCACTCCAAGGTGCTGAAAAGAAAGCTCTGCTTTTGGGACAGCTTTATGTAGGCCCTAACAGTTTGTGGGTACCATTTGTTACCGTTGTAGTGCAACTAATGTATTGTTTAGTGTTGTAGTTTTGCTGGAATGCATTAAAAAAAAGTTTTTTGCCCCACCAAGATTTACATGCTAAAGTCGCTACTGTGCATGACTATATTAGAGACACATATTGCCCTCAGATTACACAGACCCACAAAGAATACACATTTAAAAAAATCTAATTTAGACTCCCATATCTCCCATTTGACTCCCAAACCCATTGGGTGAAATACCATATTGTGCATCACAGCAGCAAGATATGTAACCTGTTTCCACAAGAAAAGGGCAACCAGTGACGAACAAACACCATTGTAAATACAGTTGAAGTCGGAAGTTTACATACACCTTAGCCAAATACATTTAAACTCAGTTTTTCACAATTCATGACATTTAATCCCAGTAAAAATTCCCTGTCTTAGGTCAGTTAGGATCACCACTTTATTTTAAGAATGTGAAATGTCAGAATAATAGTAGAGAGAATTATTCATTTCAGCTTTTATTTATTTCGTCACATTCCCAGTGGGTCAGAAGTTTACATACACTCAATTAGTATTTGGTAATATTGCCTTTAAATTGTTTAACTTGGGTTAAATGTTTTGGACAGCCTTCCTCAAGCTTTCCACAATAAGTTGGGTGAATTTTGGCCCATTCCTCATGACAAAGCTGGTGTAACTGAGTCAGGTTTGTAAGCCTCCTTGATCGCACACGCTTTTTCCGTTCTGCTCACAAATTTTCTATAAGATTAGGTCTTTGTGATGGCCACTCCAATACCTTGACTTTGTTGTGGAAAATGGCTTAAGGACAACTTTGGTTGTTGCTTCAATATATCCACATAATTTTCCTACCTCATGATGCCATCTATTTTGTGAAGTGCACCAGTCCCTCCTGCAGCAAATCACCACTACAACATGATGCTGCCACCCCCGTGCTTCACGGTTGGGTTGGTGTTCTTCGGCTTGCAAGCCTCCCCATTTTTCCTCCAAACATAATTATGGTCAAACAGTACTATTTATGTTTCATCAGACCAGAGGACATTACTCCAAAAAGTTCCATCTTTGTCCCCATGTGCAGCTGCAAACCGTAGTCTGGCTTTTTTATTGAGGTTTTGGAGCAGTGGCTTCGTCCTTGCTGAGCAGCCATTCAGGTTATATCGATATAGGATTCGTTTTACTGTGGATACAGATACTTTTGTACCTGTTTCCTCCAGCATCTTCAAAAGGTCCTTTGCTGTTGTTCTGGGATTGATTTTCACTTTTTGACCCAAGTACGTTCATCTCTAGGAGACAGAACGCGTCTCCTTCCTGAGCGGTATGACGGCTGCGTGGTCCCATGGTGTTTATACTTGCGTATTATTGTTTGTACAGATGAACTTGGTACCGTCGGGCATTTGGAAATTGCTCCCAAGGATGTACCAGACTTATGGAGGTCTACAAATTATTTTCCGAGGTCTTGGCTGATTTATTTTGATTTTCCCATGATGTCAAGCAAAGAGGCACTGAGTTTGAAAGTAAGCCTTGAAATACATCCACAGGTACACCTCCAATTGACTCAAAGGATGTCAATTCGCCTATCAGAAGCTTCTAAAGCCATGATATCATTTTCTGGAATTTTCCAAGCTGTTTAAAGGCACAGTCAACTTAGTGTATGTAAACTTCTGAACCACTGGAATTGTGATACAGTGAATTATAAGTGAAATAATCTGTCTGTAAACAATCATTTGAAACATTACTTGTGTCATGCACAAAGTAGATGTCCTAACTGACTTTCCAAAATTATCGTTTGTTAAGAAGAAATTTGTGGAGTGGTTGACAAACAAGTTTTAATGACTCCAACCTAAGTGTATGTAGACTTCCGACTTCAACTGTACAACCCATATATATTTGTATTTATTTTCCTTTCGTACTTTAACTATTTGCACATTGTTACAACACTGTCTATAGCCATAATAAAACATTTGAAATGTCTCTATTCCTTTTGATTGATTCTGAGTGTAATTTATTACTGTTTATTTCACTTTTGTTTATCTATTTCACTGGCTTTGGCAATGTAAACATGTTTCCCATGCCAATGAAGCCCAATGAATTGACAGGAGGGCACTGCCTTGCAAAATATTCTATTTGCATTAGCAATTCGACCCCATAAAGGTAAAATGTGCATGTGTATACCTCACACATATATTTCAGATATCAATACTTTAAGTGTATGGCTTTGTCAGTAGGCTATTATGAAGAACATAATTGTTACTTCACTGACATTCTATGCTGAGACTATTTCCCCCTATTTTTACGCCCCAGTCTTATGTCACTGCATGACTAATGTTTCCCTTCCATTAAGGTTGGAATCTATACCATCTATTACTTAATAGGCCACACTAAGATAACAAGACTGTTGCTAGCAGTCATAATCTTAACTGCCTGCTTAGTCATCTGGAAGAGAAGGTTCAACCCTGCACTATGAGCAGGAACTCTGCAGAGGGCACAGCTATTAGCTGACAGCCTGCACCATGAGATCCTCACTGACACTCTGCCAGACACCGTCCACTTGCTCTTCCTGAGTTAGTGTGTGCAGTAAGACCTCAGCTGTCGTTTGTTGTCGCTGTGTGTGCGTGCTACTGACATTAAATCAAATCAGAACTTCAGCGCTGACTTATAATAGCGTTGCCTTTGTGTGAGGCGGCCTGAAAGTCATGCGTTTGTCATCTACAGTGGCACCCGATAGGGAACACAGGTTGTGTGATATTTATATGCTGGTGTGAGCCACTCAGGGACATCCTGACTAATTGGTGAGCGCAAGTATGTGCCTAGGAATGGGAAGGGGTGTATGGGTTGTCTAGCCAGCCACATGGACAGCTGCAGTTATTCCCTTCAACCGCCTCCAATCTCCCTCAGTTACAGTTTTTTACAATCACTTTGGCACTAATTTCAGAACCTTTATGTCATTTTTCAAAACTCTAGACACAAAACTCACAACCAATGATCAAAATGTTTTTCAAATCTCGAGCACTTTTTCCAATTGCTTGGATACAATACACTTAAAGCTAAGATAATTTGTTCATTGAACTAAAATCACCTGTTCAAAATGACACAACTTAACATCTAAGTATTACCATTTCAAAATGAAATTTGCACATTACATCTGAAATGACTGTCTATTAATTTCATTACAATGATCTAACTATCAATTGATACAACTGCACATCATCAAATTTCATCATCATTCTTTATCAGACGATGTTTCTGTGGTCCCATGTATCACTTTTCTAGACCATGGTTTCAGATTTGATATTACTGTACACTCACCGACCACTTTATTAGGTACACCCATCTAGTACTGGGTAGGACCCCCTTTTGCCTCCACAACAGCCTGAATTATTTACGGTGTTGTACGTTAAGAGATGCCATTCTGTACACCACTGTTTTAAACAGCTGTTATTTGAGCATTTGTGGCCTTTTTGTTTGCTTGAATGTGTCTGGACATTCTCCTCTGACCTCTCTCATTAACAAGGTGTTTTGCCCACAGAACTGCCGCTCACTGAATGTGTTTTGTTTATCGCACCATTCTCTGTAATCTCTAGAGACTGTAGTGTATAAAAATCCCAGGAAGGCAGCTGTTTCTGAGAAGCTGGAATTACCATGTGTGGCATCAACAATCATACCACGGTCAAAGTTTCCTAGATTACGCATCTTGCCCATTCTAATGTTTGGTCAAAAAACATCTTAAGCTCTCTACTCTATATGCTCTATATATTGAGTTGCAGGCAGCCACATGATTCGCTGTTCGAATGTAACCTTCCTTGATGAGCTAAATCAGGTCTGTAGAGCTGATGGCATGACCTATGTCATTGTGTAGGATAATGTCAGGTTCCACCATGCTCAAATGGGGTAAGCATGGTTTCAGGCCCATCCACAATTTACCACCCTGTACTTACCCCCATACTCTCCTTTCCTAAAACCCGATTGAGGAATTTTTCTCCATATGGAGGTGGAAGGTACAGTGGGGAGAACAAGTATTTGATACACTGCTGATTTTGCAGGTTTTCCTACTTACAAAGCATGTAGAGGTCTGTAATTTTTATCATAGGTACACTTCAACTGTGAGAGACGGAATCTAAAACAAAAATCCAGAAAATCACATTGTATGATTTTTAAGTCATTAATTTACATTTTAATGCATGACATGAGTATTTGATACATCAGAAAAACAGAACTTAATATTTGGTACAGAAACCTTTGTTTGCAATTACAGAGATCATACGTTTCCTGTAGTTCTTGACCAGGTTTGCACACATTGCAGCAGGGATTTTGGCCCACTCCTCCGTACAGACCTTCTCCAGATCCTTAAGGTTTCGCTGGGCAATACGGACTTTCAGCTCCCTCCAAAGATTTTCTATTGGGTTCAGGTCTGGAGACTGGCTAGGCCATTCCAGGACCTTGAGATGCTTCTTACGGAGCCACTCTATAGTTGCCCTGGCTGTGTGTTTCGGGTTGTTGCCATGCTGGAAGACCCAGCCACGACCCATCTTCAATGCTCTTACTGAGGGAAGGAGGTTGTTGGCCAAGATCTCGCGATACATGGCCCCATCCATCCTCCCCTCAATACGGTGCAGTCGTCCTGTCCCCTTTGCAGAAAAGCATCCCCAAAGAATGATGTTTCCACCTCCATGCTTCACGGTTGGGAAGGTGTTCTTGGGGTTGTACTCATTCTTCTTCCTCCTCCAAAAACGGTGTGGAGTTTAGACCAAAAAGCTCTATTTTTGTCTCTTCAGACCACATGACCTTCTCCCATTCCTCCTCGGGATCATCCAGATGGTCATTGGCAAACTTCAGACGGGCCTGGACATGCGCTGGCTTGAGCCATGACGGCATAGTGTGTTACTAATGGTTTTCTTTGAGACTGTGGTCCCAGCTCTCTTCAGGTCATTGACCAGGTCCTGCCATGTACTTCCGGCCTGATCCCTCACCTTCCTCATGATCATTGATGCCCCACGAGGTGAGATCTTGCATGGAGCCCCAGACCGAGGGTGATTGACCGTCATCTTGAACTTCTTCCATTTTCTAATAATTGCGCCAACAGTTGTTGCCTTCTGACCAAGCTACTTGCCTATTGTCCTGTAGCCCATCCCAGCCTTGTGCAGGTCTACAATTTTATCCCTGATGTCCTTACACAGCCCTCAAGTCTTGGCCATTGTGGAGAGGTTGGAGTCTGGTTGATTGAGTGTGTGGACAGGTGTCTTTTATACAGGTAACGAGTTCAAACAGGTGCAGTTAATACAGGTAATGAGTGGAGAACAGGAGGGCTTCTTAAAGAAAATCTAACAGGTCTGTGAGAGCCGGAATTCTTACTGGTTGGTAGGTGATCAAATACTTATGTCTTGCAATAAAATGCAAATTAATTACTTAAAAATCATACAATGTGAATTTCTGGATTTTTGTTTTAGGTTCTGTCTCTCACAGTTGCAGTGTACCTATGAAAAAATTACAGACCTCTACATGCTTTGTAAGTAGGAAAACCTGCAAAATCGGCAGTGTATCAAAAACTTGTTCTCCCCACTGTATATGATAGGCGCCCTCAAGAACAAGCCACCCTTCTCCAGGCCATGGATGACGCATGCAATGACATCACGGCAGACCAGTGTCAGGCCTGGATTCGCCCGAAGATTCTTCCCAAGATGTTTGTCTAATGAAAACATCCATTGTGATGTGGATGAGAACCTGTGGCCAAATCCACAAGACAGAGTTGATGGAAATATAGGACAGGAATCAATCTTTTGTTTTGCTTTTTACAGTAAGCCAGGTGAGGAACACTGCAGTTGACGTTTTACTGTAGTTTTTTCTTTTTTTGTAGCTAATTATTTTTGCTTTGATTCAAAGAAACTTATGTTGTGATTTTATTGTATTTAATCAATACATTTCATATTTTGTTCAATGATTCCACTGTGTCTGTAGTATTCTCTCTACTAGTCCTTTTACATTGATGTATTTACATGTATCACATATTTTGTACTACAATATTTAATGATTGTACGAACAACTACACAGTGAAACTATCGGTATCTTGTGTGTGGGTGATCTAAATGAATGTTCCTATGTTATTTCATGATAAATGAGTTATTTGAACCAATGATTCTGCAAGTGCAAGGTTTCTTTAAAGATATGAATTAACAATGCAATGTTTTGAACATTGGACAGCCTGTGTTACAAGTGATGACCGTTTTGAGTTTTGTGACTAGAGTTTTGAAAAATGACCACAAGGTTCTGAAATTAGTGCCAAAGTGATTGTCAAAAACGGTAAGTTATCCACTGCTCTTCAGTGTGTGTGTTTCTGTGTGTGTGTGTGTGTGTGTGTGTGTGTGTGTGTGTGTGTGTGTGTGTGTGTGTGTGTGTGTGTGTGTGTGTGTGTGTGTGTGTGTGTGTGTGTGTGTGCGTGCGTGCGTGCGTGTGTCGGTGTGTGGGTAACTGTGTTTGTGTACGTGTTCATTATATGGGTGTCACTTTAAGTGCTTGAACTCAACTTGGGTCTTTGCCAATTTCTGCGCTCCACCTCTCTAGCACTTCTGCTGGCCACTTGGAATGCTCAGCCCTCAGTAAAACTAATTTCCCTCTCTCTCTCTGAGTCTGCTGTACTGGTAACTGGACTTACAGGCAATTTCTGTTTTTTTTTGCTGTAGGGAACAGTTAAAGTAGGGTTCTGCCCCAATTAAACAGTTATCTGCCTTGTCAATGTGATGTACATGATGTACAAATACAACATGATGTATTAGACAAATAAGGCAAAACTTTTCATTTTAGTGTCAGTTTAGTGAGGCCCTAAGACAAAATGACAGTGGCTAAAAGTAATCTATTTGGCGTAAACCCAGTCGTTAAAGTGGCACTCCAGTCTTCGTTTCACCTCATTTAACAAAGGCAAATCGCAACAGCTGATCCAGGTAAATCATGACATAGCACCTCTTTTGTTCTCTATTGCTCCCCTATTGTTCCTCAAGCAAGGGGGAAGGCCGATGACAACACGACTTCCCATCAAACCAACTCCTTGAATGCCCTACTCCTTGAAGTTTGTAGTTGTATCTAAAAAAACACTCTTTTGCTAAAAATATGTATTTTTTGACCCTTTAGTGTGTGTATTTCAATATATTTATACTTGGGAAATTGATTTCCAACAGGAAAAGTTCAAAAATCACTGGAGGACTTCTATTACAGCATCATTTTCTCCTAGTCCCTGATTATCAGTCACACCTGCTCTTAAACTTAACTAAATATTCATAATACAACATATGAATATGTTATTTGTCATATTTTTATCATAACTGTTATGTCACATGTTAAAGCTGCATGCTTTTTTGGTCACTGCTTCCTTATTCAAAACAGGACTGTATCTTGGAACCCGAGAGAATATATTTTCATAACATTGTTGGGTGTGGTTTAGCAATGGTTTAATTATACAAGTTTGGGTGGTATTGGACGTCAGCAAGACAACCCAAGGCTGTAGCTTCAACAAATAGCCCTTTTGTAAAGAGTTATGTAGTTCAGTTACATTTGCCTGATCTTCTGGTGTTAGTGCTGCACCCACCCTTTACTTGTTGGCCTTTTTACTATACTAGCTCCTTCCTCATTCTAAAAGGAAGATTCGGTACTGTATAATCTTTGGGGATTAGAGACAACCAGGGCACATTTCCTGTGTTTCGTGTATTTATGATAAGTGCTTTAACAATTTTTCCACATAAAACCCAGCCGAATATGTGGGCCAATATAATGTCATGGGGAAACTTTCATAGAATAAACCATTTGTCCTATTTTTACGATGTATCATGCCAACACTTTTTAACAGACCCTCCAGAAGTCTCTGAAGCTCTGAGGAAGGCGTCTGACACGCTGAATTGTAAGCCTATTAGTTTGCCCTGGATAAACCTTAAGATCAATGTTGATATCTAATTTCTTCTCTGGGATAGTCATTTTTAAACAGGGGTAAAATGTTTTTTTTTTCTGGCCTCCTGAAAACCTGTTCTTGGCCAATGCCTCTCCGCTTCTATTCTCCTTTGCTTCCCCCTCTGTTTTTTTAACCTCTCCTGGCTTCCCATTCTATATCTCCCCCTCTTCCTCTGACACAGTGCAGTTGCAGCAGCATTCATACTGATCTCCTGCACCCCAACACTCCCACCTATTTGCTGCCTTACTCTGACACCGGCCTCCTCCCCAACTCTGGAACTCACTCCCTCTCCATGTCAGAACCTCACAATCCATACACATGTTCAAGTCCTCACATAAGACACACCTCTTCACACAGGCTTACCCGGATTCTCTGTTGTCTTAGCTTTTCTCCTCTGTCTAATTCACTTCCTTGGTTAGTCTGCCATCATGTTAGTTTCCTCCATGGTTAGTCTATCCTTATGTTTAGTGGACTTTCACATACTTGCTTATTTTAATGTGTGATTTTATAGCTTTTTATCTTGCTGATTGTCTTGTGTAAAGTGACTTTGGGTGTCGTGAAAAGCGCTTTAAATAAAAGGTATTGTTATTATTCACCCACTCTCTGTGGCACGGTTTGCGAGTACCCTTCACTCTCACACTCACTTTCTTTCTCTCTCTCTCTCTCTCTCTCTCTCTCTCTCTCTTTCTCTCTCTCACCCTCTCTCTCTAGCAGCAGCTGCTTTCTCAGTGGCTGTTACCTGAACTGAGGGAGGAAGAGATAGTCGGGGAGAGCCGTCGCCGTGCCAAGGGATGCCAGCTGTCCTATATCGGGAATTCAACAGTGATGGGGACAGCAAGGAGACTGAAAGGCCCTGAGTCTGACCTCTCCACAGCACCCAAAACACAGAATGGACTTCCACAGCATCCTTTGGAATAGGCTCTATAGATTAGAATATATTGATCATATATTGGGGAATAGCAATATGCACATCATCACATCTTTGTGATGCTGGAGATGAGATACATCAATGATTACATTGTTGTTGACTGTTCTTTTGAAACAGAGTGACTGAAATGTTGTAAAAAAAACCATGCAGAGTCATTTTTATCACTATTTGTCATAAAGCACAGTCACTGACTAGGGTATGGGGAAAAGGAAATGTAGAATGTAGAACTGTAGAACAGTTACATCACCCAACTTTGATGCAGTGTTATTGAATTTAACATTGTTTTTGGACTGGGTGGGCAACACATAGGCCTACAGCAAGGAGAGTTTTAGCATGCAATTTACTATATTTATTGGAGAATTTGATTGATATGATCATTATGAGAAAGCACTCAGCATTACAATGTGAATGGAGAATCTATCAGGACTCCCTCACACTTATTGATCACTGTATTCACTCACCTTAACCTGGTCGGAACCTCTTTTGAACCTGAATGTGTGTGAGATGTGCTGAAGGTGCCTTCCAGGTCATTGAAACAATGAGTCTGGGTCTCCCTTCTCAGTGCACTGTTTGAGTGCAAATCTCTGAATTTGAATACTCTTGTTCTACTGATTGGGTCACCTAGAATCAATACTAGTAATTGCCTTTGTGTCTAGTGTAGCCTGCTCCTAAAGTAATAATCCAAGACAGTTTATAGTCAACTGAAAAAACTGTATAATCTAATTATAGTAGGTCTAGAGTAAACTGACTAAATAACAAAATATGATATGACAATTGTCAATGCTATGTACTCATGTTGAAACCAAATTGATGAAATGTCATTTCATTTCCAGAAAGCAGGTTTAAATAATCTCACTCAGGGTTATGAGACAATGGGGATTGGTTTGTTGAGATATCTAATCCAACTCAATATACAGTGGGGTAATCTACTTTCAGATTTTAATTCAACTCTTGTCAGTTGAGTTATTCAATGAGTCTCTGGTCATTTTTTTCTCGTGCCAATAAAGAGTGTACTTGACCACATGTGGTTATTTAGTCAATTTATAAATTACCTAGCTATATTGTTTTTAGACCCTTTGATTGAATCAGAAAGGATTTCGTTCAAAATTGGAAACATTTTCAAACATCATGACGTACCACGACAGACGGGCATAGTTTTTCGCTGAATTGTGTGTGATTTGAGGGTTCGAGTAGGGAGGGGGAAGGGAAGCGGGGACGCAACCCAGTCTAGCCACCTCCCAGTGTATAAAAACTCAAACTCAACCAGCATTCTTTCTCTTTTTGTTACCTGGGTAGGGGCATCAGCAGTGGTCGAGTGAGCGCACAGTAACACCGGTAAGCGCGTTTATCTTATTTAGCCTCTAGTGGTTTCAAAAACAGGCCTAACATGTTAACACGTTGGTTTTTATAACTTGTTAGACACATTGCGAAATCGTAAGCTATTTCAGATTGTCCACACCATTAAGTACTATGTTTCAATTTAAAGTGACTTGGATGTGGTAGGGGGATGCTTTAACGTTACTCTTTAAGTTACCTTATAAAGTGGTGATTTGGTTTAATTGAACTTCAAGATATATTTTGCCGGGGGAAAAAAAAAACGTTTTCAATTGGGGGAGGGGGAACTGGGGGGGGGGGGGAAACAAAGGATACTACAGCGGTGGCCTGTGAGCATGAGTAGGTAGCTAAATGGAATATCTTCCATGATCTGAACAACTGCACGTAAACCCAGGCGACTTGTCTAGTAGGGATAAATTCCTTCTGGATATTTGGAGCTCTTTCTGTAACTCTATACGACGTGGCCTGGAAGCAACACGTGTCGCTTTTGGCCCATGGCCGACTGAGGCCTAACAGTACGTGATCGTAACTCACTCACCCTTTTCCGGACGAGTTTAACGACGAAGTCAGCTGACAGCATACTATTTTTTTTTTCTTTCGATATAATTTTAATGGGATGTGGACAGTGATTTGAGGGTCCGTCGACATAAACGTTCGAATGCATTGTCTGAGTGACCCGGTGTTTTTAATGCTGCAGCCTTGTTCCCCAAGCAAATTGTTACACTAACGTTAATGTTCATTGTTATTAAGTGGGATCTCTGTTCATTTTATTTCAGAAACTAATTAAGCAACCATGGGAAAGGAAAAGATCCACATTAACATCGTGGTCATTGGCCATGTCGACTCCGGCAAGTCAACCACCACAGGCCATCTGATCTACAAGTGCGGAGGCATTGACAAGAGAACCATTGAAAAGTTCGAGAAGGAAGCAGCTGAGGTAAGCGGTTTTTCTGGTTGTTGGAGCTTTCTGTTCTGGTTACATTACTTTGGATCAAAGATGGCGACCACGGCATGTTTTTTTTTAAACTAGTGAAGCCGGCAGGGTGTGGGTAACGAGTGCGCGCATGTGGGACGGTTCTTGCGCAGGCCTAGTGTCGGATAATGACGATGCACTTTGTGTAATGGCGGCTGAGGACTTAATAGCGGTCATGGCTAGGAGGATACAGTTTTACATATTTACATCTAAAATACATATATACATTTTTTTTAAACTTAACCCTTTCCCTAACCTTGACATACGTCTAACCTGCTGCAGACAAAAGCTATCCCATCTAGGCAACATTGGTATAAAGCATTCTCTACATTTCAGATATGGCATACACCAGGATCTGTTAAATTATGCAAATGATTTGGGCCTGTTTCCCAAATCCAATCTAGGCCTAACCCTAAATGAGCTACTTGCTCACTATACATTTTTGCTGTGTAGTATTACTTACCGGTAAAATGAATTATTGAACATAATGTGCCCTTCCTCTAATTTTAGATGGGCAAGGGCTCTTTCAAGTATGCCTGGGTGCTGGACAAGCTGAAGGCTGAGAGGGAGCGTGGTATCACCATTGACATTTCTCTGTGGAAGTTTGAGACCGGCAGGTACTACGTCACAATCATTGATGCCCCTGGACACAGAGATTTCATCAAGAACATGATCACTGGTACCTCTCAGGTAATTGGGGGGCGGGGGCAGTGCAATCAGAATATACTGTAAACCTGACCAACTAAGGTGATAGATGAACAAGTGTGTTGGGCTGACATGACTTGTCCCCCCCAGGCTGATTGCGCTGTGCTGGTTGTTGCTGGTGGTGTGGGTGAGTTTGAGGCTGGTATCTCCAAGAACGGCCAGACCCGTGAGCACGCTCTCCTCGCCTACACTCTGGGAGTGAAACAGCTCATTGTTGGAGTCAACAAGATGGATTCTACTGAGCCCCCCTACAGCCAGAAGCGGTTTGAGGAGATCCAGAAGGAGGTCACCACCTACATCAAGAAGATTGGCTACAACCCTGCCACTGTCGCCTTTGTGCCCATCTCTGGTTGGCATGGGGACAACATGCTGGAAGCCAGCGCCAATGTGAGTAGCCTATCCTCAGTGCATTCTACTACATTGAAAGTCTCACCCCGTCACTTGCGTATGTCATGCTTTGTACATAAACAGAAATTCTCCTATTCTAGATGGGCTGGTTCAAGGGATGGAAGGTCGAACGTAAGGATGGTAACGCCAACGGTGTGACTCTGCTGGAGGCCCTGGACTCAATCCTGCCCCCCTCCCGCCCCACAGACAAGCCCCTTCGTCTGCCCCTCCAGGATGTCTACAAAATCGGCGGTAAGAACCAGTCCTAGACTTCATGATTGTATATAGGCTGTATTTGCTTCTGCTCTTGATCGTTAATCTATTCTCCCCTGGTTTCCCATCAGGTATTGGAACAGTACCCGTGGGCCGTGTGGAGACTGGCACCCTGAAGGCCGGTATGATCGTCACCTTCGCCCCTGCTAATGTCACCACTGAGGTGAAGTCTGTGGAGATGCACCACGAGACCCTGGAATCGGCCATGCCCGGTGACAATGTTGGCTTCAACGTCAAGAACGTGTCCGTCAAGGATATCCGTCGTGGCAATGTGGCTGGAGACAGCAAAAACGACCCCCCAATGGAGGCCGGCACCTTCACCGCTCAGGTAGGCATGCTGTTTAAAATTGTTGGGTGGGTGAGCTGTCTTCCCTTGACAATTTAATTGTTTTCATGCTCTAATCGACCATGTCTTGTTTTTACAGGTCATCATCCTGAACCACCCTGGCCAGATCTCCCAGGGCTATGCCCCTGTACTGGATTGCCACACTGCTCACATCGCCTGCAAGTTCAGTGAGCTCAAGGAGAAGATCGACCGTCGTTCCGGCAAGAAACTTGAGGATGCCCCCAAGTTCCTGAAGTCTGGAGACGCTGCCATCGTTGACATGATCCCCGGCAAGCCCATGTGTGTGGAGAGCTTCCAGGAATACCCTCCTCTTGGTAAGTAATCCACAAGTCCTCCTACCAAAGACATTGTTCCTTTTTAAAAGGTCTTCTATGCTTGGAATAGGCCTCGTTCCTAATTTTCTCTTTCCCTCAGGTCGTTTCGCTGTGCGTGACATGAGGCAGACTGTTGCTGTTGGTGTCATCAAGGCCGTCGACAAGAAGGCTGCCTCCAGCGGCAAGGTCACCAAATCTGCCGTTAAGGCTGGTAAAAAGTGAATTCTCCTCCCACAGGATGTCCCTCGGGTGGTGGGGTCTGCAGCCCTACATCCTGCAGAGTCTCGAAACCTGAGCTCTATACTTAAGGACTGGTTAATGCTGATTAAAACCCATCGTAAAAGTTTTCGCAGGAAAAGAACCCAACGCAGATACACTTTGTCACATGACTGACAGTGCCTCTTTCAGTTATTGAGTTAATGGTTGAGAACTCTACACCTGTTTGATGCCACAATTAAATTGGAAGAAAGCTGCTGGTAACTAATAAAGGTCTTTAAATGTCTTGACCAAAAAGCTTGCTCTGTCGTTTTCCTTAATCCTTGTTCTTGATGTAGTTGAATGGGAGCTGTGCCATAGGGTAGAACAAGTGCAGCACTGTATCTAACTTGGTCTTTGCAGCTGTTTTGACACAAGCTATCCCTGAATGCTGCAAGGCTGTGCCCAGTGATGGTTTTTGCCAGCCAATCACCTAGGTGGGGTTACACTGGCATAACCAATGGCACTTTATTTCTCGTGACACCAGGGCTGTAGCGCCCGCCTCCCACTACACCGGTATAAAAAGAGATGTGGGCTCATATTCTGTCCTTTTTCTCCGGTCTAAAGCAGGAATACCCGTTGTCTGTATTGTTTCAGGTTAGTGAAGAAAATGCTCATTTCAGGATGTAATTGTTATGTAGCTACACTAAATACCTCAATACTGCTACACTTAAATTGCAGCATGGTTATGAAAGTGGCAGCCTCTTTTGGGGCGCATGATTTTGGGACCGGTCTGATTTGTACAAAATGACTGCTTTTTAAAATTTGGAGTCTGTCTCATTGCAGACACCTTAAAGTTCAGTGGGTAACTTAATTTCGTTCATGGGTAACGAAGTTTAACAATTGCTGTAATATAGCCTAGTTAGAATTGAGTAGTCGGCTGGGCACGACTGCCTTCACGGCCATAAAGCGGGTGTCGTTGATTTGCCTCAACATGGCCGGCTTGCTAGTCTTATGACTGAACATGGAGGGCGGTGGGAGGGGAATGATTTGTGGATAGCACATGGTGCATGAGTCAGGGGCGCCTATCGGCAATCTGTCGAATTCATCACTTGATTACACTAATTTCTACTCCTGCAGCCATGTCGGCCATATGTGTATTTTGTGTAAATAAAATTGTACATCGGTAGTTATGTCAGTCTCCTTTTCATCAGTAAATCATGGGAAAGGAAAAGATCCACATCAACATTGTGGTCATTGGCCATGTCGACTCCGGAAAGTCAACCACCACAGGTCATCTGATCTACAAATGCGGAGGCATTGACAAGAGAACCATTGAAAAGTTCGAGAAGGAAGCCGCTGAGGTATGTTTGGGAGCCCAGGCATTTTCTAGGAATTCTGAGTTGGCTAATGTTGCTATGAATTGCGACGTTCTATAACGGGTGTGGTTAGAAGAGAAAATCCTTCAACTGATCGCTTTTACACGAGCGCCATCTACTGTACCAAATGTATGTTCAGTTGTGGCCATTGTGCACTAATTGCAAATGGCATATATTGATGTTAAACTGATTAAAATCTTATTTAAATCTAATCTGTTTTGTCAGTGCATTATGACGAGTATTGGGGAACACTCAAACATGAATGTTGGCAAATGGGATTGAGTGACCAGTTTGCCTTAAATATGGATTATTTTTAATGGGACAGATTTATTGCTCAGCTAGCAGACGTTTATCTGAGTAGGCAGACATTTTTGGAGTAATTTTGTTGGGATGGATCGTCAATTTGCAATTCACGAGTAATACTGTTGTAAATAGATTAAATTCTTAATTTGTGTTTGCATTTCATTAACTGACAAATTAGTACAAACTGATCAGACCTTTGTAGTAGGTGTAATTGGATCGATTTGAACTGTGTAGACATCTTAAGTGCAATAAAAGCAAACTTTTCTTTGCGTGTGTAGATGGGCAAGGGCTCTTTCAAGTATGCCTGGGTGCTGGACAAGCTGAAGGCTGAGCGGGAGCGTGGTATCACCATCGACATTTCCCTGTGGAAGTTCGAGACCGCCAAGTACTACGTCACAATCATTGATGCCCCTGGACACAGAGACTTTATCAAGAACATGATCACTGGTACCTCTCAGGTAAAGACGAGCTTTAATGTCCAATCTGTTTCCTAACTGAAAGAATCTATCAGTAGTGGCATTTTACCACAAGGTTTGGAGTGTCAATATCTATGACTTAATCTTCTCAGGCTGATTGCGCTGTGTTGATTGTTGCTGGTGGTGTGGGTGAGTTTGAGGCTGGAATCTCCAAGAATGGCCAGACCCGTGAGCACGCTCTCCTCGCCTACACTCTGGGAGTGAAGCAGCTCATTGTTGGCGTCAACAAGATGGACTCTACTGAGCCCCCCTACAGCCAGAAGCGTTTTGAGGAGATCCAGAAGGAGGTCAGCACCTATATCAAGAAGATTGGCTACAACCCTGCCACTGTCGCCTTTGTGCCCATCTCTGGATGGCATGGGGACAACATGCTGGAGGCTAGCCCCAACGTGAGTAGCCCATCCACACACGATACACTAAACCACAGCAGTGTAGGTCTAGGTGGTTATATGCGTAAATTATTAGGGCTGGAACTTTATAATAGGATTAACTCTTGACAGGTAAGTAAGTCTGTGTAATTTTGATCTTGTTTCTTCTGTTGGCCATTGCAGATGGGCTGGTTCAAGGGATGGAAGGTCGAACGTAAGGAGGGTGGCGCTAGCGGTGTGACCCTTCTGGAGGCTCTGGACTCTATCCTGGCCCCCTCCCGCCCCACTGACAAGCCCCTCCGTCTGCCCCTGCAGGACGTCTACAAAATCGGGGGTAAGAACCAGTCATAGATCAATCTGTTTGAATGTACTGGTTATTTTCTTTAGACATGAATGGGTATGTGTCTTGTGGTTAAATACTTGTTTCCCATCAGGTATTGGAACAGTACCCGTGGGCCGTGTGGAGACTGGCACCCTGAAGGCCGGTATGATCGTCACCTTCGCCCCCGCTAATGTCACCACTGAGGTGAAGTCTGTGGAGATGCACCACGAGACCCTGGAAGCGGCTCTACCCGGTGACAATGTTGGCTTCAACGTCAAGAACGTGTCCGTCAAGGATATCCGTCGTGGCAACGTGGCTGGAGACAGCAAGAATGACCCCCCAATGGAGGCCGGCAACTTCACCGCTCAGGTGAGAGATGGGACTAATTTTCAATGTAGTTTTTGGAAAGATAATACAAAATACTAATATTTTAAGTCTACTTTACTACATGTCTCGTTTCTGGCCATAAATTAGCACTTTCAAAAACACATTTTTTTTTAAATGCACTTTTTAAATTCAGTTTTGCCACGTACCAACCCCCTTTCACTGTAGGTCTAGAGTCCAGCCCATCCTTACCCAAACTTTACCCCAATCTTCAGGTCATCATCCTGAACCACCCAGGCACCATCTCCCAGGGCTATGCCCCCGTGCTGGATTGCCACACCGCTCACATCGCCTGCAAGTTCAGCGAGCTCAAGGAGAAGATCGACCGTCGTTCCGGCAAGAAGCTTGAGGACAACCCCAAAGCCCTGAAATCTGGAGACGCCGCCATCATTGTCATGGTGCCAGGAAAGCCCATGTGTGTGGAGAGCTTCGCCGCCTACCCTCCCCTTGGTGAGTCACACACGAACACCTAATGATGACGATTATGGGTTACGTGTTACGTGGGGGTTCCCATAACTGTATAGGACACATCTGGGTAATGCAGCCTTTTGGTGTTGAAAGAATTCTTCACACATTTACTGTTGCATTGCTTGTTAGATGGTGAAGAGATCTTACTGGTCTCAACCTTACAATGTCACTTACAAAAACAGTGAAGTAGGAACTTCAATGACTTATGGAATATGCTGACACTCCATTTAGCAAAACCACACAAAAAATCGTTCAGACCCGTCCAGTAACCATTTCTCTTAACTGTTGCAGGTCGTTTTGCCGTGCGCGACATGAGACAGACCGTTGCCGTTGGTGTCATCAAGGCCGTTGACAAGAAGGCTGCCAGCACTGGCAAGGTGACCAAGTCTGCCATTAAGGCCACCAAAGCCAAATGAATTCCTGCTCCAGACATCCAGCAACAACAAGGCGTGTCACCGGCATCCCATCCTGCAGTGTCTCAGAACCTGAGCTCTCTACTCAAGGACTGGCTAATGCTAATAAAAACCCATCGCAAAAGTTTTCGCAGGAAAGGAAAGCAAATGTTCGAAGAATAATGCTTTAGGGGAAATTATGATAAAACCAAAAATAAAAAAACATGAACATTAACTGCCAAAACGCTGCTGTTTCTTGTTTCTCATAAGCCAAACGCTGAATCAGTTACTGTTGGATACATACTGGTATCTATCATGAAATTATATGTTGTGTTAGAATATGAAAATAAAGTCTGATTTCTGTTGCTGTGAAACATTGAGCTTGTTGTCAGATTTTGGATTGATTTGCTTCCATTGGTTTACAATATTGACTACAAACAGAAAATAATACCTATCAATTTCTTTGGGGAATATTCAATAGATATGATTCACTGCCTCTGTTTTTCTCATTTGAGTTACTTCAGAAATGTAAGTGCTGTTGCTAAACATGTCAATACTGTAAATGCATACTTTCAGAAAAGTGTCTGCCCTGTAGGAAATTGTACATCAGTAAATTTCGTCTACTGTTAAATTATGGGGTTGTTACTGAAAGATAAACTAATTGCCAGTGTTTTTTTTTCCTTCTTAATATTAAAGCTTTCGCACAAAATGGCAAGCTTTCACGAACCTAGTAGAGAATAATATTTTTATGACGGTACCTATACAATCCTCTCGTGAAAACCTCTTACAGTTTTACGTTCAGTATCAACCCGTCACCCGTCATCCACTGCTAAAAAGACAAAGGAGGGGCAATGCTCTTTTATCTTTCATTTATAATGTGACATCATACTTGGGAAATAGAAAGCGAAAATGGGAATAGTGGCAGGAAACGGGGATATGCTGTCACAGAGAGAAGGAACACAGTAAGTGAGCCGACACGGAGAAGAGCAATAGCGACGTCTCAGTCTGTCACCCTACCAAGCTGATATTTGTGACAAAGACGGCAATAGCAGGTAAATCTTCACAACCCGTGTAACATTTCACAATGGTTGAATGATTATTTAACAATCGGTCCTGGATTATGAATAAAATGTCACAAACCAGGTTGTCTTGAGTAACATGTAGCCTGGGCTGGGGTCATTGTGGTTCGGGTAAGGTCTTGGAAACAACAATTATGTTAATTCCACATGGCAGGACCTCAGCATTACTTTCATTGTACTAAAATTACATCAAATTTAGTAATTTATTATGATCTCTGTGGTGCTATGTTTATAAGCACCCACTAAAGGTTGAGTGAGGTAGGTTTTTATTATTGAGCAGGCCTATCCCATATACATTCAACCTAGAAGGAAGAGGATATTCTAATTATATTTATGTCATACTTGCAGAAATAGTTTCTCTGAATTGATTTGTGTTTGTGTGCGTTGATCAAAGTAGAAAGATGAACAGAAGCACACCTCAGAGGGGATCATCCTCCAGGAGACAGAGCTCAGTTCCATCCACACCCTCTGGAGAGCATCAGACAACTCCACCACTCAGAAGGACCCCATCCACCCCCATCGACCTCCAACCTAGCCTGGGCAGAGAGGCAGAGGAGGGTGGGTTTCTGGACGGAGATGGAGGTAGCCCTATAGAGGACTCTCAGACTGGGGCATTGCTGGGTCTGGATGATGGAAATGCCAGTACCCCAGCCACACTCACCTCACACCTCCCTAGGCAGAGACCACACCTGGCAGGTAATAGCATGTTAGACCTGCTCGCTTCAATGCTATTGTTGATTGTCCTCATCTGATGTGTGTATCAGTGTATGTTAAAGATGCTAAGACAATCAGTAACATGTTATATTCGTTAATCTAGCTAGAATTGACATTCTGAGTTGAGTGAGTTTTTTTGCCTCTGAGACAGAAATATGTTTTGTAGATGAAGTTCATGTGTGCATAATCCTGTAAAACAGTTTGAAAATTACACCATTCATGCTTCAATACTATGCTCATCTGAGACAGTCCAGCCAATACATCAATCTGCCCACAGCCAAGATCCCCAAACCAGGGGACGAGCTGGCCCCTATCTCCCCAGAGCTGGCCCGTTGGATCAGGCTTCGGGCCCAGGACCTTAAGCTCCGCCAGAGTGACCGGCAGTGGGCCGTGGACCTGGTCAACCATCTCCGGGAAAGCCTGCTGGTCTTCCTCAAGAACAGTGACGAGCAGCCCTACTTCCAGTCAGCCTCTGTGCTCAGCAGTGGTTCATACTACGAGATGGTCAAGGTAACTCACACCATGAGACGGGATATGTCTCTGGCTGGCAGCTCATTTAAAACACATGAACCCAACAGCAAATTATCCACATTTCCACTTAAGGTGTGTTGTAAAAAATATGGATTAACATTAACCCTGAGTGACTGATTAGGCAGTATCGATGAGCCAATACTGCAATATGTCTGCCTGTCCTGCATTACCGGTAAATCTCTTACCCCCTCACCAATGCCCCACCTTAACACTGATAGGAATGTTTGCTGTCCGTCAATTCTTTTCACGAACATATACAGCAAAAACAAATCCTCACCTCAAACATATACAGTTGAAGTCAGAAGTTTATATACACCTTAGCCAAATACATTTAAACTCAGTTTTTCACTATTCCTGACATTTAATCCTAGTAAAAATTGCCTTTAAATTGTTTAACTTGGGTCAAACGTTTTGGGTAGCCTTCCACAAGCTTCCCACAATAAGTTGGGTGAATTTTGGCCCATTCCTCCTGGCAGAGCTGGTGTAACGGAGTCAGGTTTGTAGGCCTCCTTGCTCGGACACTCTTTTTCAGTTCTGCCCACAACTTTTCTATAGAATTGAGGTCAGGGCTTTGTGATGGCCACTACCTTGACTTTGTTGTCCTTAAGCCATTTTGCCACAACTTTGGAAGTATGCTTGGGGTCATTGCCCATTTGGAAGACCCATTTTCAACCAAGCTTTAACTTCCTGACGGATGTCTTGAGATGTTGCTTCAATATATCCACATAATTTTCCTACCTCATGATGCCATCTATTTTGTGAAGTGCACCAGTCCCTCCTGCAGCAAAGCATCCCCACAACATGATGCTGCCACCCCTGTGCTTCACGGTTGGGATGGTGTCATTTGGATTGCAAGCCTCCTCCCTCATGTGGTACCCTTCCTGCAGGCTCATCCTGAGATGACCCTCCAGCATGACAATGCCACCAGCCATACTGCTCGTTCTGTGTGGGATTTCCTGCAAGACAGAAATGTAAGTGTTCTGCCATGGCCAGCGAAGACCCTGGATCTCAATCCCATTGAGCATGTCTGGGACCTGTTGGATCAGAGGGTGAGGGCTAGGGCCATTCCCCCCAGAAATGTCATGGAACTTGCAGGTGCCTTGGTGGAAGACTGGGGTAACATCTCACAGCAAGAACTGGTAAATCTGGTGCAGTCCATGAGGAGGAGATGCACTGCAGTGCGTAATGCAGCTGGTGGCCGCACCAGATACTGACTGTTACTTTTGATTTTGACCCCCCCTTTGTTCAGGGACACATTGCTCAATTTCTGTTAGTTACATGTCTGTGGAACTTGTTCAGTTTATGTCTCAGTTGTTGAATCTTAGGTTCATACAAATATTTACACATGTTAAGTTTGCTGAAAATAAACATAGTTGACAGTGAGAGGACGCTTCTTTTTAAAAACTTTTGTACCTGTTTCCTCCAGCATATTCACAAGGTCCTTCGCTGTTGTTCTGCGATTGATTTGCACTTTTCGCACCAAAGTACGTTCATCTCTAGGAGACAGACCGCGTCTCCTTCCTGAGCGGTATGACTGCCGTGGTCCCATGGTGTTTATACTTGCACACTATTGTTTGTACTGATGAACGTGGTACCTTCAGGCATTTGGAAATTGCTCCCAAGGATAAACCAGACTTATGGAGGTCTACATTTTTTTTCTGAGGTCTTGGATGATTTCTTTTGATTTTTCCATGATCTCAAGCAAAGAGGCACTGAGTTTGAAGGTAGGTCTTGAAATACATCCACAGGTACATCTCCAATAAACTTCTGACCCACTGGAATTGTGATACAGTGAATTATAAGTGAAATTATCTCTCTGTAAACAATTTTTGGAAAAATGACTTGTGTCATGCACAAAGTCCTAACCGACTTGCCAAAACTATAGTTTGTTAAGAAGAAATTTGTGGAGTGGTTGAAAAACAAGTTTTAATGACTCCAATCTAAGTGTATGTAAATTTCCGACTTCAACTGTAGTATCACATACTGTACATAATAGGGAAATATGACATGGAGGTCCTTGTTCTTCTTGTGTTGAATGTCAAGTGTTGCTGTTTGTGAGTTCATCTGGGTCAGTCAAACCTGCCCTTTTCATTCAGTGAGTATACTTTACTTTTATTATAATCCTGTGAATGAAACGAAATAGTATATAAATAGTAAATTGTACTTGTTGCCATTGTGTGCCAACAGATACTTAACCCAAATGAGTTTGACATGATGCTGAAGCTCCAGTCTCCTTCCCGCCTCAAAATGACTGAGCTGGACCAATACCACGGCCTCTTCTACGAAGTCGCCCTATCCCGATCAACCCGTTCCCACATACGATCTTTCCTTTTGGACGATGGGCTCACCATCTCAGCCAGCAAGATCATAAGTGAAATGCACCGTCTGGTCCGCAAGTTCATCAGCACCTACAGAGGTGTGGTAACTGGTCTATATTCACCTGAGAGTATACGAATGCAGTCATACAAATGCTAACATACCCATACTGTATATCTTGTACAATTGGTTTGTCTGTAGATGCTATGTTGTTGAGGGGTCAATATGATTATTTGAGCCTTTGAGGTCAGTGGTCGTAGTCCACATCTCCAACCACCTGGGGCATTGTTTTGTCTAAATATGACATGACGTTGCCTGTATGCTTTTGTGTGTTCTTTGATCACCAGTGCCTGGAAATAGCTGGCGTTGGGTTGTGAATAGGAAGCGTCCAAACTCACCAGCGGTGACCCTTTCCCTGTTGGAGGTGGATAATGGGAAACAGGAACTACTTTCTGTGGATGTGGTGCCCGCCCTGGAAGTGCCCTCCTCACAGGGCTGGCCTCTGGCTGCCCGTGCCGGCCCAGATGTGGACAACTGGCTGGGGAAGAAGACCCGGCGCTCTCTCACCCACCAAACTTGCTTCTTTGTGCCCAAGAAACCCCCGGGACGAAACCTTAGTGAGGCAGCTAAAGGTGTGTGGAACATTGTTGTTTTGTGCCAGAGCCATAGGTGCATGACTCTGGATGTGTATAGTTTTTGTGACTGATACATGATTGATACACTGAATGTGAATGATATTTTCCCTTTGATTGAAATGTTGCTGCTTTGTCTCCTGCAGAGAGTTGGAGGATTTCCTTTTCTCACATAGAAAAGGAACTGATCAAGACTCATGGGAACAAGAGGACCTGCTGTGAGACCTCTGCCACCAAGTGCTGCCGGTCAGAATTCACTTTACAACACCGTTTACTATCACCTGTGACTCATTTAGCCCTAATACTGAACAAACACCTTTATGTGAAGTGATTGATATTATGAACAAAACCTCTCTTTCTCTCCTCCTCTCGTTTAGTAAGCAGTGCTTCAAGCTCCTTAAGTGCCTGATCGAGGGACTGAAGCAACGCTACCCTCAAGAGCTGGATGCTCTGTGCTCCTACCACGGGAAGACAGCCTTCCTACACACCCTCTCGATCAGGGCCCAGGACTCCCTGTGGACGCCCCGTCAGCTGCCTGCCTGCTTCATGCACCTCCTAAGGGCCCTGGAGGGCCACGCAAGAAGTGGTCTGCTCCCCCACTTCTTTGTCCCCACCTCCAACCTCTTTGCCCCACCAACCTTCCCGCGCAAAGCTTTGGTGTTTCTGATTGAGGCTCTGGAGGACCAGAGGAGACAGGGGCTTCCCCTTTTAATGCCCCCGGCTCCTGCCCCACCACTGGCAGTACACTCCCACAGTGACTCCCAGCCCCAGCTTTCCCCTGTTGTACAGCAGACTCCTGTTATCCTGCCACCCCAAGTTGTTGAGATGAAATCCTTTGAGCAAATGTTCAAAATTGTGGCTTTGGTTATGGTTCTTGTCTATGTTTGTTACCTCATGTAGAGGTGTCTGTCCTGCCCATCGGTGGTAGGAAGGTGGCAGAGACAGTACAGCAGATGATCTACAACAGATGGTGGTAAAATGACATGCAGTTGTAGAAAATGGTATGCCATTTTGAAACAGTATAACATAGGATAGGATTCCAGATTTGTATTTCTCTCTAAATCATGTCTTTGCTCTAGACAAACACAATGAAACATTTAGCCCAAAAGTAAAAATGTTGTATTTGTATATACAGTGCATTCGGGAATGATTCAGACCCCTTCCTTGATTGGACATGATTTGGAAAGTAACACACCCGTTTATATAAGGTCCCACAGTTGACAGTGCATGTTAGAGCAAAAACCAAGCCATGAGGTCAAAAGAATTGTCCAAGGAGCACCAAGACAGGTACCAAAAAATGTCTGCAGCTTTGAAGGTCTCCAAGAACACAGTGGCCTCCATCATTCTTAAATGGAAGTAGTTTGGAACCACCAAGACTCTTCCTAGAGCTGGCCGATTGAGGGAAAGATCAACAGAGCAAAATACAATGAGATCCTTGATGAAAACCTGATCCAGAGCGCTCAGGACCTGACTGTGGCGAAGGTTCAGCTTCCAACAGGACAACGACCCTGAGCACACAGCCAAGACAACGCAGGAGTGGATTTGGGACAAGTCTCTGAAGGTCCTTGAGTGGCCCAGCCAGAGCCCAGACTTGAACCCGATCTAACATCTGCACAGAGACCTGAAAATAGCTGTGCAGCGAAGCTCCCCATCCAACCTGACAGAGCTTGAGAGGATCTGGGAGAAACTCTCCAAAGACAGTTGTGCCCAGCTAGTAGTGTCATACCCAAGAAGACTTGAGGCTGTAATCGCTGCCAAAGGTGCTTCAAGAAAGTACTGAGTAAAGGGTCTGAATACTTAAGTACCGAGCAATCTAAAGACTAGAGCTGCCGCTTTCAAGGAGCGGGACACTAATCCGGACGCTTATAAGAAATCCTGCTATGCACTCAGATGAACCATCAAACAGGCAAAGTGTCAATACAGAACTAAGATTGGATCCTACTACACCGGCTCTGACGCTCGTCAGATGTGGCAGGGCTCGCAAACTATTACGGACTACAAAGGGAAACTCAGCCGCAAGCTGCCCAGTGACGTGAGCCTACCAGACAGTCTAAATGCCTGTTATGCTCGCTTTGAGGCAAGCAACACTGAAGCATGCATGAGAGCACCAGCTGTTCCGGATGACTGTGTGAGCAAGACCTTTAAACAGGTCAACATTTACAAGGCCACAGGGCCAGACGGGTTACCAGGACATGTACTCAGAGCGTGCGCGGCCAACTGGCAAGTGTCTTCACTGATATTTTCAATCTCTCCCTGACCGAATCTGTAGTACCTACATGTTTCAAGCAGACCGCCATAGTTCCTGTGCACAAGAAAGTGAAGGTAACCTGCCTAAATGACTACTGCCCCATAGCACTCACGCCGGTAGCCATGAAGTGCTTTGAAAGGCTGGTCATGGCTCACATCAACACCATCATCCTAGAAACCCTAGACCCACTCCAATTTGCATACCGCCCCAACAGATCCACAGATTACTTAATCTCAATCGCACTCCACACTGCCCTATTCCACCTGGACAAAATTAATACCTATGTGAGAATGCTGTTCATTGACTACAGCTCAGCGTTCACCACTGTAGTGCCCACAAGCTCATCACCAAGCTAAGGACCCTGGGACATAACACCTCCCTCTGCAACTGGATCCTGGACTTCCTGACAGGCCGCCTCCAAGCTGTAAGGGTAGGCAACAACACATTTGCCACGCTGATCCTCAACACGGGGGGACCCTCAGGGGTGCGTGCTTAGTCCTCTCCTGTACTCCCTGTTCAACCACGACTGTGTGGCCAAGCACGACTCCAACACCATCATTAAGTTTGCTGACAACACAACAATGGTAGGCCTGATCACCAACAACGATGAGACAGCCTATAGGGAGGAGGTCAGAGACCTGGCAGTGTGGTGACAGGACAACAACCTCTCAACGTGAGCAAGACAAAGGAGATGATCGTGGACGACAGGAAAAGGAGGGCTGAACAGGCCCCCATCCACATCGACGGGGCTGTAGTGGAGTAGGTTGAGAACTTCAATTTCCTTGGTGTTCACGTCACCAACAAACTATTATGGTCCAAATACACCAAGAAAGTGGTGAAGAGACCACGACAATGCCTTTTCGCCCTCAAGAGATTGAAAAGATTTGGCATGGGTCCCCAGACCATCAAAAAGTTCCACAGCTGCACCATCGAGAGCATCCTGACTGGTTGCAACACCGCCTGGTATGGCAACTGCTCGGTATCCGACCGTAAGGTACTGCAGAGGGTAGTGTATACGGCGCCATACATTACTGGGGCCAAGGTTCCTGCCATCCAGGACCTATATACTAGGGGGTGTCAGAGGAAGTTCCAAAAAATTGTCAAAGACTCCAGTCACCCAAGTCATAGACTGTTCTCTCCAAGTTTAGGTCCAAAAGGCTCCTTAACAGCTTCTAACCTCAAGCCATAAGACTGCTGAACAATTAATCAAATGGCCACCCAGACTATTTGCATTGACACCCCCCCCCCCCTTTTGTTTTCACACTGCTCCTACTCGCTGTTTATTATCTATGCATTGTCACTTTACCCCTACCTACATGTGCAATATATCTTGACTAACTTGTACCTCTGCACATTGACACTGTACCCCCTGTATATAGCCTCATTATTATTGTGTTATAATACATTTTTCTTTGATCTTATTTAGTCAATTTTTTCTTAACTCTATTTTCTTAAAACGGCATTGTTGGTAGTAGGTAAGCATTTCACGGTAAGGTCTACCTGTTATGTTCGGCGCATGTGACAAATAAAATTGTATTCGATTTTTGAATTCAGAAAAAAAAGATTTTCTACAAACCTGTTTTATTGCTTTGTCATTTTAATCAATTTTCATCAATTTTAGAATAAGGCTGTAACGTAACAAATTGTGGAAAATGTCAAAGGGTCTGAATACTTTCCGAATGCACTGACAGTTATGCAGATTACCACGAGTATAGTAGCTACGCAATGTACTGTTAACTACTTCTGTTCGCTACTCCCAATGCACATTTACATTTTAGTAATTTAACAGACGCTCTTACCCAGAGCGACTTACAGTAAGTAGTGCATACATTTTCATACTTTCTTCGTACTTGTACTTCATGACAAACATTGAAATAAACATGATTAAGTATCACTTGTCCTGCGTATATGATCTTATGTTTTATAATATGGCGTGTGTAAATTAAATCCTTGTTTCCTTACAGTGCTGTAAGAGAGTTGCTGGTCTGTTGGTGTTGAAATCTGTTTTACGGTAGGCCCTTCAAAATTGGCAATTTCTGAAATCAAAACTAATGTAATGGCATACATAACTAAGATGGATGACTAACTGATGAACAGGGTGCCACAGTATGTCATAATACACAAACAACCCAGTGGTCAAACAAGGAAATGGTTCCAATCATTTTCCCACCATTTATTTTCAGTGGCGTGCATTCATGGATGCCAAGGGCAGCCAGGCTTCTCAAATTCTTTTACCAAGAAATATATATATTTTTAAAATCTTTCATCTCTGTGTTTCATTATTTTCCTCCAATTCGCAAGAGGCTAAATGTATTTTACCAGAGAAAACATCAGAGCAAGCGAAACAGTGCCCCTCTGTATCTGTAGGCCATCTATCTGATACTGTCTGGTCAGAAAGAGTATGACATTGTTGCAGCCCATAGCATTGAATGCAAGGGAAACCAGAGAGCGTTTGGCTTCCCTATATATATTTTTTATAACATAATAGCCAATCAGCGTTGAGCTAAACTGATTAAGCTCAACTGTATATGGTCCCGGCGCACCAAAACAAAGTGTCAAGGGAAGCCAGTTTGGATTTGGCTTTACACCAATCACAAGCCAAACATCATTTACAGAAAAAACTTGTTGCATCTTCTTGTGTCGTTGTCCTCCAGTGGCTAGCTAGCTTGCTAAAATGATCGCTTTCTTAAATTAGCCATGGATGGAGATAGGGATTTGGACTTGTGGTTTTACTAAATTCTCTGTACTGGCCAATGATTATAATGGTGATTCTGATCTAACCATACATTCATACATTGTGCCCCTGGCCTGAGAGGATGGAAGTTCAATATGTAGCTAGATGTAGTAGGCTAATGTTAAGAAACTAGCCTGTCGCGTTGTTGCCCATGAAAGGAAGTTAGGCTAGCGAGGAAGCATTTTAACCAGGAACCTTAGAACATCAAATACTAAAGTGTGATCTGCAGTGGCGATTTTAGCATGTAAATCTTGGTGGGGCAAAAAAATAATAAACGCATGCCAGCAAAGCAACAACACTAAACAATACATTAATTGCACTATAACGGTGACAAACAGTGCCCACAAACTGTTTAAATAAAGCTATCCCAACAGCAGAGCTTTCTTTTCACCACCATGGAGTGAAACCTTACCACTATTACATCTGGCTATCAGCGGAGCCTTGTCTGGCAGTGAAACAGTTCATTCAGCCTAATTTACTTTCTTAAAAAAAAACATAGCTGATATGGGTGACTTGCTTAAAAATGTGTTTTCTACTGACAATTGAGATGTACAGACTGTAAGGGGACGACGAGCAGATACGGGGCAATCTGTCATTTCAATTAAGACATTAACGAGGACGGACGTAGTCAATATAACTATTTCTTCAGCACTTTAGAAACGTACAGCAACAGAATTCAGAACATGGGCCATTCTTACATTATTCTCCCTGTACACCAAGTCAGAACCGTAGGATAAATAAAGGGGGTATATAGAGTGCATTCTGAAATTGTATTCAGACCCCTTCCCTTTTTTCACATTTTGTTACGTTACAGCCTTCTTCTAAAATGTATTTTGTTTTTAATTGTCCTCATCAATACCCCATAATGACAAAGCGAAAACAGGTTTTTCCATTTTTTATTTTGAATACATTTGCAAATATTTCTAAAAACCTGTTTTTGCTTTGTCATTATTGGATATTGTGTGTAAATTGATGAGGAAAAAAACATATTTAATACATTTTCCGAATGCACTGTAAGCAGACAATGAAAGGTTTTATAATATTCAATGCTTACATTTCTCTAAAATAGGCTCCTGGCCACTTAGTAATGGAACACTTGTCACTTTAATAATGTTCAAATAATGTTTACATACTGCTTTACTCATCTCATATGTATATACTGTATTCTATTCTACTGTAATGAATGCCACTCCGACATTGCTCAATTTAATATTTATATATTTCTTAATTCCATTATTTTACTTTTAGATTTGTGTGTATTGTTGTGAATTGTTTTAGATACTACAGCACTGTTAGATACTACTGCACTGTTGGAGCTAGGAACACAAGCATTTCGCTACACCCGCAATAACATCTGCTAAATATGTGTATGTGACCAATAACATTTGATTTGAGGCTACATGTGCACCACAAAGTCAGAACAGTAGGCTAAGTTATGAGGGGGAAAGGGACCAAATTATTAGGGCGAGGCACATGGGCTACTAACAGCTTACTAAACAACATACTCAGCGGTCCTTGTGGGCAAATTTTGTCATCAAAGTATGGCATGGATTTATTGTGCTTTCAAGACAACTGGGAACTGGAAAAAGACAAGGTAGAATCACAACGTCAGTGTGATTTCTAGAGCTCTAGAAAGATGCCTGAGTTCCCGACTTGGAATTCCGAGTTGGATGACCATTTTCCCATTCGGAGCTCTTTTTTTCAGAGTTCCCAGTTGTCTTGAACTCACTGAAGTCTGAGATTTCCCAGTTCCGAGTTTCCAGTTATTTTAAACACGGCAGAAGTAATGCTGGATTGACAGCATGAATGTTTATCCTTTTAAGCTTGGTAAAGAGACTCTTAAACCCAGACTTGGACCACACACCCACTCCACTGAATAGCAGGCTAGTGATTGCTTGCAACGCTTGCAGCTAGCCACTGATTCCTTCCGAACCACTCATTGTTGAATTTGCGATTTCAAACTTGTTGTGTAATGTTTATGTCCAATGGCAGATGAGCATCAATACATTTATCTATAATTTATCTTCATAAGACAAGGATTGAAAAGGATTTGCCAGTAGATTGTAGATGTGATTCAAGATGATGACTGCTTGTCTAGCTTGCTAGCTAGGATTTAGAAAGTATGATGTTGACATGATCAGTCCAATCAAAGCCACGGTAGATATAATGTGATTTGATGTCATTTTATCTGTGGCCAATGACCTTGAGCCTTCTTGGATGGGCACTTCTAATGTAACTCTAGGCAGCACCCAAGGGCTTGAATTTTCGAGCTGTCCCCTTAGATTTTGCGGTGACGTAGTGTCCCCATGAGTGACAGTACACTGAGCCAATCACGGCGCAACTAGAGGACATTACCAACCCCTAAGCTCCATATTTTCCACTTCTGCCCCACCACCACAGAAAGCACTGAGCTAGGCAGAAACACCTGCATTTTGGAGCAGCCTTAGTCCAAAAAAGAGACCACGTTTGCATGCAGCTTTATTAACTCAATTATTATTTTTATTTTTTACATTGTTTGAAAACTAATATGTGACACATATTAATTAATGCCAAAATAACATGCAAATCAGGCAAAAAAATAGGGATGACATTTTCCACTTGTAATTTTGCTTTAAATAAACAATTTTATTGTGTTCTTGAATCTAAACAGTCTTATCTAAGCGCAATTGAATAATGATATATACTGTTTTACTGTACATTATTATTGAATTTGTGCGCCTATGGAACCTTTCTTCAAATGCGTGATTTTACGTAGGGCTCATTTAGTTAAACACTTCCCTATAAATGCGCTGGCCCGGAAATGTGTCGTCCTCTTCAAGTGATCAAACATGGCGGTGAGTGCAGGTTTTACGTATAAGGAGGCAAGATTTCGCGGGTTACCTTTTAAATCCACAATCATCAGCGTTATACGGCCAAAAACCCATTGTTTTTATAACCAGATATGAGTAGGTTAATGTGCACTATTGAAACAAAGTTGTATTACGCACAAAATATGGGTCCTTGCTTTTAATTGAAGCGTATGTTGGGGAAAGTGACATGGCTGTTGAAGTCGAGGTTTCTCTCCGAATAGGTTTCTCAGTACTTTGTTACAGTTAACGTTCTACCGATGTCGCGTCAACATGCGAACAGTGAAAATATGAACATAAACGAAATTGTACAATTGACTGCAACATTGTAAACATGATACCTTAGCAAGGTGGCTAGTAGCAGCCGACGATAAGCCATAGGATATGCACCGGCATGTCCTGTTGGCAGGAATCTGGTTATTTAGCCAGGAAGTTAAACACATTGAATCACGTTTTTGAATATATTTGTCAGTGTAAACATGTGTGGCTGCTTGGAAACGGCCTAAAGATCGCCAGTTGGGTATCTATTGACATTGACCAGGATTTAATAGCTAGTTAATATCGACATGTTTCTATGTTGGCAACTAGCTAGCTATCCAGCCTGGCTGCATAGCGGACAGCTGATGTGGCTAGCGAAACTTACGAAACGTAACTGTTAACCTCCCAGCCACCTAATGCCAACGTTTGATTTCAACAGGAACAGAGCGAGAAAAAGGAGAACCCCATGCGTGAGCTTCGCATCCGCAAGCTTTGTATGAACATCTGTGTTGGGGAGAGTGGTGACAGACTGACCCGTGCTGCTAAGGTGCTTGAGCAGCTCACAGGCCAGACCCCTGTCTTCTCCAAGGGTAGGTATCCTATGCCTGTTTTGTTTATGATCATCTGTGGCTGTGTGTTTGATGGTTACCCTGTTGATTGACATGTTAGTGGAAAATGTTTGTGCTGAAGTCTTCCTCCCCCTGTACCCCTCAGCCCGCTACACTGTGCGATCGTTCGGCATCCGCAGAAATGAAAAGATTGCTGTCCACTGCACCGTCCGTGGAGCTAAGGCTGAGGAGATCCTGGAAAAGGGACTCAAGGTGAGTTTTCAATATTTTATACACTGTCCATTTACTACAACTATTTATTACAGCCACTGCATGGGTGTTTTGGGATGTGGGTTTGTTGACTATGCAAAACTCTTAATCACCATTAATTTGCCAAGGGAATGTTTCTTTCTGACACCCTTTAGGGTAGGGCTTAGTGTAGTCGTAACATTTACCCCTATTTATATTTTCCTAGAGTTCTGTATACTTATGGTTAAGTTGAATCACTTGTGTTCATCCTCAGCCAATGGTGATTTGATTTGGCAAGGTGTCAACTTTGACCATTGTCCACATTAGCAATGTATTTAGGCATATTGCCTAATGTTGCAACATGTTGCCCCTGCTAAATGGAATACCTCGTTTCTTCCAAAGGTGCGTGAGTACGAGTTGAGGAAGAACAACTTCTCCGACACCGGCAACTTTGGCTTTGGCATCCAGGAACACATTGATCTGGGAATAAAGTACGACCCCAGCATCGGTATCTACGGACTGGACTTCTACGTCGTGAGTGGCTTCACATATTTTAAAATAAATATTTTTAAAGTTGATTTTACCTGCCAGTTGGATACGATAGGGTTTTACATGTCTTCTAATCTGAACCACACTCTTTCTTTCACTCTTTTTGTTTTCAGGTCCTGGGCAGACCCGGTTTCAGCATTGCTGACAAGAAGCAGAAAACGGGCCGCATTGGTTTCAGGCACCGCATCCGCAAAGAGGAAGCCATGCGCTGGTTCCAGCAGAAGGTGTGTGGGTTCTCTTATACAGGGTGGGCAGTCATACCTGCAGATTATTTGCTGTGTGTTGCCAATTAAGCAGTAACGCACTCCTGAGTCTACTAATCAACAATTTAGTCTTCAATGTTGACTTTGATCATTTTGAATTGGCGGTTACTGTTTGGCTAAAATAAAAGCCTGCACTCAGTGCCCCCATGCAAGTATGATTGCCTTCTGCTGATTGAATGCTGTTGGTAAGAACTCTGCTGACTCGTATTGTATAGTAAGTCTGAATTACCTACCTGTGTAATATAAAATTGATGGCTTTTTTTGTGTGCAGCTTGAGTAGACTTCCTTGCTAAGCATCTAATTTTTTCCTTTTTTTCCCCCCTTTAGTATGACGGTATCATCCTCCCCGGGAAGTAAAGAACAATCGTTGACCTTGTTTATAACTATAATAAAAAGGAAAAATACCAGTGTTTGGTTCTGTGGTCATTGAAGTGATATGAATCATATGCTGAATTTTATGTTGAGTAATCCACATTTATAATTCTGCATAATAGGAGACTGTTGGCAGTAACCTGACTCAAAGGACAGACTGCGCTAATGGGTCTAGATTCTGGAAAGAATGGAGCTTGCTCCTTACAAGCACATGTTAGTATGTTCTCTTAGTCTCTCAAAATCAGAATACTAGGGGTCTGAGAAGCTTTTGCCTCTGAAGCTAAAATTTTAATTATACCATAAGCTGTTAAAGGGGAAATTAATATAAAATCAGAAAGCATGATGGAGACAATGTATTTGATTTGGAGTGATTTGCCCGATGTGTACTTTCCTAAGTGCAGCCAGTTGTATTGAACGGTTTGTGTGTGTAATACTTGGCGTTTCATTATTCTGGCACATGATGGCAGTATTGGCTCTTAAAATGAGTAGTCTGGGTGACTTGAGTTTGTCTGATACTATTTTTGGAGGTCACATGGCTCTTGAAATCATGAATTTAAGCAGCTGTCTCCTAGCTCTTCAGAATGCTTTTGGGAGGCTGTCGGAGACGAGTTGGTGCAGTCATGGGGGATTTTATGCTTCCAAATGCAGCTATTTCATGCCATTTTAGAGAAAGTGGCAATAGACAATGCAGAAATTGTTTCCTGGACAATGTGACCACAAGTTACCTTTGAGGTTTGAAATAAACCGATCCACCAAAGCCCCATACACTACCCACCATTGCGACCTGTATGCTCTCGTTGGTTGGCTCTCGTTTCATACTTGTTGCCAAACCCACTGGCTACAGGTTATCTACAAGTGTCTGCTAGGTAAAGCCCCGCCTTATCTCGGCTCACTGGTCACCATAGCAGCACCCACTCGTAGCACGCGCTCCAGCAGGTATATCTCACTGGTCACCCCCAAAGCCAATTCCTCCTTTGGTCGTCTTTCCTTCCAGTTCTCTGCTGCCCATGACTGGAACGAATTGCAAAAATCTCTGAAGCTGGAGACTCACATCTCCCTCACTAGCTTTAAGCACCAGCTGTCAGAGCAGCTCACAGATCACTGCACCTGTACTTAGCCTATCTGTCAACAGCCCATCTACCTACCTCATCCCCATAATGGTATTTTTATTTATTTTGCTCCTTTGCACCCCAGTATCTCTACCTGCACATTCATCTTCTGCCGATCTACCATTCCAGTGTTTAATTGCTATATTGTAATTACTTCGCCACCATGGCCTATTTATTTCCTTAACTTACCTAATTTGCACTCAATGTATATAGACTTTTTGTTTTCTTTTGTTCTACTGTGTTGACTATGTTTTGTTTATTCCATGTGTAACTGTATGTGTCGAATTGCTACGCTTTATCTTGACCAGGTCGCAGTTGCAAATGAGAACTTGTTCTCAACTAGCCTACCTGGTTAAATAAATGTGAAATAAAAAAGATCCTCTTAGGTCAGTTTGGCTTTATTCAGTGAAACACCAGGGTTACGTTGCCTCTGGAATTGCTTGTCTGGACAGACAATGGCTGTTTACACAGGCAGCCCTTTTCAGATATTTTTCTTTTTGTTTTTTTTAAATGAGAAATGTTTAACGTTTTGCTGAAAATCATATTGCAATATTTGTCATAAGATTGTATGACTTAATGTAGAACACCCAGACACTATCATTCACTCCAGAATGTTCACACACAAACACAAACACACACACGCAATCACCACAGTCGTTACATGTTCCACCTTACTAACTGCAATACATATTGTACACATACTGCAAATGTATTTAATTTACAGTCATATTCACATTCAACAAACACATAGGCCCCATTCCATTGAACTCCCTAATGTGCTGTTGTCATACCAGTATAGGAGTTAATTCACTCTGCCTTCCATCTTTAATTTTCCTTTCTTTACTGCTCTGTTCCTCTATCTACAGCTCTCCTCTCTCCTTCATCTCTATCACTCCTCCCTTACATCTTCCTCTTTTATTTTATTTTTTAAAAATCTCGCTCTTAGGCAGTGATGGACTGTGGGGCCACACTGCTCTCTCTCTGTGGCAGTTGCTGCTCCTCTTTGGTTGTTGGGGTGTTGCAGTGCTGTTGCCTGCGGGGGGTGTGGCGGGGTGGGAGGGTCAGGGTGCAGCAGGACACGCCCACAGTGGCCTCGGGCAGATTCTCCTCCATGGACCAGCTGTCTGTTGCCGGGGTGTACTTCTGCACGGCCGCCTTGTAGTGCTTCTCGGCCTCGTTCCAGCCACCCATCAGGTACAGCTGTTCCCCGAGGGGCGACAGGCCTGCCGTGCTCACGCCCAGGGGCAGGGGGGAGGCCCGGCTCCACTCACCGTTCTCTGGGGAGAACACCTCCATGGACAGGACGTCCACGCGGTCTCCGCTGGGGCCCAGCTGGCTACCACCCACCACGTACACCTTCCCTCCCAGGGTGGAGGAGCAGTGCCATCCTCGGGGGGTCTCCAGGCTGGCCTTCTCACTCCAGGTGTCCGTCTCAATGTTGTAGCAGGCCACGGAGCGCGAGTAGGCGCAGTTGATGTAGCCGCCGGTCACCAGGATGTCTCCGGAGGGCTGCACGGCACTGGCGTGGCAGCAGCGTGGCATCTCCATGGGCGTCTTGAGCTGCCAGATGTTGGAGGAAGGCAGGTAGCTCTCGGTGGTGGCCAGCAGGCCCTCCACGTTGCGGCCGCCAACAGCGTACAGGCGCCCACCGGTGGCTACCAGGCTGAAGTGGGTGCGGCGCTGGCGCATGCTAGCCAGATGCAGCCAGGTGTTGAAGCGAGGGTCGTACCTGAGGAGGAAGAGATAAACAGGGATGAGTAAGAATATGAAGTTGTCTAAATTGAAATGAAATCTACACATAATCAATGAACACTCAAGTATGCTTTGCTGCCTTATAATATGTTAAGGTCTGGACCTAGTCAGTGACTTTTCTCATGTGTGGGTGTTTGCTAATACATAAACTCAGCAAAAAAAGAAACGTTCCTTTTTCAGGATCCTGTCTTTCAAAGATAATTCGTAAAAATTGAAATAACTTCACAGATCTTCTTTGTAAAGGGTTTGAACACTGTTTCCCATGCTTGTTCAAAGAACAAACAATTAATGAACGTGCACCTGTGGAACGGTCGTTAAGACACTAACAGCTTACAGACGGTAGGCAATTAAGGTCACAGTTATGAAAACTAGGACACTAAAGAGGCCTTTCTACTGACTCTGAAAAACAAAAACAAAAAAGATGCCTGGGTCCCTGCTCATCTGCGTGAATGTGCCTTGGGCATGCTGCACGGAGGCATGAGGACTGCAGATGTGGCCAAGGCAATAAATTGCAATGTCCGTATTGTGAGACGCCTAAGACAGCGCTACAAGGAGACAGGACAGACAGCTGATCGTCCTCGCAGTGGCAGACCACGTGTAACAATCCGAACATCACACCTGCGGGACAGATACAGGATGGCAACAACAATTGCCCGAGTTACACCAGGAACGCACAATCCCTCCATCAGTGCTCAGACTGTCCGCAATAGCCTGAGAGAGGCTGGACTGAGGGCTTGTAGGCCTGTTATAAGGCAGATCTTCACCAGATATCACCGGCAACAACGTTGCCTATGGGCACAAACCCATCGTCGCTGGACCAGACAAGACTGGCAAAAATACTCTTCACTGACGAGTAGCGGTTTTGTCTCACCAGGGGTGATGGTCAGATTTACGTTTATCGTCGAAGGAATGAGCGTTACACCGAGGCCTGTAATCTGGAGCGGAATCGATTTGGAGGTGGAGGGTCCGTCATGGTCTGGGGCTGTGTGTCACAGCATCATCGGACTGAGCTTGTCATTGCAGGCAATCTCAACGCTGTGCGTTACAGGGAAGACATCCTCCTCCCTCATGTGGTACCCTTCCTGCAGGCTCATCCTGAGATGACCCTCCAGCATGACAATGCCACCAGCCATACTGCTCGTTCTGTGCGTGATTTCCTGCAAGACAGAAATGTCAGTGTTCTGCCATGGCCGGCGAAGAGCCTGGATCTCAATCCCATTGAGCACGTCTGGGACCTGTTGGATCGGAGGGTGATTGGGCCATTCCCCCCAGAAATGTCAGGGAACTTGCAGGTGCCTTGGTGGAAGAGTGGGGTAACATCTCACAGCAAGAACTGGCAAATCTGGTGCAGTCCATGAGGAGGAGATGCACTGCAGTACTTAATGCAGCTGGTGGCCACACCAGATACTGACTGTTACTTTTGACCCCCCCTTTGTTCAGGGACAAGTTATTCCATTTCTGCTAGTCACGTGTCTGTGGCACTTGTTCAGTTTATGTCTCAGTTGTTGAATCTTACGTTCATACAAATATTTACACATGTTAAGTTTGCTGAAAATAAACGCAGTTGACAGCGAGAGGACGTTTCTTTTTTTGCTGTTGTTATACAGGATATCCATGTACCTGCTGAGGGTGCTGACAGCGTGCTTGGCCTGGTTGCGTGCATCGTTCTGGTCCTCTCCTCCTGCCACGTACAGAAAGCCGTCCATCACAGCCACACACTGGTTGAAGCTCTTAGCGGGTAGCTGGGAAAGGTGGCGCCAGGTGGCCGCACCCTCACGTGGATCTCTCCACAGCACCTGGAAGGGAACCAACGTCAACAACATAGCACTTCTCATTTCGGATAATACGGTTGGTGATTGGTGAAACAGTAGTTTTCTAAAATGTTGGTTAACTTCTTCATCATGTTTTTTTTTTTTTGTTTTTTTTTTTTTGTGTGTGAATTTTACCCCTTTTTTCTCCCCAATTTCGTGGTATCCAATTGTTGTAGTAGCTACTATCTTGTCTCATCGCTACAACTCCCGTACGGGCTCGGGAGAGACGAAGGTTGAAAGTCATGCGTCCTCCGATACACAACCCAACCAAGCCGCACTGCTACTTAACACAGCACGCATCCAACCCGGAAGCCAGCCGCACCAATGCGCCGGAGGAAACACCGTGCACCTGGCCACCTTGGTTAGCGCACACTGCGCCCAGCCCGCCACAGGAGTCGCTGGTGCGCGATGAGACAAGGACACCCCTACCGACCAAGCCCTCCCTAACCCGGGCGACGCTAGGCCAATTGTGCGTCGCCCCACGGACCTCCCGGTCGCGGCCGGTTACGACAGAGCCTGGGCGCGAACCCAGGGACTCTGATGGCACAGCTGGCGCTGCAGTACAGCGCCCTTAACCACTGCGCCACCCGGGAGGCCTCTTCATCATGTCTTTGACCTCTGCCTAATGTTTAGCCCACCACAAGATCCGCCACACTCACCACTCTGCTCAGTGCCCGCTCGGTGATGGAGGGACGCCCCCCAACAGTCAGCAAGGTGGCCTGTCCTCCACGCACCTGCGTGCGACGAGACTGCAGTGTGTTCTGTTGGTGGGGCAGCAGGTGGTAGTTCATGGCATCCACTAGCAGGCGGTGGCAGTGAGGGTCCATCATCATCCTCGCCACGGGCTGGATCTCGCTGACCAGCTCGCTGGCAGGAATGGTCTCGAAGCGCACGTGGGACAGCAGCTCGGCGGCGTGCACCTGGCGCTTGGGGTCGAAGTCCAGCCACTTCATGGCCAACTGTGGTTGAATGAAACCAGAAATATACTCCTATTCGATTCGGCTTATAAATACCACTCCCTCTCTGCTTCCTTGCTATGTCTCTTATTCCTACTGGTATTGTGTATTAATAACCATGCATACAGAGAGTTATACTGACTGAGTATTTCTATTCACAGTAGGATGTCAAATAGCCTGCCAAGTGTCTGTGTACTAGGGTCATGTGGCTATATCATGTCCTTAACAGCTGGTCTGAGGATTGATTTAGGTTTCACTCAAAATGGTTGTAGTTGGGGGTAGGGAATGAGGAGACCTGATCCTAAGTCAGTTATTACATGCAGAAAAGTAGGGTAAAGCAAGGTGAGCGGAGCTGACCTGGAAGGCGGTGACTTCAGATGGCAGCAGCAGGCTGTCCTCCTGGAGGAAGGCTGTGATCTGTTCCAGGGTCAGCTGGTTGAACAGGGGCGTCTCTGTGAACGCGACAAAGTTCTCCAGCACAAAGCGGCGGGCCGCGTCGCGCACGGGAATCAGGCCGTAGGCGGCGGCGATGTTCCACACGTACACGCACGTCTGCACGTTCATCTCGGCCAGCAGGAAGTCCATGCACATCTGGAGCAGCTGGGGGATCTGGAGGGTGGCAGCGGCGGACACAGTGCAGCCGATGGTGTACAGGGACATGTGGACGCGGCCCAGGTAGGCGAAGGTGATCACGTTGGCCAGGCCTGAGAATAAGTGGAAAATATCATCGCTTTATTCATGTGTTTTTATCTATTCATGTGGACTTTGACAGATACGTTTCCAAACAAGACAGTTCCTGCCTTTAATAAATGTCAGCTATAGATGCTAGGCGGTTAAGTTTGAAACCTACCGAGGGGGGAGAGCGACGACAGCTCTAGACGCTTCATTCCGGGGTCCTTGGCCAGGATCTCCCGGAAGTACTGGCTGACGGAAGAAATGACCAGCTTGTGCACGTCGAAGGCCTTGGTCTTACAGGCCAGCTCCAGGTCAGTGAGGAAGCGCTCCTGGCGCATGCGGCTCAGCTCCTCCAGCAGGGCGTTGCCGTGGAGGGGGCGGGTCACTTCACAGCCCAGGCCCAGGCCCTTTTCTCCGGGCTTGATGATGGGAGGGGGCAGGGGGAGGTTGATGTGGTTGAGCTGCACGATATCCAGTGCAGCCATCTCCTCGATCTTCTTCACGCCCTCCACCACCACCACTCCTCCTCCTGTCATCTGAGTAGTAACAGTGCTCACCTGGGTGACAACTGGCTCCATGGCAATCTCCTTTGTACGATTGATCTTCTTCTTGGGGGCCATGGCGACAGCTACTTTAACAGTTGGGTTAAAGATTTTGGCTCTCGAGTTCTGACTGAAGCACTGAGGGATGAGGACAGACCAACTAATCAACAAATTGACAAAGTAGATGTTTTACTGAGTGTGATAACGGTGGACTTTCTTCATTGATAAACAACCACTGAAACACTGAGTGACTGTTGGACTAGCTATGTGTTCTCTACTGCTAACAGAAGGGGAACAGATTGACAGACACGTGTGTGTAAGGGTGGTGGGTAGGTGGGGTTGGTCAGTTTTAGTGCGACAGCACACAGGACCTGAAAAAGAGAAGTACTAAGTACCACAGCATCAGAGAAAAAGTCCATGGCGAAAAAGTAACGACATATACTCTTTATCTCGCTCTCTATCACAGACGGAGTCTAAAAAAAGAGGGGTGTGTGATTGACAGCTGCAGATTTCTGAGGGTGCTTTGGGTCAGGTTTATGGTTTATAGCAGCCAGACACACGTGCTTGTACTCATACTCAAATACAGACTCCCACTATATTTCAGCAACAGAAAAACTGTGAATCTTATTCATGTTTTAAATGGTCCTATATAAAAATGTGAAAAACTTGAGGGGAGTTTTAGAAGGACACTTGAAAAATATACCGTATGATCCTGTATAGTCTCTTAGTTTTGAATTAGAAATGAAGTATAAACGTTGCTTATACACATGCTGGTTATTCAAGTTTCAAAGTGTCTCAATCATTACGACAAACTAAGCACACACTTGTAACACATACTTGGAAAAATACACACATCTCACTAGCTCAACATCCATGGCAACTTCAATTACAGATACACAGGCGCGCTCATGTCACCTAAAAATACACGAAGGGCAAAGCGAGTATAGCTTTGGATTACTACCCAGTAAACCACCTCTCTGGTTCCACACCCCATACCTGCCCCTCATCATATCCTCCCAGTGATTTGACACACTATACCTAAATTACTTTCATTCAGTGCTTATCACTTTGTAAATAAACACAGAAGGACAAGCTGGGACTGTGGCCTTTATAGATATAAAATACAAATGACCACGGGCAATTAAAATGATCATAGTGGGACAACCTAATCATGACTAACCCTTTGATTACAAGGGTACAGTGTCATTATCATCAACAAGATCCCTTTACCCTGCCTTCATGTAAATATCTACCTCAAGTACCTCGTACCTCTGCACATTGATCTGGTACTCCTCATTCTTGTTTATTTTAATCCTCCTGTTATTATTTAAATTGTTCTTATTTTTAACTCTGCATTGTTGGGAAAGGACTCGTAAGTATTTCACGGTAATTTGTTGTAATGGAATTGACCCCTGGTTGTTCTACTCTGGCAAAGAGTCTCATTTTGAGTCTGTTTTGACATGTACAAATAGAAACAGAAATTCAGCATTTTACCTTGTGATATTCCTCTGCAGATTCATAAAAAAATAAAGTGGCAAGAAAGGAGATAATATGTATATGTTTTGTGTGAAAGGTCATTTGTTTCTCTCTCAAAAACCATGGAGATTTTTCACTCCATGCTGCTGATGTTCTCGGTAAACGTTATACCTTTCCATGGCCAAAGTCAGAGTAAACAACATGTCAGAGTGCAGGTGCTTTCCACCTTGTGTGTTATGAAAATACATACATGGAGATCCTGTCGGAGATTGACCCTCAGCCAAGGTTATTTATGTCCAGACTGTTGTTTACAGATCACCTACAGAAGCAGTGGATATGGGTCACCAATCATCCTTGACCTATCAAAGGGGTGTACATCTCCTCAATATATGAAGTACCAGTACCAATTTCATTGAATAAATAGATGTGCTGCTATTTCTGGTTCCTGTGATGAAGTCGGATGTTCTATTGTTGTGTCTATTTGCCATGGGGCGTCCAGTATGGGAGATGACACAGCAGCTGTGACTCCCACCAACCGTTGTTACAGATATTTGTGAGGGTTAATGTGCTATGTGAAGGTTATTTTCATTTGATGTAATCATGTCACATTGTTAGCTACATTTCTAGAACCTTGCTGAACATTCTTAGACCTTTGCAAATGTCTTCCTTTGGTGGTCAGGTTCTTGCCCACCAGCGGAGAAGATTTAAGAAAGTGGTCTCAGAAATATCAGGTTCTTTCTTACATAAGCAGCCTCTACTTGTGTTGTTGACGTTTCAGTGGATGCTTATCTTCACTTGCACTTCTCAAGAAGGCCTGGCCAGGCAACAATTTAGGTCAAACTGTCAGGGATCACTTTCCCCCATCATTCCGATAGTTATCATCCCACTGGGCACACACTGGAACCAACGTGGAATAGACGTTGAATTGACGTCTGTGCCCACTGGAATCTCTGGTGCAGACCAGCTATAGGTCAGTAATGGTAGGTTATAATTTTGGCACCCAGAACTAATCTTGAGTAAGCGGTGGCCTCTGGCCATCTACTCGATTTTGGCAAGTCTGTCACAGGATATTATTAGTGGTACAGTACATCACTGGTCACTGCTGTTTCATCTCTTTTGCGGTGTGTTGCGACATCCAACTAGGTGGCTACTCACACCCGCCCTTTGGCATGTAACTAACTATCTCCCAGTGTCAGCTCTCTATCATATGACACCAACAACAGCTGCTGTCCTGTTCCCCTCTCCATATGGGGGGGAACACAGCCCAGTCACAAGCATCATCCACTGCACTGACCGGGGATATTTGAAAACATCAAGTTCAGAGAGAATGAGTAGGAGGGGAGTGAGAGAGGCAGAGAATCTAATACAGTATGCATGTGAATCTTTGTGAAAAAATAATGTAAGCTAGTTGAGGTCTGAGGCAGAGCTTAATGTTGGGAGGTAGTGGTGAACATTTTCATTGGTTGCTGTTTGTGGGTTTAGCCTGGGTTTCTGTATAGCACTTTGTGACATCTACTGATGTAAAAAGGGCCTTATAAATAAATGTGAATGATTGATTGAGTGTACTTCTCAAATGTGTATTGGAGTGACCGAGTATGCCATAACCTCCATACGGAAAAGGTGTCTTTGTCGAGGATGATGAGGGTCAGAGTTGGTAGGAAAACAGGACAATAATGTGAAGGAAAGATGAAATACCAGATCCTATGAAAAACATCATATGAGATAGGCTAGGAACAGACAGAACATCTTATGAAGCTAAAGAAAAAGGAGGACAGAAATGAAAAGGGGGCATGAACATAAGGAAAATAGCAGAGATGGATCAAAATCGACAGGAAAGATATTGGAACGTGGTAGAGGTAGCTGAGTAGGTGACACCGTGACAAAACAAAAACAAAGCCTGAAAGAATGTTCCTTAGCACTAACACCACCTGTTGTCTAACAGTGTTGATGCAAAATTGGGCTCCTGAGTGGCGCAGCGGCCTAAGGAACTGCATCTCAGTGCTAGAGGTGTCACTACAGACCCTGGTTCGATCCTGGGCTGTATCACAACCGGACGTGATTTGGAGTCCTATTGCACATTTGGCCCAGTGTCCTCCGGGTTAGGGTTTGGCCGGGGTAGGCCGTCATTGTAAATATGAATTTGTTCTTAAGTGTCTTGCCTGGTTAAATAAAATCTCAAAGCTCAGAACTCTGTGCGGTACACAATGCCATCATGCGTCCGAATCCCACCTCCCCCAGTGTCAGATATCCTTTGCCTATCTCCAGAGATTATTTATAGATGCTGAGCAACACTGTGCCTTTGAGGCTATAGCTCGTATGCATCCTGCTATCAACTTGGCCTCACGTGAACTGTTTGTGAGTGTGAGTGAAATAAAATGCAACTTCAGATTCTACATAGTGTGTAATTGATGCTATAGTCAATGTGATTACATCCATTATTTTAGGTGATGAAATGTTTGAAAAGGTTCTTATTTGGGTATGTCTTTCATGCCAATGTCTGCACACTTGTAGTTTGTATTATTGGCAATGGTTAAGTTGTAAGGTTCTGGTGAAATACAAGAGCGCAGCAGTGCAACTTCTAATGTCAACATATTACTTAATATATATAAATGCTTTATGATTAGGATAGGCTATCTCATTAAGTTGGATAAATCATGAGTCGAAGAATCATGCAAATAGTTAGAGAAAAATACAGTCAATATGCTTTACCTGTCTCTCCACCCACTTTCCTCTCACTCTTCTTTCTTTGTTTCTTGGCTTTCTTTCACTTTGTTGATTTTCTCTCACAGGTTGCTCTCTCTTCCTCTGTCCCTCCGTCCTCTGTCTGTCTTTCAGTGCACTGTGGTTCAGTGTTTGAGCGAGTCGGGTTCCAACCAAGTCTATGAAATGAGACCCCCTCCCTCCCTAATTTCCAGCTCACACCACCTACAACTCCAAATGCAGGCACCCTCTCCCTCCCCACCAAAAATACTCCATATGTGGCCAGCCCTCTGCCATCCACCCCCTTCAGCCACTAGGCTGAGCAGACTATGCCAATATGCTGTGCTCAAGTTTCTGTTGTCTCACAGTCTATCTCTCTGTGTGTGTGTGTGTGTGTGTGTGTGTGTGTGTGTGTGTGTGTGTGTGTGTGTGTGTGTGTGTGTGTGTGTGTGTGTGTACACGCATCAGGAAGGGCCTCCGGTGCTATTTTAACAAAGTAGTGGATAACCTTGATGGGGTTGTTGATGCACAGGATGTTGTAGAGATTCTATCAACAAGAAAGGAGGCATGCACTATGATACTGACAACAACATAATTGTATTGATTATTAATACATTAGCATCTGAATACCAGTATTGTAAAGGCAATAACTAATGATGGCAAAAATATATGATAAAAACTGTAATAGGTAACATTTATATAGGGCCATATCAGTATATTATCACCAATATCATTGAGGTCACAAAGGATATTAAAGGCCCAGTGCAGTAAATACGTAATTCTCCTGTGTTTTATATATATTTCAACATTATGAGGTTGGAATAACGCTGTGAAACTGTGAAAATGATGATAATCCCCTTTAGTGTAAAACAGTGGTTCCCAAACTAGGGTTTGCGAACCCATGTGGGGACGGCCTGATATGAAAATGGGGTCATGGGAGAATTTCCAAAATCCGGAAAAGAATGTAACATTATAGTAGACGATCTTATACAGAGTGACTTACATGAACAATTAGTGTTAAGTGCCTTGTTCAAGGGCACATAGACAGAGTTTTAACCTAGTGGGCTCGGGGGTTACTGGGCGAATGCTCTTAACTGTTGGGCTACCTGCCACCCTGAAAATGCTGTCTTTGTCTCTCAAAATCATTATAATGTGGTTAACATAAAACATCTAAATGAAAATTATTTCAATGTAAAAGTTAAAATTCAACCAGAGAGCCCCTTAGATCGTGGGAACGGCCGAACTTGACCGTTGTACTTGAATCATTCCCACCGTGAATGTGTAAGCCTGCTATGCTATGAAACCCCGTACTATTCCAGATACTTTGATATTACCAACCACAATTAATATGTGAAAAAAATGTGTGGGGAGGCAGAGAAACTCACATCAATACCTTTGTCAGATAACACTGTGAAACTAAGAATTGATGCTATCCTAACTATCAAGAGGAAACTGACTGAACGACTCAAAAACTCCCCACACTATGCTCTATTAGCTGTGACTTTGCATTGACTTTTGTTTTCTAGGGGCATGCTATTCACAAGTAAACATTGTTCTGTCTCACGATTCCCAAGCATGAAATTAAGCAGGGGATATTCAGTGTGCTGCGTGGCTATATTGACGAAAAACAGGTTCCATGAGATCTAATGGTGGGCTATTGCACAGATGGGGCTACATCTATTAAGGGACGGCAGAAAGCCTCTGTACTCTAGTTATGAATATGTCTCCCTCTGCTATGTGGACGCACTATATGATACACCCTCTTTTGCAACTGGCGGCAAAAGAGCTGTGCGCCCAACTCGGGGGATATGCAGCAGGTAACTTCGATTGTAACCTAAATCGCGCACGCCTGTTGGCAAAACTATGTGGAGATATGGGATCAGAGCATGACAATGTTCTATTGCACACGGAGGCTTGGTGGTTATCGAGGGGGAGTGTTGGGGGGAAAAAATAATTGAGAGAGAAACTGCTGTCAATAAAAATGTCTGTGAAACAAAAAAATATACTTTGTTGACTTTCTGTATAACAAAATAAAATGTGGCTATGTAACAGACATATTTGGGAAACTGAACGAACTAAACGCAAACATGCAGAGGGAAATACACCAAAATTCTACGAAATACGTTTGACTATGATCCTGGCTGTGTTGACATGCTGGTAAATCAAATCAAACCGCTGATCGAGCTGTCATGTGACCAAATGCTGCAGACAACACATTAATGGGCCACTGTGTCGATGTTCTGGTTCCGGACTCAAAGGGATATTTTTTTCTTTTTGACCATTTTAATTTAACTCAATCACAGTAAGGTACTTAATTGTTACCCAGAAAGGATTTTACATTGAGATAAAAAATAATTTAAAAAAACGTCTGCATTGGACCGTTCATCTTCAAACAGGTTTATCCTTTGTCAGCTGTTTTATTACGTAGTTCCGTCAATCTCCATGTCAACTGCAGGCTGACTGAAGCAGCGGATAGGAGAGCGCTGACCCATTTCTGCTGTAATGAAGCAGCTTCCGGGTCACAGGACACCAGCACTAAACATGGCGGAGGAGCTGTTGGAAGTGGTGGAGAGACTTCAGTCTCGGCTCTCCGAAAACCTAGAGCCTCGCAAGGTAATAGTCGTAAGGCCCAGAATGAAATGGCAAGGCTGTAGCGGATGGCTTCGCCTCGCTAGAATGTTTTCAAATATTGTCGCGTGGCAGGTAGTTCCGCGAATGTCGCTAGCGACTGATTTTTCTAAGATCACGATGCGTAACTTAGCCAACTAACTGTGTTTCTTAACCATAGTTCATGTTAAGTTTAACCGAGTCCCCGAGCTAGCTGCCAAGTCCGCAGAACTGTTCTTTATGCATTGGAGCCAACGGACATTGCCACTTTCAAATGCTAATAATGTAGCCATCTAGCTAGTGTTCAAGAAACGACACCGATTGTATAAGCTCCACGATCGAGTGACAGCAACATCAGCACGGGCCTAGTTGGTAGATTGTTGCACTTCACTCATGGACCAGTCCAAATTTGAAGGGCAACAACAATACATTGGGTTGTGCTGCGTTATTGTGATGTCGGCAGTTTCTTGATTGTGTCTCATTGAACAACGCACTCCCTACACACACACACACTGCCGTGTCGGGGTGGATTTTTATCAGCTGATCGACTTTAGTAAACACAACCCCCTCTCCGGATATGCGTAACTAGTCTACCTCACAACCCCCATAGGCCACGACAACGGACACATCTTGATGAGCCATGACAGTGCGCAATTCGGGCACATTTGTCAATTTCTGACTCAAATACGTCCTCAAAGTACGACACAGTTTGACATATATAGCCTACAAAGTCAACTACCAGTAGGCCTACACTTTTACACAGATAACGCTATCGTACGCTTTCACACAGTAGACCCATGTCATCAATGCTGTGATTTTGTAAATATTGTTATGTCGCTATGTTTTCATTCATTCAATGCTCAGCAGCCTTGAATTAACCTGACCATTACCTTTAACCAGCTATGTCCTCCCTTTTGTCATACCTGAATTTTGTGCACTTTGCTAGTGTGCAGACTGTCCTGTTTTTCTCAGAATCCGGCTAGTTAGGTCAATCAGTACCAAGGATGTAGTGAGCACAGTGTAAATCTTCTGTATTTGCACTATTTAGCTCCTGAAGACCCTCAGAAGGCTGGGGGAGCTGCCTATGACTGTGGATATCCTTGTGGTAAGATTTTGAAATAATGTGTGGCTGTTGGTAGAGCATGGTGCTTGCAACGCCAGATTGCAGGTTCTAATTTGTATTTATTTTTTTATAAATCAGTGCACGCTCACTACTGTAAGTTGCTCTGGATAAGAGCGTCTGCTAAATGACAAATGTAAAAATGCTCATGTCACGATTTTGATAGTATCTCTTTCTTTAGTCTCAAAGCCCCACATTGATTGCATTGCGCCCTAGTTCCTCAGTCACTGCAAAGTGTTCTTTAGAAGAGGAAGCCAAATACAGTCTTCGGTTATGCAACCGGATGATGTGGCCCTGTGTAGCCAGTTTCCCTATAGGAGTTGATGTGCTTTTTAATATTGTCAAGCAACCTTCAGAGCATGCTCACTTCCTTTTACCATGGGCAATAATGCTAATTTGGCCTATTTTATGTGCAATACTAAGAGTGCTGGCCTGCTCACTTAACCATTAGAGCTCCTGAATCTATACAAACCACCCATGTTTCTATCAGTGACACTAGTGTCAAAACATAATGTACAGATGAGGAGGACACCCTACTACTATCTGTGTCCCGCTTATATTTTGTTCTCTCCGGTGCAGGAAACTGGAGTAGGAAAAACTGTGAATTCGTTCCGGAAACATGATCTTGCTGGAGATCTTGCGAAGAGCCTTGTGGCCAAGTGGAAGAAACTGGTTCCCACCCCGTCTGCTGAAAGGTACATTTATTATTGAGGGGATTTCTTCTGATTCTTCGTCTTCATTTTCTTCATCATCGAGCGTATTTTCATCTGGATTCTACTGAAGTGTAGCTTTAATGTTTTTCTTCTTCCTCACAGACCCGGCAACGCGAAGGATGTACGGACACACGCGCACCCTCGCAGCTCCGAGGGAAAGGACGGGAGGCGCGAACGTGTCCGGGAACTATCCCCGGAGGAGCCGCCTCATCATGTAGAGGACAACGACGAAGAGGAGGAGGAAAGAGGCTACCGCACAAACTACTCCCCCTCCCCCCCTCAGCACCACTACAGCCCCCCACAGGTTGGCCACGGTGGCCAACGAGGGGGGTACCAGTCGGAGGGCTACGAGAGCCCCACGGAGGAAGAGCCAGAGCCCGTGCCCAGCCCCCCTCGCAAAGAGGTCCGACACGCCAAACCGCAAAAAGAGCCTGGGAGGGAGCATCACAGTTCCCACGGCGACCGGGGCGAGGAGAGACGGCAACGTCACGCCCAGGCGAGCAGCCGTGGTGGCGAAGGGAAGAAGAGCAGTGTGGGAAAGGAACCGCAGCACAGTGGCAAGGCCTCCAAGCACAGTCGGCACTCTACGCAGCACGAGAGCAAGAAGGACAAGAGAGGGGGAAGTGATGGTGAGTGTGCTGCCGAGTGAGTTTGCTGAGAGAAGTTCGCTGTGACTTCTGTGTCATTGTGACATTTACAGAGAGGCTGGTTCTCAAATGACATCCTATTCCATAGATGCCTCTTTCAATCTTTGAGTCAGTATTGGTCTGTTAACAGATGGTTTTCCAATTGTATATTATATTTATACATGTGGGATAATAAGAACTTTACTGTATTGTGGATATGGTGACCCATGGTCTTTTTCATCAGAACTCTGTAACAGTACTGCTATGGGTGATTAAAATATGCGATGATAGTAGTGATTGTTACCATTTCCCCATTAATTTGACCCTTAAAAGATGTGGGTTGTCTCACGTCTACACCCCCCCCCCCCAAAAAAAAATATATACATCCCATAACATCCTTCCCTTATTCTTTAGGGAGGTCACGTGAGCCTAGGGACTCTCCTATATTAGCCCAGACACCTGAGGAGCAGGCAGAAGAGGCATTTGATACCCCCACCGTGTCGTTTGAATCCTTCCTCACATATGACGCCCCTACGCCCACTAAGAAGAAGAAGAAGCCCGGCAGCAGCAGTCGGCCCTCCTCCCACCACACCTCCCACCACCACACACCTCGTCCTCCTGTCCAGCCTTCGCCTGCTGCCCCTTCCTCCTCCAAGGAGTCCAAGCCCAGCAAGGCAAACGGGAACCGCAGTAAGAGGGCTGATCCAGCCCAGACCCCAACGGCAACGACCCCGGTGCCTGAGAAACGCAGGAGGGTAAGAACAGACTTTCACTGAACTTTTCCTCACTCAATCATGCGTATGTCCAATTGGAGAATGTTATATTTGCTGTCACTTTTTTTTTTGGTGCTGGACAGTAAGTCCTTTCCGATCGTGTATGTTTTTATTAACCAGTTGCCCTGACCCTGATTTTCCCATAGATGTTGTTCTCAGCTTGTTGACTGAACTCTTCCTCTTTTACCCCAGGTGGTCGAGGTTGTGTCCACACTGCCTGATATCCCTCTGCCGGCCATCCAGCCTTACTACAGACCTCTGCCTTCCATTGATCTCACACCATTGTCCCCTCAGCGGCGCAAAGGTACTTAAAAAAAAAGTTGGTTCCTCCTTCACACTGTGTGTGTGTACTTTCCAATATCCATAATACTGTACAACAGATTGCATTCCCAATACATTGATTAATTATGTGTTATGATAGCGTGGATATTGGTAGTAGAATTTGTATGTGCTGGTCTGGACTTGTAATTTGGGTAAATGTGTATTAAGATACAGTATGTATTAGTCTCTAGGACTTTTGTTTTCTAGGGGCATGCTATTCACAAGTAAACATTGTTCTGTCTCACGATTCCCAAGCATGAAATTAAGCAGGGGATATTCAGTGTGCTGCGTGGCTATATTGACGAAAAACAGGTTCCATGAGATCTAATGGTGGGCTATTGCACAGATGGGGCTACATCTATTAAGGGACGGCAGAAAGCCTCTGTACTCTAGTTATGAATGTGTCTCCCTCTGCTATGTGGACGCACTATATGATACACCCTCTTTTGCAACTGGCGGCAAAAGAGCTGTGCGCCCAACTCGGGGGATATGCAGCAGGTAACTTCGATTGTAACCTAAATCGCGCACGCCTGTTGGCAAAACTATGTGGAGATATGGGATCAGAGCATGACAATGTTCTATTGCACACGGAGGCTTGGTGGTTATCGAGGGGGAGTGTTGGGGGGAAAAAATAATTGAGAGAGAAACTGCTGTCAATCACAATGTCTGTGAAACAAAAAAAGATACTTTGTTGACTTTCTGTATAACAAAATAAAATGTGGCTATGTAACAGACATATTTGGGAAACTGAACGAACTAAACGCAAACATGCAGAGGGAAATACACCAAAATTCTACGAAATACGTTTGACTATGATCCTGGCTGTGTTGACATGCTGGTAAATCAAATCAAACCGCTGATCGAGCTGTCATGTGACCAAATGCTGCAGACAACACATTAATGGGCCACTGTGTCGATGTTCTGGTTCCGGACTCAAAGGGATATTTTTTTCTTTTTGACCATTTTAATTTAACTCAATCACAGTAAGGTACTTAATTGTTACCCAGAAAGGATTTTACATTGAGATAAAAAATAATTTAAAAAAACGTCTGCATTGGACCGTTCATCTTCAAACAGGTTTATCCTTTGTCAGCTGTTTTATTACGTAGTTCCGTCAATCTCCATGTCAACTGCAGGCTGACTGAAGCAGCGGATAGGAGAGCGCTGACCCATTTCTGCCTTCACTGTGTGTGTGTACTTTCCAATATCCATAATACTGTACAACAGATTGCATTCCCAATACATTGATTAATTATGTGTTATGATAGCGTGGATATTGGTAGTAGAATTTGTATGTGCTGGTCTGGACTTGTAATTTGGGTAAATGTGTATTAAGATACAGTATGTATTAGTCTCTAGGCCTAAACCAGTTCTGATTGTCAGCAATTTGTCATGCTTAACTTTTCACCTCTTTCCGGCAGGTCCTGTGTCAAATGACGCCGAGGAGGACACCGGCTTCACTGGGAGACGCTTTAACTCTAAAATGACTGTCTACTCGGGTTCAAAGACGTCTTATCTGCCCAAGATGATGAGCCTGTACGAGCAGTGCATCAGGGTGCTACAAAACAACATTGACTGTGAGTGTTGTCTCCTAGTGACACTGTGAATGCCATGTAATCATAATGCTTAAGTTTTATTTCAGTGTCTTATCACATTATGTACATGTTAATGTCCTACACCTAACATCTCCCAGAAGGCAAAGACAATTTACAATGGTCTATTGTTCAAACACCAACTTAATTGAGTGGTTTCTTATGGCTGCTGGCCAACTTAGATCTACTTGTACACACTCTCAAAATCATTAAAACATAACGTCATGTGTTGCTCTTAGTTAACATTACACTCCCACAAAACATTGACTTCTTATATTTGTATAAAATCCAGGAAATGTGTTCCTGCCACAATTTTCAAATCACATTATCATTGTTTATCTTAGAGGTGCTTGACACCCTGGCGATTGTGTCATTGTATAATGAGATACTGTATGTTTGTCCAGCAATTGATGAGGTGGGAGGCGTGCCTTTTGAGATACTGGAACCAGTACTAGAGCGATGCACCCCAGAACAGCTTTACCGCATTGAGCAGTGCAATCAGGTAACACACACAAGTATGAATGCACAAACCCACAGGCGGTATGAAATGGTCAGTTGTCAGTTGTGCCTTTAAAAACTTTAAAATTCCTGCAAATAATGTCATGGCTAATTGACAATTTGAGTCAATTGGAGGGATACCTGTGGATGTATTTTAAAGCACGGGGTGCTTTGCTGCAGAGGGACTGGTGCACTTCACAAAATAGATGGCATCATAGGTAGGAAAATTGTGGATATATTGAAGCAACATCTGACAGTCAGGAAGTTAAAGCTTGGTCGCAAATGGGTCTTCCAAATGGGCAATGACCCCAAGCATACTTCCAAAGTTGTGGCAAAATGGCAACAAATTCAAGGTATTGGAGTGGCCATCAAAGGCCCTGACCTAATCCTATAGAACATTTGTGGGCAGAACTGGAAAAGCATGAAAAACCTGACTCGGTCATGAGGAATGGGCCAAAATTCACCCAATTTATTGTGGGAAGCTTGTGGAAAGCTACCCAAAACGTTTGACCCAAGTTACACAATTTAAAAGGCAATGCTACCAAATACTAATTGAGTGTATGTAAACTTCTAACCCACTGGAATCTGAAATAAAATCAGTACTATTGTTCTGACATTTCACATTCTTAAAAAAAATTGGTGATCCTAACTGACCTGAGATGGAATTTTTACTAGGATTAAATTTCAGGAATTGTGAACCTGAGTTGATGTATTTGTCTAAGAAAAAAATTAACCAGGAAGCACCAGTGACTCAGTCAATAAAAGTGTACATACCAACCAGAAGCCATGGATTACAGGCATCATCTGAGCTAAAGGGTAGAGCTGCCACTTTCAAGGAGCGGGAATATAACCCGGAAGCTTATAAGAAATCCCGCTATGCCCTCTGATGACCCTTCAATACAGGCCTAAGATCGAATCGTACTACACCGGCTCTGACGGATGTGGCAGGGCTTGCAAACCATTACACACTACAAAGAGCAGCACAGCGACGCGAGCCTACCAGACGAGCTAAACTAATTCTATGCTTGCTTCGAGGCAAATAACACTGAAACATGCAGGAGACCATCTGTTCCGGATGACTGTGTGATCACACTCTCCGCAGCTGGTGTGAGTGAGACCTTTAAACAGGTCAACATTCACAAGGCCCTCGGGCCAGACAGATTACCAAGACGTGTACATGCGCTGACCAACTGGCAAGTGTCTTCACTGACATTTCCAACCTGTCCCTTAGTCTGTAATACCAACATGTTTTAAGCAGACCACCATAGTCCCTGTGCCCAAGAACACTGCGGTAACCTGCCTAAATGACTACCGACCTGTAGCGCAACGACATTAGTCCCCCGGATGTGCCGCACATCGAGATGGAATGCAACATCAAATGTGTCCGGGGCACGACCAAAAGAGGAGCGACCCCTAGGTACATCTGGGTCACCCAGAGCAAACTCTCCCCTGAGTTTTCCTTCCCTAACCAGCTCTAGCCGCTCTTGTTGCAGCTTGATTTTTAGCACGCCCCAAAACCTTTTTAAATTCCAATTCATTTTCATATTTTACACAATCATGCTCTAGGTGTAACAGAAGCAGGTTTCTGCTGTTCAAAAAGAACACTAGGACTAACCGATGGCGTGGCCATTGTGACATTACAGGGAGACGGAGAGTCCTCAGCAGAGGCTGCCCCAGTGGTAACTTCAAGAATACCTCTCCATCAGATTAACCTAATAGAATTTGACATTTATCACCAATTTCAACCTTGTAGTGTTCAGCAACCTTCAGCTGTTCTTTAGTACATAGTTCTAACAGTTCCTCTGATGAAAAGCAAATGAACTCATCTACATAAGACACGATAGTCGCAAGAAAAAAATACAAATAATCTCGCTCTTCCCCTCTGCTGAACACACCAGACCACACAGAGAAATGACAATCATACTGGGCATCACAGAAGAGAGATGAGATATGGAGCTTCCCCAAAACCTACAGTAACTCAACTCTAATCTTTATGTGGATTTGCAGTGGGTAGTTAGGCACTGTAGCCCACTGGCAAGGAAATAAGCCACACTGGCAGAGTCCCAAGCCACGGATGTGCCCCCGAGACAACCGCTCAGTCCAGACACCACACAATAATAAAACTAAATAAGCATGCCCAACGTATTCCAAAGTGAAACATGTCACTAAGCCTAACAGAGTTAAAAAGGCTATAGCTCCGGGTAGCTAGTGTCACTACCGTCCCAAATCGCCCACTGAGGTACACAGCCAATTGTACTCACTTCAGACCGATTAACCAACAGCGAGTAGAACAAGTCTCCAGCCTTTGCAGGGGCCTGGAAACTAACCAATGTACTTTCTCCAACGCCGCACACAAACTATCCACCGCAGTGGCAAGTTTACCAAACAAACAAAGGCAACTAGTACTGGCCACCAAACATTACAACTCAAACAAGCTGTAACAAAAGATGCAAACAATGCCCCTACAGAGTTTAACATTAATTCCACATTTTCTCCCAAACACAACACACATACTAGCAAGCCAAACGACACTAGTATTAGTCCTTCATAATACAATAAAGTGCTATACGCCAAAATGTCTAGGAACCAACCTTATGATCCCGGACGAGCCCCTACTTGTCACAAACGGCTCAAAGTGCGTAACAAAAAGGGAGACAACGTGAAGATAAGGAATAACAAAATATATTTATTAACAAAAGTTAACTAAATAGAATTAACAATGGTGTGAGTGGTTACGTGCATAAATGTGATAATGATGGGTGTTGAAAGTTACCAACGCAAACAACCAAAATCTGTCTGCATGGAGAGAGTCTCCTCAATGAATGGGGAACGAGGTGCATTTATGCTGGGACACACCCGAACCCAGGTGTGTCCCACTTCACTGACGACCCTCCCGGCTCCGCCCACTGACATCCTATTAAGGAAAACAAGAGCAAAGAGAGAGAATTCGGCAGACAGAGTGGGAGGGTCGTCACAATGGGGTATGGGTAGATGAGTGAGGGGAAAAAATATATATTCAATCAATTTTGACAACAAAATGTGGAATAATTCAAGGGATATGAATACTTTCTGAAGGCACTGTATTTCGTGTCAACACTCTTGTAAATTGTATTGTATTTTATAATTTTAACCCAAAATTTTCCTCTCAGTGTTTTATGGAGGACTCTGATGAGCTTTGGCAACGCCACTGCCAGCGTGACTTCAAGCGTGAGACGCCCCAGGAGTACGAATCATGGCGGGAGATGTACCTGCGGAAACACGACGAGCGGGAGGAGCGCCTGCGCAAGCTCACCCAAAACATCAGCTCGGCCCATGCCAACAAGCCCAAAGGTTTTCTATGTCCTATCTATGAACTGGATCCTACTATACAGTACTTATTACTAGGAGTTATTTAATCCATGAAAGTGTACTGAGGGTGTTTATTTTGAGTGAGCATATGTGTGTATATACAGTACCAGTCAAAGGTTTGGACACACCTACTCATTCCAGGGTTTTTCTTTATTTTTACTATTTTCTACATCAAAACTATTAAATAACACATATGGAGTCATGTAGTAACCAAAAAAGTGTTAAACAAATCAAAATATATTTGAGATTTTTCAAAGTAGCCACCCTTTTCCTTTGAAAGCTTTGTACACTTGGCATTCCCTCAACCAGCTTCATGAGGTAGTCACATAGAATGCATTTCAATTAACAGGTGTGCCTTGTTAATTTGTGGAATTTCTTTCCTTCTTAATGTGTTTGAGCCTATCAGTAGGGGTGGAATACCGAAGGTAGCCCTATTTGGTAAAAGACCAAGTCCATATTATGGCAAGAACAGCTCAAATAAGCAAAGAGAAACAACAGTCCATCATTACTTTACGACATGAAGGTCAGTCAATCCAGAAAGTTTCTTCAGGTGCAGTCGCAAAAACCATCAAGCGCTATGATGAAACTGGCTTTCATGAGGACTGCCACAGGAAAGGAAGACCCAGAGTTACCTCTGCTGCAGAGGATAAGTTCATTAGAGTTATCTGCCTCAGAAATTGTAGCCCAAATAAATGCTTGACAGAATTCAAGTAACAGACACATCAACATCAACTATTCAGAGGAGATTGCGTTAATCAGGCCTTCATGGTTAAAATACTGCAAAGAAACCACTACTAAAGGACACCAATAATAAGAAGAGACTTGATTGGGCCAAGAAATACGAGCAATGGACATGAGACTGGTGGAAATCTGTCCTTTGGTCTGTGTCCTGATTTTGAGATTTTTTGTTCTAACCGTCTTTGTGAGACGCAGAGTAGGTGAACGAATGTTATGTTTCACTATATTGGATCACGCCATTATATTGGTATCACTCTGCGGCGGAGGGATACATCCGAGGTGAGGATTTACAGATTTACTCCTGTGTACACCTGTATCACGGCTAGGGTCCGCCCCTATATATAGACCCCATGGCCGCGACACACGTTCTCTTTCATTTTCTCGGTGGATGTCCGTGTGGTTTGAGGTACAAACTTTCTGCGGTTTGCTCTGGTAAGTCACTTGTGTACAAGTGTAATATCTTTCATGGAAGTGCTCCACTCGCTGCACTCGTTTGATCTGTATCTTCCGCCCGTGGTTTGTCGTACTTGTTTCGTTAGCGTTACACTACGATTCCGTATGCATGCGATTCCGTCTTGCGTCAGGAGGTTGATAGGCTGTTCCTGGGGGACGATGCTGGCACTGTTCACCACCGTGAGTGGGGCTGACAGGCCATCAGAAGCCGGCAGCGGGGATTCATCGCCCCCGGCGGCTCGAGAGGCTATGAGGAACCTACTCACTCGGGTAGCCACTGCACTGGACATCAAACTAGTGGATAGTGATGACTCTCCATCTCTGCTGAGTTCTGCGAGGTGTTGAAGAAGAGCTGGGCCTCTGTCAGGGGGTGCTTCTGACTCACAGCAGAGACTGGACCATGGAGTTATGTTTGCAGGCACAGAGTCATTTGGCCTCTGGGAGTACCCGATCAAAGACACCATGATAGCTGCCATGGTCCTCCCGCACCGGGAGATTATAGGACGGAACCTGCGACTGAAGCCGGGACCCCCCAGAGTCTTTGATGCAGACTTGAAAGCCACACATGGGTCCCTCTGCTTTCTTGGTCGCCCTACCAACTGCCTTACCATGCAGCTGCAGGCCTACCTGCATACTCTGTTGCCCCGGCTGCAGAAGGGCACAGAGGAGCTCCTCCGGGAAGCGATGGAGGTGTCTTGCCTGCTTTCCCTGCTCCAGCAGGGATGTGGCCCGTGCCAACAGACGGGCCATGGCGCAAGTGGTTACCTCCTGTCGCCATCTCTGGCTGGCCCAATCCCGTCTGCCAGCTGCTCTCCAGAGCCACTCTCCCAGTGCCACTCTCCCCATCACCCTAGCGCTGACGTTTGGCTTAGGGGTTGATGACATTCTGGAACAGACCGATAAGGTTCGTAGGGATTGGGAGACCCTGAGACGGTTCATGCTGCCACCTCAGGCCATAGGTCCAAGGCAGACGGACCGTCACCTTGGACCCGGGAGAAGCGGCCGTGGGGGAACTCTGGGGTATCCGAGACCCCACCGCCTCAGTCTGTGGGCTTGGCCACTGAACGACACCAATGGTCCACATAAGGGCTACAGGAGGGTGTAATGAACACCATTCAGAGCGCTAGGGCACCGGCTACAACCGCGGCATGCCAGTTGCGCTGGTGGTTGTTCTGCTTTTGCCGCACGGTTATTGAGGTTGTGCCTCGTGGGGTGCAGAGTGTCCTCCAATACTTGCAGTCTCACTTGGATGAAGGCTTTGCAGCCTCTACACTGAGAAGGTATTTGGCTGCTATATCTGCCTGCCATGTGGGGTGGATGGACAGGCCAGTGGGGCGCCATCCCTTGGTCTCCAGGCTTATGAAGTGGGTTCGTTGCTTGCGTCCAGCTAGGACCCGCTCGATGCCGAGCTGGGATCTGGATGTGGCAAAGCTGCCTTTCGACCCGTTGGGAGTCTGCCTCCCTGTAACACCTCTCTATGAAGGTGTTTTTCTTGGTAGCGATTACTTCCATGATGAGGGTGGGTGAGCTCCATGCTCTTTCGGTAAGTTCTGAGTGCTACCAGATGGACCCTGGTGGGAGGAGTATATCTCTCAGCCCCAACCCTTCATTCCTCCCGAAGGTTCTATCAGACAGGCATGTGAACATCCCTTTTATATGCCTACGACCCCCCCCCCCCCCCCCCGGGGGGAGTCTAGGCCTCACTCTGGCATGCTTTGCCCTGGCTGCCTATTTGCCCGGGCACTGGCTGCCTATGTGGAGCGGACACGGTCAGTGAGAACAACAGACCAGCTTTTTGTCTGCTATGGTGAGAGAGTCCTGAGGGCCGGGCTCTCAAAGCAGAGGCTCTCTCACTGGATCGTGGACACGATTACCACAGCATACCGCCTTGACTGGCAGGCCAGTGCTGGGATCTGTGGTGGCACATTCAACACGAGGTGTGGCTGTGTCCTGGGCTCTACTGAGAGGAGTGCCCCTCATGCTTTCTGTGCTGCGGCCAGCTGGGCTTCCTCTTGCACCTTTGCTAGGTACAATCGGGTAAATGTGGCACCTCCCTCTGCGGTTGGTTCAGCAGTCATGGGCGTCGCCTCCCCTTCCAGGGACTGTGCCGAGACCCCCCCTTCCACATTGGCGAACCCTGCATCTCGGTCCTGTGCTGGGATTTCGCTGTTGGCTGGCCAGTTCCCTCTACCACCAGCTAAATCTGGTACGGGTATACTAATGTATTGGAGTGATCCAATAGAGTGAAACATAATGAAGGTTACGTGAGCTATATGGATCACTCCAATCCTCGACATTGCTAGAGGTGCTTCAAAAATTATTTGGAGAACATGTGTCGCAGCCATGGGGTCTATATATAGGGGCGGACTCCAGCCGTGATACTGTGTACACGGGAGTAAATCTGTAAATCCTCACCTCGGATGTATCCCTCTGCCGCGGAGTAATACCAATAAATTGGAGTGATCCATATAGCTCACATAACCGTGGTTACATACATAACCTTTTATCTCCACATGTGTGGTTCCGTCCGTGAAGAATGGAGGAGGAGGTGTGATGGTGTGGAGATGTTTTGCTGGTAACACTGTCTGTGATTTATTTAGAATTCAAGGCACACTTAACCAGCATGGCTACGCCAGCATTCTGCAGTGATACGCCAGTCCCACTAAGTGCAAACCAGATTGGATATAATTTGTTTTTCAACAGGACAATGACCCAACACTCCTCCAGGTTGTGTAAGGGCTATTTGACCAAGAAGGAGAGTGATTGAGTGCTGCATCAGATGACCTGTCCTCCACAATCGCACGACCTCAACCCAATTGAGATGATTTGGGATGAGTTGGACCGCAGAGTGAAGGAAAAGCAGCCAACAAGTGCTTAGCAAATGTGGGGACTCCTTCCAGGCTGTTGGAAAATGATTCCAGGTGAAGTGGGTTGAGAAAATACCAAGAGTGTGCAAAGCTGTCAAAGGCAAAGGGTGGCTACTTTGAAGAATATAAAATATATTTTGATTTGTTGTTTGGTTACTACATGATTCCATATGTGTTATTTCATAGTTTTGATGTCTTAGATATTATTATTTAACTGGTTGTGTGTGTGTGTGTGTGTGTGTGTTTGTGTTTTCCTCGCAGGTCGACAGGTTAAAATGGCATTCGTGAACTCAGTCGCAAAACCTCCACGTGATGTCCGCCGGCGACAGGAGAAGTTTGGCACCACAAGCACCTCCACTGCCAGCTCCACCGCAGCTGCTGCTCCGATCAAGTATGTGGACACTAGTGTGCATACCACTATCAAACACTGCATAGTACTGCATGCACTTCCGTGTTTATTTTTTCCTACTTACATTTCCTTATCTGAAGATATGATTGGCTGAATGGTAACTTTGTTTGCTAACATGTAATTCAGACTCTCAAACTTATTCTCAAAGGTTCACTAGATCATATTTTCATCAACAAGTTGACCGTTATGATTTTCACCCCAATTTTTATCTTGTCTCATCTCTGCAACTCCCCAACTGGGTCGGGAGGCGAAGGTCGAGTCATGCGTCCTCAGAAACATGACCCACCCAACCGTGCTCTTAACACCCGCCCGCTTAACCCGGAAGCCAGCTGCACCAATGTGTCGGAGGCCTGCCACAAGGAGTCGCTAGATCGCGATGAGCCAAGTTAAGCCCCCCCCGGCCACACCCTCGCCTAACGACGCTGGGCCAATTGTCTGCCGCCCTATGGGACTCCCGATCATGGCCGGTTGTGATACAGCCCGGGATTGAACCCGGGTCTGTAGTGACACCTCTGCACTGCAGTGCCTTAGACCGCTGTGCCACTCGGGAGGCCGACCGTTATGAGTCTATGTGAATTGTTACAACGTCATCATGGGAAGTTATAAAGGTTATCAAGTTCACACAGGGATTACGATTCCTTACATTTAAATAAAATGCTGAAACTCCCCCTGACATTTTCTGGCTGTTCTGAACTTGCAGGAGGACACACAGCTTCAGGGATGCCAGAGTAGCCAGAGGACCATATGTTAAACAGGAAAAGCAAGAGACTAAAGTGAAAGATTTCCCAGTGTTCAATCTGGTGTCAGGGTGAGGATGGAGAGGCTGAAAGAGAAGAGCACATACAAACATTCCAGAATTCCTTTAATCTCTCCACCACCATCAAACATTCTGATATGCTGGCACTTACATTTTCATATACACAGAAATGCTTGGCTGAATGCTAACTTAAGATAATATGCACTTCAGCATATTTGTATCCAAAATTTGATGAAAATATGTCCTGTTTTGAAGAATGAATGAGTAGTCATAATATATCATAAAGTTTCAACACACTGGAGGATGAAATGGAATAGAGGCAGACATTCTGACGTTTTCTGGCCGTTCCCGAACATGCAGGGAGACGGAAAGCTTCAGAGACATTGTGAAAGCTTGACAGGAAAAGAAAGCGAGACAGTTGTTCAATCTGACGACAGGTTGAGGATATAGCAGCTGGACTACATGAGTAAAGAAGAGCAAATAGAAACTTTCTTGAAATGTTGATTTTGAGAACTATTAAGTGATGTAGACGGGCTTGAAAACGTACTATTATGAAACTATACTGTTTTGTATATTCCTGTACACTGATTGGATCGTCCTTCCTGCATTTTTTTTCTTCAGAATAAGGCCAGCCATGTCTTATAGCTCTCACTTGGCTGAGCCCAGCCTCTCCTCCTCTCACGACAGTCCCCCTGAGACCTCTCGCTCCTCAGGCCCCAGCGGTGGGGGTTGCCCCAGCGCAAGAGACAACAAGCCACAGGTCAAAAGTGAGTATCGTGTGTGTGTGTGAGAAAATGGGTGCAGAAATGTACGCTAACGTTCAAACGTTTGGGGTCACTTAGAAATGTCCTTGTTTTTGAAAGAAAAGCACAGTTTTTGTCCATTTTAAAATAACAAAATTTATCAGAAATACAGTGTAGACATTTGTTAATGTTGTAGATGACTACTTCCTTCACAGAACAGCAAAAACTGTAGAAAGAGGAGTGGGAGGCCCCGGTGCACTACTGAGCAAGAGGACAATAGTACATTAGAGTGTCTAGTTTGAGAAACAGACGCCTCACAAGTCCTCAACTGGCAGCTTCATTAAATAGTACCCGCAAAACACCCGTCTCAACAGTGAAGAGGTGATTCTGGGATGCTGGCCTTCTAGGCCAAGTTCTTCTGTCCAGTGTCTATGTTCTTTTGCTCATCTTAATCTTTTATTTTTATTGGCCAGTCTGAGATAATGCTTTTTCTTTGCAACTCTGCCTAGAACGCCAGCATCCCGGAGTCGCCTCTTCACTGTTGCTGTTGAGACTGGTGTTTTGTGGGTGCTGTTTAATGAAGGTGCCAGTTGAGGACTTGTGAGGACTCTGTTTCTCAAACTAGACAGACTAATGTACTTGTCCTCTTGCTCAGTGGTGCACCGGGGCCTCCCACTCCTATTTCTATTCTGGTTAGAGGCAGTTTGCGCTGTTCTGTGAAGGGAGTAGTACACAGCGTTGTACGAGATCTTCAGTTTCTTGGCAATTTCTCACATGGAATAGCCTTAATTTCCCAGAACAAGAATAGACAGACGAGTTTCAGAAGAAAGTTATTTGTTTCTGGACATTTTGAGCCTGTAATCCAACCCTCAAATGATGCTTCAGATACTCAACTAGTCTAAAGAAGGCCAGTTTTATTGCTTCTTTAATCAGAACAACAGTTTTCAGCTATGCTAACATAATTGCAAAATGGTTTTCTAATGATCAATTAGCCTTTTAAAATTATAAATTTGGATTAGCTAACACAACGTGCCATTGGAACACAGGAGTGATGGTTGCTGATAATGGGCCTCTGCACGCTTATGTAGATATTCCATTAAAAACCTGCCGTTTCCAGCTACAGTAGTCATTTACAACATTAACAATGTCTACACTGTATTTCTGATACATTTGAAGTTATTTTAATGGACAAAAAATGTGTTTTTCTTTCAAAAACAATTGGACCCAACATTCATGTAAAAAAAAAATATATATATATATATAATTATTATAATTTTTTTCTGTTTTAAAACATTTTGTCTTTAATCTGTGTTGAGGACATGTCTGCGTGGCTAACTTTTCTGCTGTTACAATGTCACGTCTGTTTATCTTGCAGAAATCGCCCCCATGATGGCTAAAACTATCAAAGCTTTCAAGAACAGATTCTCCCGCCGATAGAGTTGGAGAGAGATGAATGTATGGAGTTATTGAGAGGAAGAGAGATTGTAGGAGCTAAGTGAGCTAAGCTCTTTTTTTTTTTTTTTTATTCAATGAATTATGGAAGATCTACAAACCCCGACCAGACATGTGTACACACACACAGACACACACACAGATTTATTCCATTATTTTAGCATTTCTTAAATACACACACAATTATGTCCTATTTTTTTAACTGTTCCCAGTTTGACCCTGGCAAACACACACTTGTACACACACAGACAAAATAACATTTCAAAGGTGAAACTAGTAATTTGTTACAAGTTCATACAAGCAGTATCACACTACAGAGGGACTCTGACAGACAGAACTATTCTTTATTATGGTACTCATAAGTTAAGACATCAAACTACATAGTGCTGTTACAGTCAGTCATGTTTTTTTAAATACAATTGAGTAGACATCCTTTTACTCCAGTGTATTCCCACTTTCTTTTCCTACTGTGTTCAGTGTTGAACCACATGTGCATCCCTACTTTTATCTGGTTCACTGTGATGAGTGAGGAAAGAAGTGACTGTGGGAAGAGGAAAACACAAAAAGGGAGAGAGTAAAGAGCAAGTGATAGGACCCTGCAGCTTCACTCGTATGTATTTATTTTAAACTCTGGGACCCCGGGGTCACCCTGAACCCAGACCCAAATGGAAGTGGATGAAATAGTAATTTTAATAGATTTTAATAAATGTTATATGGACATTTTTAATAAAATTGACTTTTTGCCCTCATATGTTAATGGTCTATTTTCTTCAGTCTGTGTTGATGTTGAAAAACACAGCTCAAATCTAGCAATGGAACCAAGCAATAGTGCACTGAATAAATTGCTGTAATAGGGTATATTCTGTATGCCCCACACTGAGAACAGAGAATGTCATTGTTCAGCTTTATATTGTATCACTGTAATAATGACTACTGAAAGAAATGTGCAATGGATGTTGGGTGCAAAACAAATGGGAGTAGCTTTCCACTAGACACTGATCTAAGCTCAGTTATTGATTTTACATGTGTGTGTGCTTGGGTTGCCACTACTTTGTATACTCAAAGTCATAAACCCTGCCCATTTTTACAATTTATCTTTAAATTTAGATTTTAAACTGAACTTTAACCACACTGCCAACCTTATGCCTAACCCTGACCTTAAATCAAGACCAAAAAGCTAATTTCTGTAGCTAATTTTGACTTTGTGGCTGTGCAATCTGACTGTGCATAAAGCAATTATGTATACAAACCCTGCTTTGCAGATGCTGTGTATTGGCTATTGAGAGGCTTTGAAGCCAAGCCAGTAGGAGCAGTTCTCCACAGGAATTAATGGAATTCCATGGTATTTCAATTAAATGTTTTGTTGTAGTGGGGACGGTAACATTAGTGATCTCTAAAAGTTATACTTTAAAGAATTTTATATTTTTTTATGTTTACTCACCTAGTATAATTTAAAGTATGCATTAAGGCACGTGTCAAACTCCATGGCGGGCCAAGTGTCTGCGGATTTTCGCTGCTTCCTTGTACTTGATTGAGGGGAGTAGGAACTCTCCTCACCTGGTTGTCTAGGTCTTAATTCGACACAAACTGACGGGAAATAACGAAAACCAGCATACACTTGGCCCTCCATGGAATGAGTTTGAAACCCCTGCATTAAGGTGTCTAATAGAATAAACGTCGCAAAAAGGAATGTAGATTTACATAAATGCATTTCAATAGCTTCCAAACTATGTTTTACAATGTTGGGGTAGTGCCAAAATGGAGGCACAGTGGCTTCAACACGGCGTCCCCAATCAATTAGTAATTCTAGTGTATATATAAATGATTTATAACTCATTGGTCAAAAATCTAGTGAAACCTTGTGCTTGTTCATTGGTGTTGGCCAGGCCAATCAGAGAGCACTTTGGCGTTGTGCGTCTGTACGTCAATCTTGATTGGCTATTAACGTAAGCGAAATTTTAAAATGTTTCCTCTCCTGAACGTTGTGGAAAAGTGAAACCAGTCAAGTCAGTCTGAAACAAATAACTTAGCTAGTTAGACAGCCCGTATCATCACTAGCTAGGACTTACATTTCCCTAAAGTGCGATATATAGTTAGTACCCGCGATGTCTGGTCACTGCTGCTGTGAAGACGAGCACGAGCCAGCGGAACGGGGCATGGAGTATACACTTTATCAGCGCATTGACTTCGAGAAACTGCAGTGCCTCAACGAAGCAAGAGAAGGCGATGGGAAACTCGTATTTAAACCATGGGATCAACGGACAGACAGGGAGAAGGTAATGTTATCGACTCATTAAACGTATAACGTAACATCATCTTAAATGAACCATTTTGGTGTAGAATCAATGAACCCCCCCCACTAAAATTACGTGGTTCTGCGTTAAATCAAACATTGAAAAAATGAACACCCATGTTTACTAATTTTGTACACTGAACGAAATATGTACACAGGTGGTGGAATATTTTAGTGTCAATGAGCCTTTCCTTAAAGCTGATCTGGACCTCTTCCATTGATGAAGTCAAATGTCCTCTTCTTCCATTGAAGGCCAATTTCTTATAACCTTTCTAATGTGATAAAGGGGTTATCTCACTCACTGTTGGTTAACTTTATCATAACTGTTATGTGATACTAATTAATTAATAATTTTTTATTTCACCTTTATTTAACCAGGTAAGCTAGTTGAGAACAAGTTCTCATTTGCAACTGCGACCTGGCCAAAATAAAGCATAGCAGTTCGACACATACAACAATACAGAGTTACACATGGAATGAACAAAACATGCAGTCAATAATACAGTAGGAAAAAAAGCCTATATACAGTGAGTGCACATAAGGAAGTTAAGGCAATAAATAGGCCATGGTGGCGAAGTAATTACAATATGGCAATTAAACACTGGAATGGTAGATGTGCAAAAGATGGATGTGCAAGAAGAGATTGTGGTGCAAAAGGAGTAAAATAAATAAATACAGTATGGGAATGAGGTAGATAGATGGGCTGTATACAGATTTGCTATGAACAGGTGCAGTGATCTGTGAGCTGCTCTGACAGCTGGTTCTTAAAGCTAGTGAGGGAGATGGGAATCTCCAGCTTCAGTGATTTTTGCAGTTCGTTCCAGTCAGTGGCAGCAGAGAACTGGAAGGAAAGGCGACCAAAGGACGAATTGGCTTTGGGGGTGACCAGTGAGATATTCCTGCTGGAGCGCGTGCTACGGGTGGGTGCTGCTATGGTGACCAGCGAGTTGAGATAGGGCGGGGCTTTACCTAGCAGAGACTTGTAGATAACCTGTAGCCAGTGGGTTTGGCGACGAAAATGAAGCGAGGGCCAGCCATCTAGAACGTACAGGTCGCAGTGGTGGGTAGTATATGGGGCTTTGGTGACAAAACGGATGGCATTGTGATAGACTACATCCAGTTTGCTGAGTAGAGTGTTGGAGGCTAATTTATAGACATCGCCGAAGTCAAGGATTGGTAGGATGGTCAGTTTTACAAGGGTATGTTTGGCAGCATAAGTGAAGGAAGCTTTGTTGCGAAATAGGAAGCCGATTCTAGATTTAATTTTTGATTGGAGATGCTTAATGTGAGTCTGGAAGGAGAGTTTACAGTCTAGCCAGACACCTAGGTATTTGTAGTAATCCATGTATTCTAAGTCAGAACCGTCCAGAGTAGTGATGCTGGATGGGCGGGCAGGTGCGGGCAATGATTGGTTGAATAGCATGCATTTAGTTTTATTTGCATATAAGAGCAGTTGGAATTATCTTGAATTAATTATCTTGAATTAATTATCTTGAAACGGTCTCCATCTTCTGCAGTTTGTTGAGAGTGATGCTGATGAAGAGCTCCTGTTCAACATCCCGTAAGACCCCCCCCCCCCCCCCCCCCTTCAACCCCCTTTTCACCCTTTCTTATTCTGTCATTTTAACTTTAAACTTGTTTCATCATATTATGTTTGTGTTATTTTTCACAAATCATATTTTTCTCAGGTTCACCGGAAGGGTCAAGCTGAAAAGGATCGGCATCGCCGGTGAAGACGGTGAATCGCATCCTGCTGAAATGAGACTGTGAGTGAGTACTGTTTCACCTTGAGCCAGTGTAGCATGTATCAACTCTTTGAGATTTGGTGGTTATTACTCACAACAAGTCAACAGGTGTGTATTAATTTGTGCAAAAGGGGTTACAACGGGAAATGTTTTACAAGTTTCTATTGGACATATTCCGGTAGGTCCCTCCCTGTTTAATTCTGTTTTCTTCTGTTTGCTTTCGTTTGGTTCATAGTGAATACACCCCCAGCTCTGAGACCGCTGTGCAAACTGAAAGAGCAAGTATTGTAGTTAGCTTATTGCTCCGTGAGTGACATTTGACTCATTCTTCACACCGTGAGATCAAGACAGCTTCTGCTACATCGGCATGGAATTGCATTTTATTTATTGTCAGCGTGTGTGGTTTTTATAACTATGTGTTGTTGCATTCTCCCTGTAGATACAAGAACATACCCCACATGTCCTTTGACACATGCAGAGAACCTGAGGAAGTCTTCCGTCTCAATAGAGATCCACTGGCTCAGCTGGAATACCTAACTAGGTAAGAGCAACAGAAGTGCGCAAACACACTAAAAGTTGTATTGTTTTCCAAGAAAACAATGGGGTTTATGGTCATTGCTCACCCATAGACTATTTCTGAGACAAAATAGCAAAACCATTATGCCTAAGTACCCACCAAACCTAAAACACACCAAACGAATCAATCCTAAATTGACATTCTTTCCAGAGTTGCGCGTTTTTCCAACGTTAATCACTTGTCAGTTCACATATCACGGAACTTTGGGACAGAGTACACACGGGTCTACTACATTGGGCTGAGAGGGGAGTACTCACAGGTGAGAACAAACATGAGACCAACGTTCAGTAAATTATCTCATACAGCTCAGACAGTGTATGCCTCAGCTGAGTTTATTTTTCTTATTGCTCTAAGGATTTCCAGAATTGTTTCACTTTTGTATCAGGCTTTACTTTGACTGTTATATGTTGTCCATTTTTTTAAATGGCAAAACACCTCACCTCTGTCTCATCTGTTTTCTTCCTCTCAGGCTCATAGACATGAACTGACCATCTACAACTACGAGGTGTCCGCTAACCCCGCAGACCATAAAGTCGACAGCATCATCCCACAAACAAATGTCATCTCCTGAGAGAAAGGAGGGGTGGGATAGTTGCATTGACAGAGATGGGTCAAAAGCAAGTGTGATGGATACTTAGGCCTGGTGGGTGAACTTTCTCATTTGGAGGTCAGGTATGCCTAATACTGAACATAAGTGTCTAATCTGGATTTTCTCAGTTACACTTATTGTACCACCGAGTGGAGGCTGAAAGAAGTACGTTTTCGTTTGGTAAATTAATACATTTAATGTCAGTTGCTGGTAACCCTGTGATAAAGCATCACGGTGCTTTTATCTAAAACTATATCTGGTCGCTGTCTGCCACCTAGTGGTTTGTTGTAATATGACAACTTGTCTCAGCAAAACTGGAATGACTCAAGTCCCCTGCAGTGGGAGCTCACTCACATTCTTTCATCCAAGCTCTGAATGGCATGGCAATAATGTGACTATGTAGACATTTTGACACAACCAAAGTAGATCAGCATAAGGTTTTCATTTGATTAGACTCATATACACACACTTACTTTAGGGGTGAGTTGCTTACTATACCACACAGCTTTCTTTGACACCCACCAAACACAAAAGCTAGTTAACTCATGATTTCATTGCATTATTAATGTGGTGTCACATTGCGGTCTATGACCGCCAGTGGCTGAATGTGATGGCTTGGTGCGACATATTGGAGTTGGGAATTTGCTGTATGCGTAGGCTGAGAAATAGAAAATGTCCTCAGCTGTTGTGTGTAATGTAATTATTTGAAGAATAAAGATGCGTTACATAATATATGTTTTAATTAGTATAGAATTTAATTGAAATGTAGATTTTGGATTAATAAAAGGCAGTTTTGTTATGTGTAAAAATATGCTCTTTGCATTTGGTATAATTTATTTGTTTAGTGTAAATTGGACTAGAATATATTGCCTATCGATTGATGGAGGGGTGTACGGTAAGCGCGAGCTGGAGAAAGGGTTTGTACGTCATCATGACATCACGTCGAAGAATCCCCGCCCCTCCACACCAGTAGCGGAAGTTCTGTTGATATTCTTGGACAGCAATTGGTGAGTGTATGAATTTGTATTAGCGGGCCGCGGTTTTACAATAATCATTTACCCCGTCCGTACCGAACCCACATGGGCCTTCGGTTACCACTGGGGTTCAAGGGCATGGGAAAATGATGTATTCAAATACCTGGTCGAATTTAGGCCACATGTCAATTGAACCAAGCTCGAATGGCAGCGGAAGGCAGTGTACTGAGACGATACAGATTGCTGCTGTGTGGTTATCTTTCTAAACTAGTCATTGTGCGGATTTATAGCCCGCTAAACGGGATTAAACTGACTACTTGGATGTAGCTAACTAGCTTTTCCGTGTTTGAAACAATCTAGCTAGTGGCTTTGCACTAATCCTCTCCCGAATTCTCCCACCGGGTCGCTCAACGACTGGGTTAGTGAGCTAAGCTGCTTCTCAGCCCCATTGTTTCTTCATCCCCACCCCCTTCCTTTCCTTTAGCTAACTAATGAACAAAATATCCGTAACCTGAATCGCAGGTTGTCTATGTATAGCCACACGTCTACCTCAAATTATCGAAATAAAGTCATGTAAAAAGAACTGACTTGTGTTGCAAGTAGCCACACCAACTAGCTAGCCTGCATAACCAAGCTGGCTTTTAAAATTAGGGGGTGTAATCATTAGTCCAAACAGTTCCGTTTTGCAACTACAGCTAGATTTTCTATTGGAAAAATTCAGGTAGGTCCCTCCCTGTTCCGTTTAAGAACCGTTTTGCAACATAATCGTCGGAATGAATACACCCATGTGTTGCTGGTGAAAGACTGCTATACTGACTGCCGCATATGACTTGATGCTTGCCAGGTGGATAGAATTTATGCACCGGGTTTACCTTACAGGGCCTTTATCCCAATAATTATTGCTCTTGACTACTGAGGAAATCGAGCCATTAGCTGCTGTAAATGCAAGTGAATAAAGAGCCAAGGCGGGACATTTTCTTACGCCAACCACGGAACCAGTCAACGTTTAGTTTGTCCTAGACAGTTTAATGCAAGTCAGATGGGAACTCGTGATGTTGTAGCCGTGCATGGACGGCATTGTTTGTATCACAAGCAGAAGCCTTGCGCAGAGGGAGAGAGGGGTGACTGAAATCAGTGTATTTCCACCCAATTAGCTATTTGTGGTCTTTCTGTTATCTCTGAAGGGACTGAGAATGTTTGCCTTGCAAACACAATTATAGTCTGCCTAACATTAAGTGGTGGTATAAAGTCAAAGGACTACATTGGCATGCTGGAACAAAGCCTCCTCTGTGTCATTGATGCTAGATGCTACTATCCAAGTGCTCTCTGATAGGCCTGTTCTGAAGCAAATCTCTGGTTAATGCAATCTGGGGTCCTTGGTACGTCCCTACCGTAACCATAACTTATACCTAACCTTAACCATTTTAAATGTCAACTTCAATTTGGTATGGATGTCCCAAGGATCCTGGATAGCAATGGACCAAATGCTGTAGGCCTACCTGCCTGGGGGAATCGTATAGTTTGGTCTATTAACGCGTGCAATAGCTGACACGGTCGCAAGGAAATGAGGCAAAGGCACAATGAGCATGCGTGTCACTGCAGTTCAGAAAGTTATTGTGATGTGTGATGCACGGCCCTGTTCTTTCTCCCTATTGAGCCTGTCATTATCATTCCCCTGATTTGGCTCTTTTCTGTCTCTCCCTTTGCTTTCACTAACTGCCGGTCATTAGGTGGTTGGATTTGTAACTAACTCGGTGTATGATCTCCCTAAGATTAAACCTCCTTATGTTTCCTTTTATTTTCTCCTCCCATTGTTTCTTTCTCTTGCTCGCCACATCTTTTGGTTGTCATATGTCACTCAACCTGACTTTGAGGGTATTAAAAGTTGACTTTGAAAACAATATGCTCTAGCTAGCCAATATCCATTATCAGTGGATAGGCAGTGGCATCAGTCCTAGCCTATTGGCATCTTGGTTAATTACATAAATACAGTTAGGAGGAGTACATTTAGTTGAGTTTCAAAACTTGCTGACTGAAGAGATTCTTCTCAGTATTCAGCCTGTCTCTTTGGTTCAAAGCAGCCATAATCTGTGGGATGTTCAGTTCTTTTGTCATCATGTCTGTCCCTATGCTGAATAGCTGCGTTGATAACCAGCCAACGTCATTGATATGCCACCCCCCCCGTCCTCTCTCTAGCACCCCTTACAGTGTATGTGTGGCAACAACATGTCTCTGCCGCTGCTTGCCGAGGCTGTGACGGTGTCTGGGACAGAGAAGGAGACCGCTGCGGTGAGAGACCACACCAACACCATACTGTAACTTATGGCATCCATCAGCAAATTTGCCCACTTGTTGCAAAGTATCAAAGGAAGGGGAAGAGTTGCCTTGCTAAACCTAATTTGTAGTTCAGAGGCACTGTAAACTAGGGCTGGGACGATACTAGTATTGCAGTATTTTTTTCCATGGCAAAAATTTTAAACAAATCTTTAGTTCTTTAAAAACCTGCTGTAGGTAAAATATTGGGTTCTTTGAATTGGAAAATAAATAAATGATGACAATGATGTTTCTCTAAAATTAGGACTTTTTCCTAAAGAAGTTAAATCTGCTTCGTATTTTGTTTACTTGCCAAGATACTGACAAGTATTTATTTGTTTTCCAATTCAAAGAACACTATGTTTTTATATAATTACATTTTTTATTTGTAATAATGACAATTACAACAATACTGAATGAACACTTATTTTTACTTAATATAATACATCAATAAAATCTCCAGTAAATTGGGGCGGCAGGGTAGCCTAGCGGTTAGAGCGTTGGACTAGTAACCGGAAGGTTGCAAGTTCAAATCCCCGAGCTGACAGGGTACAAATCTGTCGTTCTGCCCCTGAACAGGCAGTCATTGAAAATAAGAATTTGTTCTTAACTGACTTGCCTAGTAAAATAATAAATAAATACATAATGAAACATGTTCAATTTGGTTTAAATAATGCAAAAACAAAGTGTTGGCGAAGAAAGTAAAAGTGCAAAATGTGCTATGTAAGAAAGCTAACGTTTAAGTTACTTGCTCAGAACATGAGAACATATGAAAGCTTGTGGTCCCTTTTAACATGAGTCTTCAATATTCCCAGGTAAGAAGTTTTAGGTTGTAGTTATTATAGGAATTATAATATATACCATTTTGTATTTCATTAAAATTTGACTATTAGATGTTCTTATAGGCACTTTAGTATTGCCAGTGTAACAGTATAGCTTCCGTCCCTCTCCTCGCACCTCCCTGGGCTCGAACCAGCAACACGACAACAGCCACCATCGAAGCAGCGTTACCCATGCAGAGCAACTACTAGAAGGCTCAGAGCGAGTGATGTTTGAAACGCTATTAGCGTGCACTAACTAGCTAGCCATTTCACTTCGGTTACACCAGCCTCACCTCGGGAGTTGATAGGCTTGAAGTCATAAACAGCGCAATGCTTGACGCACAATGAAGAGCTGCTGGCAAAACGCACGAAAGTGCTGTTTGAATGAATGTTTACGCGCCTGCTTCTGCCTACCACCGCTCAGTCAGATACTTAGATGCTTGTATGCTTGTATGCTCAGTCAGATTATATGCAACGCAGGACACGCTAGATAATATCTAGTAATATCATCAACCATGTGTAGTTAACTAGTGATTATGATTGTTTTTTATAAGATACGTTTAATGCTAGCTAGCAACTTACCTTGGCTTACTGCATTCGCGTAAGTCCTTGTGGAGTGCAACGAGAGAGAGGCAGGTCGTTATTGCGTTGGACTAGTTAACTGTAAAGTTGCCAGATTGGATTCCCCGAGCTAACAAGGTGAAAATGTGTCGTTATGCCCCTGAACGAGGCAGTTAACCCACCACCGTTCCTAGGCCGTCCATTGAAAATAAGAATGTGTTCTTAACTGACTTGCCTAGTTAAATAAAGGTATATATAAAAAAAAATTGGCAAATAGGCTACCAAAAATACTGATTTCCGATTGTTATGAAAACTTGAAATCGGCCCTAATTAATCGGCCATTCCGATTAATCGGTCGACTTCTAGTACAGATGCATCAAAACGGGGACCGAGAGACTGAAAAACAGCTTCTATCTCAAAGCCATCAGACTGTTAAACAGCCATCACTAACATTAAGTGGCTGCTGCCAACATACTGACTCCAATCTCTAGCCACTTTAATAATGAAACATTTATTACATCAATTTATCACTAGCCACTTTATATAATGTTTACATACACTACTCATCTCATATGTATTTACTGTACTCTATACTATCTACTGCATCTTGCCTATGCTGTTCGGCCTTCGCTCATTCATATATTTTTATGTACATATTCTTATTCATTCCTTTACACTTGTGTGTGTAAAAGGTAGTGGTTGTGAAATTGTTAGGTTAGATTACTTGTTCGATATTACTGCATGGTCGGAACTAGAAGCACTAGCATTTCGCTACACTCGCATTAACATCTGTTAACCATGTGTATGTGACAAATAAAATTTGATTTGACGTTAGTTAACAATTCAACCAAATGTAAATAACATAAAAACGTTGAACTGCCTGCCGTCTGTGCCCTGGGGGAAATTATTTGGTATGGTTGCACATCCCTATCAGAACTGTGCTATGTTAAAATATTGCAGCTTGAAGGCATAACAAACTGATTACACCAGTTATTTGGGTCTGTAAGCACTTGTAAGGTCAAAACCAACTCGATTTAATTCACTTGTGAATGCTCATATTTGATTTTTACAGAATTAAAATTCATTTTAATTAAAAAAAAAAAAAACACATTCTTACGTTCTATCTGGCTCGCCAAATTCATTTTCTTTCTCTTATGCTGCCTCTGATTAAATACTATTATTTAGCGTTGGCAAGCAGTAATATCAACTGAGTAGGAATTTGCCCTTTGTTGTTGTTTGGCCTGATTGACTTGTACATGGTGTTCATATGCAAATACAGTGCAGTAGCCATTGGTGTTCTTTGTGGTTCGTAATGCACCGTTGACCATTTTACAATCTCCCCAACTCTACCACAGGTGATCTTCCTTCATGGTTTGGGTGACTCAGGGTGAGTTTTCTGTCTGAAGCCTGTTGCATGCTTCCCAGCAAACATTTTGCATATATTTTTACAACATTTTGAGGCGTTTTGGTGTTCGGCAGGTTTTTTTCCGGCTGTTCATGTACACGTTTTTTTTCTTTTTTTCTTGAGGCAAGTCGAAGTTCGGTAGCCGAAGTCTGCGCCCCTTTGTCAGTGATTGATCAACCGTACTACTCCTAGTAGGATTAGGTACTATGGACGGGATTCTTCAATTAAAGTGTTGCTTGTCATTCAACGACAGACGACTAGTTTTCATGCAAATGTTTTCACTTGAGAAATACTGCACCAAACATCTTAGTTAGATGTAAAATTGCGCGACTAAGACATCCTCTGCAAAAACGTGAAAATCAAGATAATTTATTACAGTTAGATTAATTCAGACTATTTTGAGCAAGTGTGCACCTTCATATATACATACGGTCATGGTGTATACTGACTATGTTGTTGCTACGGCGTCTCAAGAGGGACAAACGGTAAAAATGGCTTATTTAAAAAATTTATAAAAAAAAGCGATAGTCTTTTAAGGGAGTATGAGAGGCACAGACATTCACTTTGCCTAGCCAAGTTCTGCTATGAGGAAACCGAACCTAGTATGCGGGCACCTTTATACTCTGTATAAATCGTTCTGTCTTATAGCCTAATCTGTAAAGAGTACAACGTTCTCTCTCTGATTTGCTCTTTTTATTCCTGTTGTCAGGCATGGCTGGGCAGATGCCATGACGGCTATCCGACTGCCACATGTAAAGTATATCTGCCCCCACGCGTAAGTCTGTATGATTATCTGTCATTTTCTGACAAGTTTATTTCTCTGCTTAAGTGCCTCTGTCTCAATTTCCAGAGTAGGCTGTAATAAGAGAGTTGAGTCTTATATTTGGTAGTGTCTCATCTCTGATCTTTCTATACAACCACTTTGTATTCCTCCACCCATGTGTACTTACATTGACTCACTTGTTTGTCCGCAGGCCCAGAATCCCCGTCACTCTCAATATGAAGATGACCATGCCCTCATGGTGAGTCATATGTTTGCCTTGATCTGAAAAATATGTCATTGGCCAATTGACTCTAACCTACACTTCAGTGTGAAAATATTTCCTTTTGGTAAGATTTGTTGAACAAGGATTTCCTTCAAAGACGGATTCACACACACTACCAGGATACCAGGGGCACATAAGATATACAGTGAGCTCCAAAAGTATTGGGACAGTGACATATTTTTTGTTGTTTTGGCTCTGTACTCCAGCATTTTGGATTTGAAATAATACAATGATTGAGGTTAAAGTGCAGACTCTCAGCTTTAATCTCTAAAATATAAAACAAGTGCTGTAATTTCTAAGCGGTTCATCCGATATGGATGAAAAAAACCCACATTTAAAGCTGACAGTCTGCACTTTAACCTCATTGACATTGAATCATTTCAAATCCAAAGTGCTTGAGTACAGAGCCAAAACAACAAAACATTTCACTGTGCCAATACTTTTGGAGGTCACTGTATGAGATGCGTATTAAATCGACTGACCATGGATCTGTAGGTTTGACCTGATGGGTCTCAGCCCAGATTCTCCAGAGGACGAGGCTGGCATCAAGAGGGCAGCGGAGAACAGTAAGTCATTCAGTGTGACACCAGTACTATATATATATATATATATATATATATATATATATATATATATATATATATATATAAAATAGCAATGTAGATGCATATAGGTATCATACCAAGCAAGCCCTATTCCCATAACCATGTTAGATAAAGCACAGTATGCATCATTATTAGACATTATCATGTTAGCTAAAGCACAATATGCATCATTATTAGACATTATCAGCCCCACTATGTACTGTAGATGTTCAATTTCCGTTTTCACTCTATTCCACAGTCAAGGCCATAATCGACCATGAGGCAAAGAATGGGATACCCGCCAATCGTGTGCTGCTTGGAGGGTTCTCTCAGGTAAGCGTCAATGTGAATCACTATGGAGGTGTTGTGCAAATGAAGTCCTCTTTTTCGAGTTCCTGATTCTCAGTGATTTCTTTTTGTCAACATTGCTGTTTAAACTGTGTAAACCATGTGAACATCTCTATAGCTCTAAACCCATTCTACCTCTCTTTCCCTCTATTGTTCCATTTCTCCCAGGGTGGGGCTCTGTCCTTGTATACCGCTCTCACCTGTCAGCAGCAATTGGCGGGCGTGGTCGCTCTCAGTTGCTGGTTACCGCTTCACAAGAGTTTCCCACAGGTACAGCTACACAGCTTACTTGTTTGTACAGTACTCTCGGGGCCCCTGAACATTCCACAGAGCTGTTTCTTTTATTACTGGGCTGGATTCCAAACTGGAAAATGTACTCTCTGTTTGTCTTGATGATTTTGCTGTGTAGATATTAATGAGCTGAATATGTGATTTGGTGTTAGAACCTGGTCTTGGTCTTCACTTTTTGCTTGTATTATTTGGATGTAATGGTCTGTTGTTCCCATTAGGCGGCGAGCGCCAGTGGGAACAGAGACATGCCCATACTGCAGTGTCATGGGGAGATGGACCCCATGATCCCAGTGCAGTTTGGGGCCATGACGGCCGAGAAGCTCAAGGTCATCGTCAACCCTCAGAAAATCACCTTCCGGACCTACCCGGGACTCATGCACAGCTCCTGTCCTCAGGTAAAAGGGGATTTTGGTTGTAACATGCATGAGTATCAATGTTCTATATGTGTTAATATCTTTCTATGAGTATCGGTGTGGAAGTATTCATGGTGTTCGGTTTCTTATAAGCCTCTTTATTTTGATTTTGCAGGAGATGGCAGCAGTGAAGGAATTCATTGAGAAGCAGTTGCCCCGAATCTGACCTCACCTCAACCCCACTGTGACCCTTAAACACTGACTTCTCACCTCTGACCTGCCATTCTCCCACTGGAAACAGCCATGAGCACTGCCCCCTCCCTCCCCATACATACACAGTAACACTTACTTTCACATATCATCATCATATACACACAATAAATTCCATAAAAATCCAACCAACGCACATTATACTGGACACACCATTTATAAACGCACATTTGTTAACACACTGAAGTGCACACACAAGTCTTACCTTTTTGAGCGAGAATCACACACTCGCACAGTACATTCCCCTGGGATTCTTTTCTCTCTTATCCAACCCGCCATTGTCCCCTCTTTCTTTCTCTCAATCTCTCCTCCTTTCACAACCTCCACTCCTGTTTCCCTCCTATGCTGTGTGTGTGTCAGTGAGTCAGTGAAGCAGTTAGTGTGCAGGTGGCCCTGTTGCTAGATGCCACCCGGTGTCAGAGAGCCTGGCTCAGGTTTAGCAGCCTGTGGTTCTGGTCCTCAGGCCCCGAGGTCTGGTGCCGTCTGGAGTGACTCTGGTGCCGTCTGGAGTGACTGGTGCCGTCTGGAGTGACTCTGGTGCCACGCTGCTCTGCATGCTGTTCCCAACGGGTTCACGGCCACTGGTGGGGTTGTGGTCACACCCCAGCTACCCATGGGATGCCCCTGTTACTCCTGGGTGCCCCTACTTGTGCTGATTCAAATATCTGACATTATTATTAAAATAAATAAATAAAGGAAACCTATGGATCATTACTTTTGCCACCATCTTCTGTTCTTTACCGCAATTTAGGGCTATTGATGATGTGGATAAAGTGTACATTTATGATTTATTTTGTTTGACATGAATGGGAATGATAACAAAACTGAAGTGGCAGGATTTCATAAAAATGTATTGACTGACAAAAGATTAAAATGTTGAATTACATGAACCTTAAATGGCTTAGGGCTTTAAAAAAAACCTAGAAATGAAAGCTAAACCTAGATTGGTCGTGTCTCACACCAGATGGAACCAGAACAGGACATAAAGTGTAGTAGACACAACTGGACTCATTTGACTGCAGCTCTTCCTAGCTGTTCCCTCTCAGCATCTAGCATTTGACCAGTGAGTCAAGTTCCATTCCATCCATGTGTCCAGCACAAATCAGTCTCGGCTCTCACGCTGACAGGTCATTTTTACAGTCGGAACAAAACCATTTACTCATTTGACAACTTACTGGCACCCACTAGTAAAGTGTGAAAAGGTCAGAGTTAACGCTGAAAATGGTTATACACTGGGAAGGCTTTGATAGAAAGAAGCTGTTCCTTTTAATTGAAGGGTGATTTTTAAAAAGCATTAATCTTGAACAACTTGTGGCTCTTGGGTGTATGACTTTTAACTGAGTTAGTGTGCTAAAATAAGATGTTCTGTCTTTTCCTTTTGTCAATGTTTTCTCTCTTTATGATGACCTATTCTGTGTTACTGAAACCTCATTTAAAAGGGTAGACATTGGAGAATAAAAAAATCTGTATTGATTGTTCCGCTATTTAATGAATGTCTCTTACTCCTTAATTTGTCTCTTATGACATCTTTCCTCATGTCATCTTCCTTGACCCAACACATCTGTTGTTTACTTTTCACTTGTACTAGTGGGCTACATTTTGTATTTTCTCTGTTCCTTTCTCTTTTCTTTGTCTTCCATCCCTTTTTTGCCTTCTAGTCCCATCCTATCACCTAATTCCATGTGGGACAAGGTTGGATAAAGTGTCTCCTCATATGTTCTCCTGAGTTGTACTTTGTCTTTGTTAGAATTTTTACAGTTGTGACTCATTTTGATCTGTCATTTTGTCTCAATGTGTTTGGTCACTTTGTCATCTCATCTTTGTGTCTGTTAATTTGACTGGCTAAAACATGTTGAGTGACTGCCTGTCCCTCAGGTTATTTTATTTTTCCAAGACACCTGTATGTGTGGAATAAATGATGCAAATAACAACAGTGCATTTGAGTTGAGTGTTTTTGTGGAATGGTTATGGTAGTAATATTCTGGTCTGTGAACTGTGCATCACATCGTTCAAGAAATTGGGGACATCCAAAGCGTGCATGTGTACGTCTCTTGTGCAGACTTCTGCAGTGCAGACCATAGAGAATGATAGAGGCCTCTAGTGGCCCAAAGGGCCATTGAGGGCTTCCACCCCTTTTAAAGTAGCCAATTGTTTGGGACTTCCTATGGGTTGTAGCCTCAATGGCCGCTGCCCATGCTATCACAGATGCTATAATGGCACCGATATAAAGTTGAGTCCTCTATTTCTATGTTGCAGACTAAGAAATGTGTGTATTTGGGTAGTTAAGTGGTAGTTACCACGCTAAGTGAACAGGACAAGCCATATAACATCAATGTTTCAGGGATTGAAATGATCGAGTCTGTTTGAAAGGAGTCTGTCACTTAAGTGTAGCCTAATGACATGAATGAATTGATCTACTACTGTAACGGCATCAGAAAGGTAAACGTAATGTTTCTTGAGACATTTAGCTATATAATAGTTTTTCCTTCGCCTTCTCGAATGTCCTTTTTCTTTTTGCCTTTGAGTTGTGTCAACAAAAGTCGACCTGTACCCCAGAGGAGTGAGGTGAGTTCAGAAACTCAGGAAATGGCATTTGTTTGCAGCACTGCATTGTAGTTAACCAGGCACATATAGTTAACCACTGCCTGCAAATCTCTCAAAATATAATATGTAGGCTAGGAGATAGCCTACCACAGATGCATTCTTGCCACCGATGCAATTGTTAGTCCTTTTTCCAGACATGGGGGTGCTTATTACATTTGATAATGCGAAGCATAAATTAACAGATAAGCTATGATGATGTGAGAGACCAGTATGAGGGATTGACGAAAGAAACAGAACACATTTATTAATGGTGTCTTTATTGGGTTACAGGCAAACAGTAATTTGACAACAATGGTAAATAGTATCCAGGTACATGAGTGATTGGTCGATTTCCCAGGCATTGCAGCTGTGCTTTTCCACAGGAATATGAATGTTCCATCCAATGTCAGAAACGTACTTTTTGTATTGGCGTATTCTCGCACTTTTAATAGTGTCTGTCAAATTGTGAGTGAGAATTGCTTTTTATTCCTCTATCGCCACCATCAGCCTTTGGGTCAACATTATTCAACATTATTCTTATTCTTCATTTAGTTAAACCTATTCCTGAACTAAAAAACTAAAGTATGGATAGTCTCCATAGAGTATCCTTTTAGGTCCAGGAAACCGGCCCATAGTGCATTGATTCTTTTGACATGACATGAAGTTTTCGCAAAACTTCAAACTCAGCTCTCATAGACCACTGTCGTGGGGCAAGAGTGAACTGCCAAGTTCCTGTGCCAACTTTGAGTAACTTTCCTTGCCATTCACGACAAGGAACAGGTTATAACAGGTTATAAGCAATTTCCTGGGTAATGACTACTTTATTAGTGTCCCCTTTCAGTTGCCCCCCGACAACAATGGTTTAGGTCTGCTGAGGCCAACCTAACCCTCTGTGTCTGGGTTACTGTCATTGCTGATTATTGACCCAACCTTGCAATGTAAATGCTTTTCAATTAGGACTGACTGAGTGAATCCCAGACCCCACTGAAGTTCCTGAAGGGAACCATTGCTCATATCAAAAGAATCAAGTGTATTTTGTACTTCTTCAGTCACTGCTAGTATCCATTACTGCACTGTGAATTCATCCCATCTGAGAACATAATAGCACATGTTTGTTGTAATTGTGGATGTATAGAGAAAGAGATGCAGAAATAACCAAATTAAATACATTAGAATGACACGCTTATAAATGAATTTACAAGGCTTTTACACTTACAAAATACTGGCTTAAAGAACAACAGCTGTCCCTGAGAAAATGATAGAATAGCGCTTTGTTTACTGCAACTTCCGTGTGTATAAAAATAAGAAAACTAAAAGTATAAAATAACTTGTTTTGACAAATTATGACGACAAATCGTGATAAGAGTCCATTCAGTATCCAGTGCACCTTTAACAAAAGCTGTAAAGAGATATAATAAATACATGTTTTATAATAAATATAACAAATAAATAAAACGACATGTTGCTCTCTCTAGATCTAATATTCAGTGCAAACTTAGTTGACCATCATTGTAAATACATAGCACTGCAATACTGCACAACCCTTACAACACCGCATATAAATCAGGTTGTTGCATATCATCATCTCGACATGATTTCTTATCACTTGGGCGTTGTAGAATAGAGATCATACGTGATGTAACTGAATGAATGATAACTGATGGTGTTGTTTCACAATTCATATTACTGAACCAGATTTTTTCCCACACAGCCTTTACATAGCAAATTTATTTATTTTAAGCCCCACTGATATAGTTGGGACTATACTATGTTCTCCTCCTCTTCTTCTTCACACTCCCTTCCGCAGCAGTCACAACAGCGGCAGCAGCCACAGCAGTAGCGCCAAAGCCACCGTAGCAACCTGCTGAATGGAGAAGCCTCTGCTCTTACTACGCTCATCTGAGCATCCTCTATCACTGTGTGCTCCTCTGATTGACCCTGGAGCTCCAGTGATGAACTGGCGAATGTCATATCCACTGTGGTTTGCTCTGTTTCTTGACTTATTTCTGCCAGCATACTGTACTCCTCTGTCGTTGAGTCCTCCATCAACCACATTCTCTCTTCTTCTATGATTAATACCACGTCTGAGGTTTGGACACCTTTGTCACTTGTCTCCAGTGTTTCCATCTCTTTTTCCATATGAACCTGCAGTCTCTCGATCTCTCGGAACATCTCCACCTTTAGCATCTCAAGCTCCTGGTCCTTCTCCTGAAGTTTCCTCCTACCTCTGTCCCACTCTGTTTGCCGAGCTTGGCTGTCTCTCTCCAACTCTTCCTTCATCTTCTTTAGCTCTTCTTTCTCTCTTTGTATCCTTGTTCTCTGTACCAACTCGTGTCTCTGAATCACTGCTAGTCTTCCCTCTAGATGTTCTTTCATCTCATGAACTCTGTGCTTAATCTTCTCAATCTCCTCCTTTTCTGCCTGAGCCTCCTGACGGATTTTCTCCAAATGATCTCTCTTTGGGAGCCTTTCATCTGTTGCTCTCATTTGTTCTAGATCATCTCTGTCCTTCTTGACTGAGTCCATCGTTTCGTCCTGTGTCTGAAGTGTCTCAACCGTGCTTTGTTCGGGTTCATCCTTTATTTTTTCTGTCTGTGTTGTGTCTGAGATGAAGACAACTTCATCACTCTGTTTCTGAACGCTGTCTTCTCTTTCCTCCAGCAGAGGCGCCTCCATCATTGCTGCACCCTTTCTTTTGTCAATCTTCTCCTTCGGTCTTTCTATTTCAGCTGCCATGTGTTCCAACTCATCCATCTCCGACCTCGTCTTTCCCAGTTCATCTCTCTCTCTTTCCACCAAGTCCATATTGTTCATCATCTCCTGTCGCTGTCTTTCCATATCAGTCTTAAATTGCTCAAGAGTGTCCCTCTCGTCCCTTAAGACGGCGGTAATTTGTTCAATTTCGCATCTCTGCCGCGTAATCATAGACTTCATTTGTTGCAGGTCATCCTTCTCCCTTTCAATCATGGCCTTGTTAGAGTCTATTTCTTCTCTCTCACTTTGCATCTTAATGTTCATCAGCTCTAAATATGCCTTCTCTTGCTCCATCTCCTCAATGATTCTCACATTGTCCTCCATTTGCTTTTGTATTTGGATAGCCATTTCCTCTGCACCCTCGTTCTCCATGGTTTCCTCCACAACGTTCTCCAGATCTTCCAGCGCTCTCTGGGACTCTATGTTAACCCGTTCTAACCCCTCCGTCTCCCTCCCTGTCTTCTTTTTAATGTCCTTAGTTTCCTCCTTTCTTTCTGTTTCTTTTAGGCGTTCAAGTTCTTCTCTGTCGTGTTTCAGAGTTTCCATCAGGTTGTCTTCCATTTGATCTTTCTGTTCCTCTGTTTCAGCCTTTATCCTCGCCACATCCTCCCTCTCCCTCTTTGTCATTTCAATGATGGCTTCCACCTCCTCTGTTTGTTTTTGCACGCCAGCAAGCTTCTCTTCCAGTTCATTCTTTTCCATGATTATAGCATTTTGTGTTTTGCCCATCTGTTCTATTTGTCTGTCGATGTCCATTTGAATGTTTTCCAGCTCTTCTTTCTTGACATTTAACTCTTCCATTTGTGTTGCAATGTCATCTCTCTGTACTTGTATTTCAGCATTAATCTGCTCTAAATTTTCTTTCATCTTCCCAATATTCTCTTTCATACTCTGCTCTTCCTCTGTCAGTGAAGCCATCCGATTTTTCACTCCATCTTCTTCTCCTTCTAACTCAACTCTTCTTTGTTCCAGCCGACTAATATCAATTTCTGTCGTTTCCTTGGTGTTCTCCAGTTCTTGTATTTCTTTCTCCATCTTCACTTTAATTTGTTCCAAGTTACGTTTCTCCTTTGATGTCATGTCCTTCAGGTTGAATGTTTCTTGTTTCTCTGTCTTTATCTCAGCTTTCAACATTTCCAGTTCAGGGCTCTTTGTCTTGATATCCTCAATAACACGTTCAATTCCCTCCTGACCCTTCTGGATTTGAGCAGCCCTGTCCTTAACATTCTCCTTTTCCCTCTTTGTCTCTTCCACGAGGTTGTCTAGATTATCTGACAGTTTCTGTAAATCATTCTTGATCTTTTCAATCTCAGCCTTCTCATCCTGTATCTTTTGATTGTTCTCCTCTATTTCCTGTCTTTCTTTTCCTATTTCAGACTTCATGGATTCCAACTCATCCCTCTCTATCATTGCCAGCCTGTTGGTTTGTTCCAGGTCCTCTTTCTCTTTGTCTATGTCATGACCTTCAACTTCTTCCATGTCCCCTTTGAGCTGTTCCTCCAAGCTGTCTTCCATGGGCTCTGTCTGTGTTTGTGCTTCAGCCTTTATCACAGCTGTTGGTTCCATGATTTTATCCATCTCCTCCCTTTGTTTTTGCAAGGCAGCATTCCTCTCGTCCAGTGGATTCTTTCCCACAAATATGTATTTTCTCATGTCATCATGTTCTACTTTCTGTCTGTCTAGATCAGCTTGAATGTTTTCCAACTCTGCTTTTTTGACATTTAACTCAGCCATTTGGGCTGCAATGTCCTCTCGCTGTAATTGTATTTCAGCATTCAACTGCTCTTGGTTGTCTTTCATCTTCTCGATATCCTCCCTCATTTGTCGTTGTTCTTCTTTCAGTTGTCTCTCTATTACAACTTTTGTCGCTTCCAGCCTTTCCATATCGATTGCTATCTTGATCTTGGTATTATCAATTTCTTCTCTTTCTCTTTCCATCTCAATCTTCATTTGTTCCAGATATTTCTGATCCTTTAATACAATGTCCTTGATGTTCTCCGTTTCTTCCTTCTCTACCTCCACTTTTGTAAATTCCAGTACTTGTCTTCTTATCTCGGGTTCTACCATGACACTTTCAATTTCCTCCTTTTCCATCTGGAATTGGACAGCCATGCCCTCAACATTCTCCTTTCTGCTCTTCATTTGTAAATCAGCCTTGATGTGTTCCAGCCCACCCTTTTCATCTAGTATATTTTGTTTGTCTTCTTCTATTTCCTTTCTCTGGTTTTGTAGTTCCTCCTTTTCTCTGTAAATATCGGTCCACATGTTTTCCAGCTCTCTCTTTTTGACATCCAACTCTTCCATTTTACTTTCAATACCATCTCTCTTCAGCTGTATTTCAGTGTCTAGGTTTTCTTTCATCTTCCTGATATCCTCCCTCATTCTTTGGTGTTCCTCCTTCAATTCAGCAATCTCCATCTTAATCCTTTCCAGATCATCCTTTTCCTTGATCATCTTTTGTTTGTCTTGTTCAATTTGCTGTCTTTGGTTTTGCATGTCCTTTTTTTGTCTGTCGATATCTGTCATAACACTTTCCATCTCAGCCTTTTGGACATTCAGCTCCTCCATCTTGCTTTCAATGTCTTCTCTCTGTGGTTGTATTTCAGCTTTGATCTGCTCGAGACTGTCTTTCATCTTGCAAATTTCTTCCCTCATTCTTTGCTCTTCCTCTTTCAGTTCAGCCATCAACATTTCTGCTTCATATTTATCATTCTCGATCTCAGCTTTTCTCTGTCCCAGCTCATCCATCTCCGTCACCATCTTGCCCTTGGTGATCTCAAATTCGTTACTCTCTCTTTCCACTTCAATCTTAATTTTGTCCATGTTGTCTTTTTCTTTTGAGATCATTTCCATGATATTATCTGTTTCTCGTTTCTTTGTCACAATCTCAGATTCCATCACTTCCTGATTAGCTTTTGCTCTCTTGATATCTTCAATAACACTTTTCATTTCCTCCCTTTCTTTCTGGATTTGTTCTATTTCCTCCAATTGTCTCTGGGTTTCAGACTTCATCAGATCAAACTCATCTCGTTCTTTCATGGTCAATCCCTTCTTTCTCTCAAAGGCTTCTTTTTCCTTCTGTATCTCCTCCTTTACATCTTCAAGTTGTTGTCTTTCCCTCGTGAGCTTTTCCTTCCAGTCTTTTTCCATAGCCTCGGTCTGTACTTCTGCTTCAGCGTTCAAGCTCGTCAAGTCTTCACTTTGTCTTTTCATCAGTTCAAGACTGATATCAAATTCCTCTTTCTCCTTGCTCATCTTACCTCGCCTCTCTTCCAACTGATCTATCTCTTTCAGTGTTTCATCCTTCCTGTTGTTCACTTCCTTCTTCTCTCTTTCTAGTTCTTCACGCATTTTCTCCAACTCAAGCAATTTTGCATTCAGCTGGTCCTTTTCACTGTCAATTTCATCTCTAAGTCTTTTGATTTCACAACTTTCCTGCTTTAAGATGTCCATCTTCCTTCCTATTTCTTCCCGCATTCCATCGTCTTCCTCTTTGAGCCTAGCCATCTTGTTATCCATGTTGTCTATTTCTCTCGCCATTTCTGCCTCTTTCACTCTCAGTTCACCCATTGAGCTTTGTATCATTTCCTTGTCATTGTTCACCTCTAGCAACTGTTTTTTCATGTCCGTCGTCATTTGTTCCAAATGTTCTTTCTCTTTCCTTTGGTCTTCCATGTGAGATTCTGTCTCCTCTCTCTGTTGCTGTATCTCACTCCTCATTTGTTCCAGCTCCTCTCTCTCCTTTGTTAGCACATCCCGACTGTCTTCGATGTCTTGTTTCTCTCTTTCAATCTTGTCATTCATGAGTTCCAGTTCGTTCTGCTTTTGTTTGTTCTTTTCCATAAAACCCACCATTTCTTCTCTTTGTTTTTGAGTTTGGATAGCCAGTTCTTCAACCTTCCCCCTCTCCCGTCTTGTCTCATCCATGAGCTGATTGATGTCTTCAGACCGTCTTTCTAACTCAGCTTTGATCTGATCCAGCTTTTCCTTCTCCACACGAATGTCTTGTTTGTTTTGTTCTATTTCCTCCAATTGTCCCTGTGTTTCAGACTTCATCAGATCAAACTCATCTCTTTCTTTCATGGTCAATCCCTTCTTTCTCTCAAAGGCTTCTTTTTCCTTCTGTATCTCCTCCTTTACATCTTCAAGTTGTTGTCTTTCCCTCGTGAGCTTTTCCTTCCAGTCTGTTTCCATAGGTTCGGTCTGTACTTCTGCTTCAGCCTTCAAGCTCGTCAAGTCTTCCCTTTGTCTTTTCATCAGTTCAAGACTGATATCCAATTCCTCTTTCTCCTTACTTATCTTACCTCGCCTCTCTTCCAACTGATCTTTCTCTTTCAGTGTTTCATCCTTCCTGTTGTTCACTTCCTTCTTCTCTCTTTCTAGTTCTTCACGCATTTTCTCCAACTCAAGCAATTTTGCATTCAGCTGGTCCTTTTCACTGTCAATTTCATCTCTAAGTCTTGTGATTTCACAACTTTCCTGCTTTAAGATGTCCATTTTCCTTCCTATTTCTTCCCGCTTTCTATCCTCTTCCTCATTGAGCCTAGCCATCTTGTTATCCATGTTGTCTTTTTCTCTCACCATTTCTGCCTCTTTCACTCTCAGTTCACACATTGAGCTTTGTATCATTTCCTTGTCATTGTCCACCTTTAGCAACTGTTTTTTCATGTCCGTCGTCATTTGTTCCAAATGTTCTTTCTCTTTCCTTTGGTCTTCCATGTGAGATTCTGTCTCCTCTCTCTGTTGCTGTATCTCACTCCTCATTTGTTCCAGCTCCTCTCTCTCCTTTGTTAGCACATCCCGACTGTCTTCGATGTCTTGTTTCTCTCTTTCAATCTTGTCATTCATGAGTTCCAGTTCGTTCTGCTTTTGTTTGTTCTTTTCCATAAAACCCACCATTTCTTCTCTTTGTTTTTGAGTTTGGATAGCCAGTTCTTCAACCTTCCCCCTCTCCCGTCTTGTCTCATCCATGAGCTGATTGATGTCTTCAGACCGTCTTTCTAACTCAGCTTTGATCTGATCCAGCTTTTCCTTCTCCACACGAATGTCTTGTTTGTTTTGTTCTATTTCCTCCAATTGTCCCTGTGTTTCAGACTTCATCAGATCAAACTCATCTCTTTCTTTCATGGTCAATCCCTTATTTATCTCAAAGGCTTCTTTTTCCTTATGTATCTCCTCCTTTACATCTTCAAGTTGTTGTCTTTCCATCGTGAGCTTTTCCTTCCAGTCTTTTTCCATAGCCTCGTTCTGTGCTTCTGCTTCAGCCTTCAAGCTCGTCAAGTCTTCCCTTTGTCTTTTCATCAGTTCAAGACTGATATCCAATTCCTCTTTCTCCTTGCTCATCTTACCTCGCCTCTCTTCCAACTGATCTTTCTCTTTCAGTGTTTCATCCTTCCTGTTGTTCACTTCCTTCTTCTCTCTTTCTAGTTCTTCATGCATTTTCTCCAACTCAAGCAATTTTGCATTCAGCTGGTCCTTTTCACTGTCAATTTCATCTCTAAGTCTTTTGATTTCACAATTTTCCTGCTTTAAGATGTCCATCTTCCTTCCTATTTCTTCCCGCATTCCATCCTCTTCCTCTTTGAGCCTAGCCATCTTGTTATCCATGTTGTCTTTTTCTCTCACCATTTCTGCCTCTTTCACTCTCAGTTCACCCATTGAACTTTGTATCATTTCCTTGTCATTGTCCACCTCTAGCAACTGTTTTTTCATGTCTGTCGTCATTTGTTCCAAATGTTCTTTCTCTTTCCTTTGGTCTTCCATGTGAAATTCTGTCTCCTCTCTCTGTTGCTGTATCTCACTCCTCATTTGTTCCAGCTCTTCTCTCTCCTTTGTTAGCACATCCCGACTGTCTTCGATGTCTTGTTTCTCTCTTTCAATCTTGTCATTCATGAGTTCCAGTTCGTTCTGCTTTTGTTTGTTCTCTTCCATAAAACCCACCATTTCTTCTCTTTGTTTTTGAGTTTGGATAGCCAGTTCTTCAACCTTCCCCCTCTCCCGTCTTGTCTCATCCATGAGCTGATTGATGTCTTCAGATCGTCTTTCTAACTCAGCTTTGATCTGATCCAGCTTTTCCTTCTCCACACAAATGTCTTGTTTGTTTTGTTCTATTTCCTCCAATTGTCCCTGGGTTTCAGACTTCATCAGATCAAACTCATCTCTTTCTTTCATGGTCAATCCCTTCTTTCTCTCAAAGGCTTCTTTTTCCTTCTGTATCTCCTCCTTTACATCTTCAAGTTGTTGTCTTTCCCTCGTGAGCTTTTCCTTCCAGTCTGTTTCCATAGGTTCGGTCTGTACTTCTGCTTCAGCCTTCAAGCTCGTCAAGTCTTCCCTTTGTCTTTTCATCAGTTCAAGACTGATATCCAATTCCTCTTTCTCCTTACTTATCTTACCTCGCCTCTCTTCCAACTGATCTTTCTCTTTCAGTGTTTCATCCTTCCTGTCTTTCACTTCCTTCTTCTCTCTATCTAGTTCTTCACGCATTTTTTCCAACTCAAGCAATTTTGCATTCAGCTGGTCCTTTTCACTGTCAATTTCATCTCTAAGTCTTTTGGTTTCACAACTTTCCTGCTTTAAGATGTCCATCTTCCTTCCTATTTCTTCCCGCATTCCATCCTCTTCCTCTTTGAGCCTAGCCATCTTGTTATCCATGTTGTCTTTTTCTCTCACCATTTCTGCCTCTTTCACTCTCAGTTCACACATTGAGCTTTGTATCATTTCCTTGTCATTGTCCACCTTTAGCAACTGTTTTTTCATGTCCGTCGTCATTTGTTCCAAATGTTCTTTCTCTTTCCTTTGGTCTTCCATGTGAGATTCTGTCTCCTCTCTCTGTTGCTGTATCTCACTCCTCATTTGTTCCAGCTCCTCTCTCTCCTTTGTTAGCACATCCCGACTGTCTTCGATGTCTTGTTTCTCTCTTTCAATCTTGTCATTCATGAGTTCCAGTTCGTTCTGCTTTTGTTTGTTCTTTTCCATAAAACCCACCATTTCTTCTCTTTGTTTTTGAGTTTGGATAGCCAGTTCTTCAACCTTCCCCCTCTCCCGTCTTGTCTCATCCATGAGCTGATTGATGTCTTCAGACCGTCTTTCTAACTCAGCTTTGATCTGATCCAGCTTTTCCTTCTCCACACGAATGTCTTGTTTGTTTTGTTCTATTTCCTCCAATTGTCCCTGTGTTTCAGACTTCATCAGATCAAACTCATCTCTTTCTTTCATGGTCAATCCCTTATTTATCTCAAAGGCTTCTTTTTCCTTATGTATCTCCTCCTTTACATCTTCAAGTTGTTGTCTTTCCATCGTGAGCTTTTCCTTCCAGTCTTTTTCCATAGCCTCGTTCTGTGCTTCTGCTTCAGCCTTCAAGCTCGTCAAGTCTTCCCTTTGTCTTTTCATCAGTTCAAGACTGATATCCAATTCCTCTTTCTCCTTGCTCATCTTACCTCGCCTCTCTTCCAACTGATCTTTCTCTTTCAGTGTTTCATCCTTCCTGTTGTTCACTTCCTTCTTCTCTCTTTCTAGTTCTTCACGCATTTTCTCCAACTCAAGCAATTTTGCATTCAGCTGGTCCTTTTCACTGTCAATTTCATCTCTAAGTCTTGTGATTTCACAACTTTCCTGCTTTAAGATGTCCATTTTCCTTCCTATTTCTTCCCGCTTTCTATCCTCTTCCTCATTGAGCCTAGCCATCTTGTTATCCATGTTGTCTTTTTCTCTCACCATTTCTGCCTCTTTCACTCTCAGTTCACACATTGAGCTTTGTATCATTTCCTTGTCATTGTCCACCTTTAGCAACTGTTTTTTCATGTCCGTCGTCATTTGTTCCAAATGTTCTTTCTCTTTCCTTTGGTCTTCCATGTGAGATTCTGTCTCCTCTCTCTGTTGCTGTATCTCACTCCTCATTTGTTCCAGCTCCTCTCTCTCCTTTGTTAGCACATCCCGACTGTCTTCGATGTCTTGTTTCTCTCTTTCAATCTTGTCATTCATGAGTTCCAGTTCGTTCTGCTTTTGTTTGTTCTTTTCCATAAAACCCACCATTTCTTCTCTTTGTTTTTGAGTTTGGATAGCCAGTTCTTCAACCTTCCCCCTCTCCCGTCTTGTCTCATCCATGAGCTGATTGATGTCTTCAGACCGTCTTTCTAACTCAGCTTTGATCTGATCCAGCTTTTCCTTCTCCACACGAATGTCTTGTTTGTTTGGTTCTATTTCCTCCAATTGTCCCTGGGTTTCAGACTTCATCAGATCAAACTCATCTCTTTCTTTCATGGTCAATCCCTTCTTTCTCTCAAAGGCTTCTTTTTCCTTCAGTATCTCCTCCTTTACATCTTCAAGTTGTTGTCTTTCCCTCGTGAGCTTTTCCTTCCAGTCTGTTTCCATAGGCTCGGTCTGTACTTCTGCTTCAGCCTTCAAGCTCGTCAAGTCTTCACTTTGTCTTTTCATCAGTTCAAGACTGATATCCAATTCCCCTTTCTCCTTACTTATCTTACCTCGCCTCTCTTCCAACTGATCTTTCTCTTTCAGTGTTTCATCCTTCCTGTCTTTCACTTCCTTCTTCTCTCTATCTAGTTCTTCACGCATTTTTTCCAACTCAAGCAATTTTGCATTCAGCTGGTCCTTTTCACTGTCAATTTCATCTCTAAGTCTTGTGATTTCACAACTTTCCTGCTTTAAGATGTCCATTTTCCTTCCTATTTCTTCCCGCTTTCTATCCTCTTCCTCATTGAGCCTAGCCATCTTGTTATCCATGTTGTCTTTTTCTCTCACCATTTCTGCCTCTTTCACTCTCAGTTCACACATTGAGCTTTGTATCATTTCCTTGTCATTGTCCACCTTTAGCAACTGTTTTTTCATGTCCGTCGTCATTTGTTCCAAATGTTCTTTCTCTTTCCTTTGGTCTTCCATGTGAGATTCTGTCTCCTCTCTCTGTTGCTGTATCTCACTCCTCATTTGTTCCAGCTCCTCTCTCTCCTTTGTTAGCACATCCCGACTGTCTTCGATGTCTTGTTTCTCTCTTTCAATCTTGTCATTCATGAGTTCCAGTTTGTTCTGCTTTTGTTTGTTCTTTTCCATAAAACCCACCATTTCTTCTCTTTGTTTTTGAGTTTGGATAGCCAGTTCTTCAACCTTCCCCCTCTCCCGTCTTGTCTCATCCATGAGCTGATTGATGTCTTCAGACCGTCTTTCTAACTCAGCTTTGATCTGATCCAGCTTTTCCTTCTCCACACGAATGTCTTGTTTGTTTTGTTCTATTTCCTCCAATTGTCCCTGTGTTTCAGACTTCATCAGATCAAACTCATCTCTTTCTTTCATGGTCAATCCCTTATTTATCTCAAAGGCTTCTTTTTCCTTCTGTATCTCCTCCTTTACATCTTCAAATTGTTGTCTTTCCATCGTGAGCTTTTCCTTCCAGTCTTTTTCCATAGCCTCGTTCTGTGCTTCTGCTTCAGCCTTCAAGCTCGTCAAGTCTTCCCTTTGTCTTTTCATCAGTTCAAGACTGATACCCAATTCCTCTTTCTCCTTGCTCATCTTACCTCGCCTCTCTTCCAACTGATCTTTCTCTTTCAGTGTTTCATCCTTCATGTTGTTCACTTCCTTCTTCTCTCTTTCTAGTTCTTCACGCATTTTCTCCAACTCAAGCAATTTTGCATTCAGCTGGTCCTTTTCACTGTCAATTTCATCTCTAAGTCTTTTGATTTCACAATTTTCCTGCTTTAAGATGTCCATCTTCCTTCCTATTTCTTCCCGCATTCCATCCTCTTCCTCTTTGAGCCTAGCCATCTTGTTATCCATGTTGTCTTTTTCTCTCACCATTTCTGCCTCTTTCACTCTCAGTTCACCCATTGAACTTTGTATCATTTCCTTGTCATTGTCCACCTCTAGCAACTGTTTTTTCATGTCTGTCGTCATTTGTTCCAAATGTTCTTTCTCTTTCCTTTGGTCTTCCATGTGAAATTCTGTCTCCTCTTTCTGTTGCTGTATCTCACTCCTCATTTGTTCCAGCTCCTCTCTCTCCTTTGTTAGCACATCCCGACTGTCTTCGATGTCTTGTTTCTCTCTTTCAATCTTGTCATTCATGAGTTCCAGTTCGTTCTGCTTTTGTTTGTTCTTTTCCATAAAACCCACCATTTCTTCTCTTTGTTTTTGAGTTTGGATAGCCAGTTCTTCAACCTTCCCCCTCTCCCGTCTTGTCTCATCCATGAGCTGATTGATGTCTTCAGACCGTCTTTCTAACTCAGCTTTGATCTGATCCAGCTTTTCCTTCTCCACACAAATGTCTTGTTTGTTTTGTTCTATTTCCTCCAATTGTCCCTGTGTTTCAGACTTCATCAGATCAAACTCATCTCTTTCTTTCATGGTCAATCCCTTCTTTCTCTCAAAGGCTTCTTTTTCCTTCTGTATCTCCTCCTTTACATCTTCAAGTTGTTGTCTTTCCCTCGTGAGCTTTTCCTTCCAGTCTGTTTCCATAGGTTCGGTCTGTACTTCTGCTTCAGCCTTCAAGCTCGTCAAGTCTTCCCTTTGTCTTTTCATCAGTTCAAGACTGATATCCAATTCCTCTTTCTCCTTACTTATCTTACCTCGCCTCTCTTCCAACTGATCTTTCTCTTTCAGTGTTTCATCCTTCCTGTCTTTCACTTCCTTCTTCTCTCTATCTAGTTCTTCACGCATTTTTTCCAACTCAAGCAATTTTGCATTCAGCTGGTCCTTTTCACTGTCAATTTCATCTCTAAGTCTTTTGGTTTCACAACTTTCCTGCTTTAAGATGTCCATCTTCCTTCCTATTTCTTCCCGCATTCCATCCTCTTCCTCTTTGAGCCTAGCCATCTTGTTATCCATGTTGTCTTTTTCTCTCACCATTTCTGCCTCTTTCACTCTCAGTTCACACATTGAGCTTTGTATCATTTCCTTGTCATTGTCCACCTTTAGCAACTGTTTTTTCATGTCCGTCGTCATTTGTTCCAAATGTTCTTTCTCTTTCCTTTGGTCTTCCATGTGAGATTCTGTCTCCTCTCTCTGTTGCTGTATCTCACTCCTCATTTGTTCCAGCTCCTCTCTCTCCTTTGTTAGCACATCCCGACTGTCTTCGATGTCTTGTTTCTCTCTTTCAATCTTGTCATTCATGAGTTCCAGTTCGTTCTGCTTTTGTTTGTTCTTTTCCATAAAACCCACCATTTCTTCTCTTTCTTTTTGAGTTTGGATAGCCAGTTCTTCAACCTTCCCCATCTCCCGTCTTGTCTCATCCATGAGCTGATTGATGTCTTCAGACCGTCTTTCTAACTCAGCTTTGATCTGATCCAGCTTTTCCTTCTCCACACGAATGTCTTGTTTGTTTTGTTCTATTTCCTCCAATTGTCCCTGTGTTTCAGACTTCATCAGATCAAACTCATCTCTTTCTTTCATGGTCAATCCCTTATTTATCTCAAAGGCTTCTTTTTCCTTCTGTATCTCCTCCTTTACATCTTCAAGTTGTTGTCTTTCCCTCGTGAGCTTTTCCTTCCAGTCTGTTTCCATAGGTTCGGTCTGTACTTCTGCTTCAGCCTTCAAGCTCGTCAAGTCTTCCCTTTGTCTTTTCATCAGTTCAAGACTGATATCCAATTCCTCTTTCTCCTTACTTATCTTACCTCGCCTCTCTTCCAACTGATCTTTCTCTTTCAGTGTTTCATCCTTCCTGTCTTTCACTTCCTTCTTCTCTCTATCTAGTTCTTCACGCATTTTTTCCAACTCAAGCAATTTTGCATTCAGCTGGTCCTTTTCACTGTCAATTTCATCTCTAAGTCTTTTGGTTTCACAACTTTCCTGCTTTAAGATGTCCATCTTCCTTCCTATTTCTTCCCGCATTCCATCCTCTTCCTCTTTGAGCCTAGCCATCTTGTTATCCATGTTGTCTTTTTCTCTCACCATTTCTGCCTCTTTCACTCTCAGTTCACACATGGAGCTTTGTATCATTTCCTTGTCATTGTCCACCTTTAGCAACTGTTTTTTCATGTCCGTCGTCATTTGTTCCAAATGTTCTTTCTCTTTCCTTTGGTCTTCCATGTGAGATTCTGTCTCCTCTCTCTGTTGCTGTATCTCACTCCTCATTTGTTCCAGCTCCTCTCTCTCCTTTGTTAGCACATCCCGACTGTCTTCGATGTCTTGTTTCTCTCTTTCAATCTTGTCATTCATGAGTTCCAGTTCGTTCTGCTTTTGTTTGTTCTTTTCCATAAAACCCACCATTTCTTCTCTTTGTTTTTGAGTTTGGATAGCCAGTTCTTCAACCTTCCCCATCTCCCGTCTTGTCTCATCCATGAGCTGATTGATGTCTTCAGACCGTCTTTCTAACTCAGCTTTGATCTGATCCAGCTTTTCCTTCTCCACACGAATGTCTTGTTTGTTTTGTTCTATTTCCTCCAATTGTCCCTGTGTTTCAGACTTCATCAGATCAAACTCATCTCTTTCTTTCATGGTCAATCCCTTATTTATCTCAAAGGCTTCTTTTTCCTTCTGTATCTCCTCCTTTACATCTTCAAGTTGTTGTCTTTCCATCGTGAGCTTTTCCTTCCAGTCTTTTTCCATAGCCTCGTTCTGTGCTTCTGCTTCAGCCTTCAAGCTCGTCAAGTCTTCCCTTTGTCTTTTCATCAGTTCAAGACTGATATCCAATTCCTCTTTCTCCTTACTTATCTTACCTCGCCTCTCTTCCAACTGATCTTTCTCTTTCAGTGTTTCATCCTTCCTGTCTTTCACTTCCTTCTTCTCTCTATCTAGTTCTTCACGCATTTTTTCCAACTCAAGCAATTTTGCATTCAGCTGGTCCTTTTCACTGTCAATTTCATCTCTAAGTCTTTTGGTTTCACAACTTTCCTGCTTTAAGATGTCCATCTTCCTTCCTATTTCTTCCCGCATTCCATCCTCTTCCTCTTTGAGCCTAGCCATCTTGTTATCCATGTTGTCTTTTTCTCTCACCATTTCTGCCTCTTTCACTCTCAGTTCACACATGGAGCTTTGTATCATTTCCTTGTCATTGTCCACCTTTAGCAACTGTTTTTTCATGTCCGTCGTCATTTGTTCCAAATGTTCTTTCTCTTTCCTTTGGTCTTCCATGTGAGATTCTGTATCCTCTCTCTGTTGCTGTATCTCACTCCTCATTTGTTCCAGCTCCTCTCTCTCCTTTGTTAGCACATCCCGACTGTCTTCGATGTCTTGTTTCTCTCTTTCAATCTTGTCATTCATGAGTTCCAGTTCGTTCTGCTTTTGTTTGTTCTTTTCCATAAAACCCACCATTTCTTCTCTTTGTTTTTGAGTTTGGATAGCCAGTTCTTCAACCTTCCCCATCTCCCGTCTTGTCTCATCCATGAGCTGATTGATGTCTTCAGACCGTCTTTCTAACTCAGCTTTGATCTGATCCAGCTTTTCCTTCTCCACACGAATGTCTTGTTTGTTTTGTTCTATTTCCTCCAATTGTCCCTGTGTTTCAGACTTCATCAGATCAAACTCATCTCTTTCTTTCATGGTCAATCCCTTATTTATCTCAAAGGCTTCTTTTTCCTTCTGTATCTCCTCCTTTACATCTTCAAGTTGTTGTCTTTCCATCGTGAGCTTTTCCTTCCAGTCTTTTTCCATAGCCTCGTTCTGTGCTTCTGCTTCAGCCTTCAAGCTCGTCAAGTCTTCCCTTTGTCTTTTCATCAGTTCAAGACTGATATCCAATTCCTCTTTCTCCTTACTTATCTTACCTCGCCTCTCTTCCAACTGATCTTTCTCTTTCAGTGTTTCATCCTTCCTGTCTTTCACTTCCTTCTTCTCTCGATCTAGTTCTTCACGCATTTTTTCCAACTCAAGCAATTTTGCATTCAGCTGGTCCTTTTCACTGTCAATTTCATCTCTAAGTCTTTTGGTTTCACAACTTTCCTGCTTTAAGATGTCCATCTTCCTTCCTATTTCTTCCCGCATTCCATCCTCTTCCTCTTTGAGCCTAGCCATCTTGTTATCCATGTTGTCTTTTTCTCTCACCATTTCTGCCTCTTTCACTCTCAGTTCACACATTGAGCTTTGTATCATTTCCTTGTCATTGTCCACCTTTAGCAACTGTTTTTTCATGTCCGTCGTCATTTGTTCCAAATGTTCTTTCTCTTTCCTTTGGTCTTCCATGTGAGATTCTGTCTCCTCTCTCTGTTGCTGTATCTCACTCCTCATTTGTTCCAGCTCCTCTCTCTCCTTTGTTAGCACATCCCGACTGTCTTCGATGTCTTGTTTCTCTCTTTCAATCTTGTCATTCATGAGTTCCAGTTCGTTCTGCTTTTGTTTGTTCTTTTCCATAAAACCCACCATTTCTTCTCTTTGTTTTTGAGTTTGGATAGCCAGTTCTTCAACCTTCCCCATCTCCCGTCTTGTCTCATCCATGAGCTGATTGATGTCTTCAGACCGTCTTTCTAACTCAGCTTTGATCTGATCCAGCTTTTCCTTCTCCACACGAATGTCTTGTTTGTTTTGTTCTATTTCCTCCAATTGTCCCTGTGTTTCAGACTTCATCAGATCAAACTCATCTCTTTCTTTCATGGTCAATCCCTTATTTATCTCAAAGGCTTCTTTTTCCTTCTGTATCTCCTCCTTTACATCTTCAAGTTGTTGTCTTTCCATCGTGAGCTTTTCCTTCCAGTCTTTTTCCATAGCCTCGTTCTGTGCTTCTGCTTCAGCCTTCAAGCTCGTCAAGTCTTCCCTTTGTCTTTTCATCAGTTCAAGACTGATATCCAATTCCTCTTTCTCCTTACTTATCTTACCTCGCCTCTCTTCCAACTGATCTTTCTCTTTCAGTGTTTCATCCTTCCTGTCTTTCACTTCCTTCTTCTCTCTATCTAGTTCTTCACGCATTTTTTCCAACTCAAGCAATTTTGCATTCAGCTGGTCCTTTTCACTGTCAATTTCATCTCTAAGTCTTTTGGTTTCACAACTTTCCTGCTTTAAGATGTCCATCTTCCTTCCTATTTCTTCCCGCATTCCATCCTCTTCCTCTTTGAGCCTAGCCATCTTGTTATCCATGTTGTCTTTTTCTCTCACCATTTCTGCCTCTTTCACTCTCAGTTCACACATGGAGCTTTGTATCATTTCCTTGTCATTGTCCACCTTTAGCAACTGTTTTTTCATGTCCGTCGTCATTTGTTCCAAATGTTCTTTCTCTTTCCTTTGGTCTTCCATGTGAGATTCTGTCTCCTCTCTCTGTTGCTGTATCTCACTCCTCATTTGTTCCAGCTCCTCTCTCTCCTTTGTTAGCACATCCCGACTGTCTTCGATGTCTTGTTTCTCTCTTTCAATCTTGTCATTCATGAGTTCCAGTTCGTTCTGCTTTTGTTTGTTCTTTTCCATAAAACCCACCATTTCTTCTCTTTGTTTTTGAGTTTGGATAGCCAGTTCTTCAACCTTCCCCCTCTCCCGTCTTGTCTCATCCATGAGCTGATTGATGTCTTCAGACCGTCTTTCTAACTCAGCTTTGATCTGATCCAGCTTTTCCTTCTCCACACGAATGTCTTGTTTGTTTGGTTCTATTTCCTCCAATTGTCCCTGGGTTTCAGACTTGATCAGATCAAACTCATCTCTTTCTTTCATGGTCAATCCCTTCTTTCTCTCAAAGGCTTCTTTTTCCTTCTGTATCTCCTCCTTTACATCTTCAAGTTGTTGTCTTTCCCTCGTGAGCTTTTCCTTCCAGTCTGTTTCCATAGGTTCGGTCTGTACTTCTGCTTCAGCCTTCAAGCTCGTCAAGTCTTCCCTTTGTCTTTTCATCAGTTCAAGACTGATATCCAATTCCTCTTTCTCCTTGCTCATCTTACCTCGCCTCTCTTCCAACTGATCTTTCTCTTTCAGTGTTTCATCCTTCCTGTTGTTCATTTCCTTCTTCTCTCTCTCTAATTCTTCACGCATTTTCTCCAACTCAAGCAATTTTGCATTCAGCTGGTCCTTTTCACTGTCAATTTCATCTCTAAGTCTTTTGATTTCACAATTTTCCTGCTTTAAGATGTCCATCTTCCTTCCTATTTCTTCCCGCATTCCATCCTCTTCCTCTTTGAGCCTAGCCATCTTGTTATCCATGTTGTCTTTTTCTCTCACCATTTCTGCCTCTTTCACTCTCAGTTCACCCATTGAACTTTGTATCATTTCCTTGTCATTGTCCACCTCTAGCAACTGTTTTTTCATGTCTGTCGTCATTTGTTCCAAATGTTCTTTCTCTTTCCTTTGGTCTTCCATGTGAAATTCTGTCTCCTCTTTCTGTTGCTGTATCTCACTCCTCATTTGTTCCAGCTCCTCTCTCTCCTTTGTTAGCACATCCCGACTGTCCTCGATGTCTTGTTTCTCTCTTTCAATCTTGTCATTCATGAGTTCCAGTTCGTTCTGCTTTTGTTTGTTCTTTTCCATAAAACCCACCATTTCTTCTCTTTGTTTTTGAGTTTGGATAGCCAGTTCTTCAACCTTCCCCCTCTCCCGTCTTGTCTCATCCATGAGCTGATTGATGTCTTCAGACCGTCTTTCTAACTCAGCTTTGATCTGATCCAGCTTTTCCTTCTCCACACGAATGTCTTGTTTGTTTGGTTCTATTTCCTCCAATTGTCCCTGGGTTTCAGACTTCATCAGATCAAACTCATCTCTTTCTTTCATGGTCAATCCCTTCTTTCTCTCAAAGGCTTCTTTTTCCTTCTGTATCTCCTCCTTTACATCTTCAAGTTGTTGTCTTTCCCTCGTGAGCTTTTCCTTCCAGTCTGTTTCCATAGGCTCGGTCTGTACTTCTGCTTCAGCCTTCAAGCTCATCAAGTCTTCACTTTGTCTTTTCATCAGTTCAAGACTGATATCCAATTCCCCTTTCTCCTTACTTATCTTACCTCGCCTCTCTTCCAACTGATCTTTCTCTTTCAGTGTTTCATCCTTCCTGTCTTTCACTTCCTTCTTCTCTCTATCTAGTTCTTCACACATTTTTTCCAACTCAAGCAATTTTGCATTCAGCTGGTCCTTTTCACTGTCAATTTCATCTCTAAGTCTTTTGGTTTCACAACTTTCCTGCTTTAAGATGTCCATTTTCCTTCCTATTTCTTCCCGCTTTCTATCCTCTTCCTCATTGAGCCTAGCCATCTTGTTATCCATGTTGTCTTTTTCTCTCACCATTTCTGCCTCTTTCACTCTCAGTTCACCCATTGAGCTTTGTATCATTTCCTTGTCATTGTCCACCTTTAGCAACTGTTTTTTCATGTCCGTCGTCATTTGTTCCAAATGTTCTTTCTCTTTCCTTTGGTCTTCCATGTGAGATTCTGTCTCCTCTCTCTGTTGCTGTATCTCACTCCTCATTTGTTCCAGCTCCTCTCTCTCCTTTGTTAGCACATCCCGACTGTCTTCGATGTCTTGTTTCTCTCTTTCAATCTTGTCATTCATGAGTTCCAGTTCGTTCTGCTTTTGTTTGTTCTTTTCCATAAAACCCACCATTTCTTCTCTTTGTTTTTGAGTTTGGATAGCCAGTTCTTCAACCTTCCCCCTCTCCCGTCTTGTCTCATCCATGAGCTGATTGATGTCTTCAGACCGTCTTTCTAACTCAGCTTTGATCTGATCCAGCTTTTCCTTCTCCACACGAATGTCTTGTTTGTTTGGTTCTATTTCCTCCAATTGTCCCTGGGTTTCAGACTTCATCAGATCAAACTCATCTCTTTCTTTCATGGTCAATCCCTTCTTTCTCTCAAAGGCTTCTTTTTCCTTCTGTATCTCCTCCTTTACATCTTCAAGTTGTTGTCTTTCCATCGTGAGCTTTTCCTTCCAGTCTTTTTCCATAGCCTCGTTCTGTGCTTCTGCTTCAGCCTTCAAGCTCGTCAAGTCTTCCCTTTGTCTTTTCATCAGTTCAAGACTGATATCCAATTCCTCTTTCTCCTTACTTATCTTACCTCGCCTCTCTTCCAACTGATCTTTCTCTTTCAGTGTTTCATCCTTCCTGTCTTTCACTTCCTTCTTCTCTCTATCTAGTTCTTCACGCATTTTTTCCAACTCAAGCAATTTTGCATTCAGCTGGTCCTTTTCACTGTCAATTTCATCTCTAAGTCTTTTGGTTTCACAACTTTCCTGCTTTAAGATGTCCATCTTCCTTCCTATTTCTTCCCGCATTCCATCCTCTTCCTCTTTGAGCCTAGCCATCTTGTTATCCATGTTGTCTTTTTCTCTCACCATTTCTGCCTCTTTCACTCTCAGTTCACACATGGAGCTTTGTATCATTTCCTTGTCATTGTCCACCTTTAGCAACTGTTTTTTCATGTCCGTCGTCATTTGTTCCAAATGTTCTTTCTCTTTCCTTTGGTCTTCCATGTGAGATTCTGTCTCCTCTCTCTGTTGCTGTATCTCACTCCTCATTTGTTCCAGCTCCTCTCTCTCCTTTGTTAGCACATCCCGACTGTCTTCGATGTCTTGTTTCTCTCTTTCAATCTTGTCATTCATGAGTTCCAGTTCGTTCTGCTTTTGTTTGTTCTTTTCCATAAAACCCACCATTTCTTCTCTTTGTTTTTGAGTTTGGATAGCCAGTTCTTCAACCTTCCCCCTCTCCCGTCTTGTCTCATCCATGAGCTGATTGATGTCTTCAGACCGTCTTTCTAACTCAGCTTTGATCTGATCCAGCTTTTCCTTCTCCACACGAATGTCTTGTTTGTTTGGTTCTATTTCCTCCAATTGTCCCTGGGTTTCAGACTTGATCAGATCAAACTCATCTCTTTCTTTCATGGTCAATCCCTTCTTTCTCTCAAAGGCTTCTTTTTCCTTCTGTATCTCCTCCTTTACATCTTCAAGTTGTTGTCTTTCCCTCGTGAGCTTTTCCTTCCAGTCTGTTTCCATAGGTTCGGTCTGTACTTCTGCTTCAGCCTTCAAGCTCGTCAAGTCTTCCCTTTGTCTTTTCATCAGTTCAAGACTGATATCCAATTCCTCTTTCTCCTTGCTCATCTTACCTCGCCTCTCTTCCAACTGATCTTTCTCTTTCAGTGTTTCATCCTTCCTGTTGTTCATTTCCTTCTTCTCTCTCTCTAATTCTTCACGCATTTTCTCCAACTCAAGCAATTTTGCATTCAGCTGGTCCTTTTCACTGTCAATTTCATCTCTAAGTCTTTTGATTTCACAATTTTCCTGCTTTAAGATGTCCATCTTCCTTCCTATTTCTTCCCGCATTCCATCCTCTTCCTCTTTGAGCCTAGCCATCTTGTTATCCATGTTGTCTTTTTCTCTCACCATTTCTGCCTCTTTCACTCTCAGTTCACCCATTGAACTTTGTATCATTTCCTTGTCATTGTCCACCTCTAGCAACTGTTTTTTCATGTCTGTCGTCATTTGTTCCAAATGTTCTTTCTCTTTCCTTTGGTCTTCCATGTGAAATTCTGTCTCCTCTTTCTGTTGCTGTATCTCACTCCTCATTTGTTCCAGCTCCTCTCTCTCCTTTGTTAGCACATCCCGACTGTCCTCGATGTCTTGTTTCTCTCTTTCAATCTTGTCATTCATGAGTTCCAGTTCGTTCTGCTTTTGTTTGTTCTTTTCCATAAAACCCACCATTTCTTCTCTTTGTTTTTGAGTTTGGATAGCCAGTTCTTCAACCTTCCCCCTCTCCCGTCTTGTCTCATCCATGAGCTGATTGATGTCTTCAGACCGTCTTTCTAACTCAGCTTTGATCTGATCCAGCTTTTCCTTCTCCACACGAATGTCTTGTTTGTTTGGTTCTATTTCCTCCAATTGTCCCTGGGTTTCAGACTTCATCAGATCAAACTCATCTCTTTCTTTCATGGTCAATCCCTTCTTTCTCTCAAAGGCTTCTTTTTCCTTCTGTATCTCCTCCTTTACATCTTCAAGTTGTTGTCTTTCCCTCGTGAGCTTTTCCTTCCAGTCTGTTTCCATAGGCTCGGTCTGTACTTCTGCTTCAGCCTTCAAGCTCATCAAGTCTTCACTTTGTCTTTTCATCAGTTCAAGACTGATATCCAATTCCCCTTTCTCCTTACTTATCTTACCTCGCCTCTCTTCCAACTGATCTTTCTCTTTCAGTGTTTCATCCTTCCTGTCTTTCACTTCCTTCTTCTCTCTATCTAGTTCTTCACACATTTTTTCCAACTCAAGCAATTTTGCATTCAGCTGGTCCTTTTCACTGTCAATTTCATCTCTAAGTCTTTTGGTTTCACAACTTTCCTGCTTTAAGATGTCCATTTTCCTTCCTATTTCTTCCCGCTTTCTATCCTCTTCCTCATTGAGCCTAGCCATCTTGTTATCCATGTTGTCTTTTTCTCTCACCATTTCTGCCTCTTTCACTCTCAGTTCACCCATTGAGCTTTGTATCATTTCCTTGTCATTGTCCACCTTTAGCAACTGTTTTTTCATGTCCGTCGTCATTTGTTCCAAATGTTCTTTCTCTTTCCTTTGGTCTTCCATGTGAGATTCTGTCTCCTCTCTCTGTTGCTGTATCTCACTCCTCATTTGTTCCAGCTCCTCTCTCTCCTTTGTTAGCACATCCCGACTGTCTTCGATGTCTTGTTTCTCTCTTTCAATCTTGTCATTCATGAGTTCCAGTTCGTTCTGCTTTTGTTTGTTCTTTTCCATAAAACCCACCATTTCTTCTCTTTGTTTTTGAGTTTGGATAGCCAGTTCTTCAACCTTCCCCCTCTCCCGTCTTGTCTCATCCATGAGCTGATTGATGTCTTCAGACCGTCTTTCTAACTCAGCTTTGATCTGATCCAGCTTTTCCTTCTCCACACGAATGTCTTGTTTGTTTGGTTCTATTTCCTCCAATTGTCCCTGGGTTTCAGACTTCATCAGATCAAACTCATCTCTTTCTTTCATGGTCAATCCCTTCTTTCTCTCAAAGGCTTCTTTTTCCTTCTGTATCTCCTCCTTTACATCTTCAAGTTGTTGTCTTTCCCTCGTGAGCTTTTCCTTCCAGTCTGTTTCCATAGGCTCGGTCTGTACTTCTGCTTCAGCCTTCAAGCTTGTCAAGTCTTTACTTTGTCTTTTCATCAGTTCAAGACTGATATCCAATTCCCCTTTCTCCTTACTTATCTTACCTCGCCTCTCTTCCAACTGATCTTTCTCTTTCAGTGTTTCATCCTTCCTGTCTTTCACTTCCTTCTTCTCTCTATCTAGTTCTTCACACATTTTTTCCAACTCAAGCAATTTTGCATTCAGCTGGTCCTTTTCACTGTCAATTTCATCTCTAAGTCTTGTGATTTCACAACTTTCCTGCTTTAAGATGTCCATTTTCCTTCCTATTTCTTCCCGCTTTCTATCCTCTTCCTCATTGAGCCTAGCCATCTTGTTATCCATGTTGTCTTTTTCTCTCACCATTTCTGCCTCTTTCACTCTCAGTTCACACATTGAGCTTTGTATCATTTCCTTGTCATTGTCCACCTTTAGCAACTGTTTTTTCATGTCCGTCGTCATTTGTTCCAAATGTTCTTTCTCTTTCCTTTGGTCTTCCATGTGAGATTCTGTCTCCTCTCTCTGTTGCTGTATCTCACTCCTCATTTGTTCCAGCTCCTCTCTCTCCTTTGTTAGCACATCCCGACTGTCTTCGATGTCTTGTTTCTCTCTTTCAATCTTGTCATTCATGAGTTCCAGTTCGTTCTGCTTTTGTTTGTTCTTTTCCATAAAACCCACCATTTCTTCTCTTTGTTTTTGAGTTTGGATAGCCAGTTCTTCAACCTTCCCCCTCTCCCGTCTTGTCTCATCCATGAGCTGATTGATGTCTTCAGACCGTCTTTCTAACTCAGCTTTGATCTGATCCAGCTTTTCCTTCTCCACACGAATGTCTTGTTTGTTTGGTTCTATTTCCTCCAATTGTCCCTGGGTTTCAGACTTCATCAGATCAAACTCATCTCTTTCTTTCATGGTCAATCCCTTCTTTCTCTCAAAGGCTTCTTTTTCCTTCTGTATCTCCTCCTTTACATCTTCAAGTTGTTGTCTTTCCCTCGTGAGCTTTTCCTTCCAGTCTGTTTCCATAGGCTCGGTCTGTACTTCTGCTTCAGCCTTCAAGCTTGTCAAGTCTTCACTTTGTCTTTTCATCAGTTCAAGACTGATATCCAATTCCCCTTTCTCCTTACTTATCTTACCTCGCCTCTCTTCCAACTGATCTTTCTCTTTCAGTGTTTCATCCTTCCTGTCTTTCACTTCCTTCTTCTCTCTATCTAGTTCTTCACACATTTTTTCCAACTCAAGCAATTTTGCATTCAGCTGGTCCTTTTCACTGTCAATTTCATCTCTAAGTCTTGTGATTTCACAACTTTCCTGCTTTAAGATGTCCATTTTCCTTCCTATTTCTTCCCGCTTTCTATCCTCTTCCTCATTGAGCCTAGCCATCTTGTTATCCATGTTGTCTTTTTCTCTCACCATTTCTGCCTCTTTCACTCTCAGTTCACACATTGAGCTTTGTATCATTTCCTTGTCATTGTCCACCTTTAGCAACTGTTTTTTCATGTCCGTCGTCATTTGTTCCAAATGTTCTTTCTCTTTCCTTTGGTCTTCCATGTGAGATTCTGTCTCCTCTCTCTGTTGCTGTATCTCACTCCTCATTTGTTCCAGCTCCTCTCTCTCCTTTGTTAGCACATCCCGACTGTCTTCGATGTCTTGTTTCTCTCTTTCAATCTTGTCATTCATGAGTTCCAGTTCGTTCTGCTTTTGTTTGTTCTTTTCCATAAAACCCACCATTTCTTCTCTTTGTTTTTGAGTTTGGATAGCCAGTTCTTCAACCTTCCCCCTCTCCCGTCTTGTCTCATCCATGAGCTGATTGATGTCTTCAGACCGTCTTTCTAACTCAGCTTTGATCTGATCCAGCTTTTCCTTCTCCACACGAATGTCTTGTTTGTTTTGTTCTATTTCCTCCAATTGTCCCTGTGTTTCAGACTTCATCAGATCAAACTCATCTCTTTCTTTCATGGTCAATCCCTTATTTATCTCAAAGGCTTCTTTTTCCTTCTGTATCTCCTCCTTTACATCTTCAAGTTGTTGTCTTTCCATCGTGAGCTTTTCCTTCCAGTCTTTTTCCATAGCCTCGTTCTGTGCTTCTGCTTCAGCCTTCAAGCTCGTCAAGTCTTCCCTTTGTCTTTTCATCAGTTCAAGACTGATATCCAATTCCTCTTTCTCCTTGCTCATCTTACCTCGCCTCTCTTCCAACTGATCTTTCTCTTTCAGTGTTTCATCCTTCCTGTTGTTCATTTCCTTCTTCTCTCTTTCTAGTTCTTCACGCATTTTCTCCAACTCAAGCAATTTTGCATTCAGCTGGTCCTTTTCACTGTCAATTTCATCTCTAAGTCTTTTGATTTCACAATTTTCCTGCTTTAAGATGTCCATCTTCCTTCCTATTTCTTCCCGCATTCCATCCTCTTCCTCTTTGAGCCTAGCCATCTTGTTATCCATGTTGTCTTTTTCTCTCACCATTTCTGCCTCTTTCACTCTCAGTTCACCCATTGAACTTTGTATCATTTCCTTGTCATTGTCCACCTCTAGCAACTGTTTTTTCATGTCTGTCGTCATTTGTTCCAAATGTTCTTTCTCTTTCCTTTGGTCTTCCATGTGAAATTCTGTCTCCTCTTTCTGTTGCTGTATCTCACTCCTCATTTGTTCCAGCTCCTCTCTCTCCTTTGTTAGCACATCCCGACTGTCCTCGATGTCTTGTTTCTCTCTTTCAATCTTGTCATTCATGAGTTCCAGTTCGTTCTGCTTTTGTTTGTTCTTTTCCATAAAACCCACCATTTCTTCTCTTTGTTTTTGAGTTTGGATAGCCAGTTCTTCAACCTTCCCCCTCTCCCGTCTTGTCTCATCCATGAGCTGATTGATGTCTTCAGACCGTCTTTCTAACTCAGCTTTGATCTGATCCAGCTTTTCCTTCTCCACACGAATGTCTTGTTTGTTTTGTTCTATTTCCTCCAATTGTCCCTGTGTTTCAGACTTCATCAGATCAAACTCATCTCTTTCTTTCATGGTCAATCCCTTATTTATCTCAAAGGCTTCTTTTTCCTTCTGTATCTCCTCCTTTACATCTTCAAGTTGTTGTCTTTCCATCGTGAGCTTTTCCTTCCAGTCTTTTTCCATAGCCTCGTTCTGTGCTTCTGCTTCAGCCTTCAAGCTCGTCAAGTCTTCCCTTTGTCTTTTCATCAGTTCAAGACTGATATCCAATTCCTCTTTCTCCTTGCTCATCTTACCTCGCCTCTCTTCCAACTGATCTTTCTCTTTCAGTGTTTCATCCTTCCTGTTGTTCATTTCCTTCTTCTCTCTTTCTAGTTCTTCACGCATTTTCTCCAACTCAAGCAATTTTGCATTCAGCTGGTCCTTTTCACTGTCAATTTCATCTCTAAGTCTTTTGATTTCACAATTTTCCTGCTTTAAGATGTCCATCTTCCTTCCTATTTCTTCCCGCATTCCATCCTCTTCCTCTTTGAGCCTAGCCATCTTGTTATCCATGTTGTCTTTTTCTCTCACCATTTCTGCCTCTTTCACTCTCAGTTCACCCATTGAACTTTGTATCATTTCCTTGTCATTGTCCACCTCTAGCAACTGTTTTTTCATGTCTGTCGTCATTTGTTCCAAATGTTCTTTATCTTTCCTTTGGTCTTCCATGTGAAATTCTGTCTCCTCTTTCTGTTGCTGTATCTCACTCCTCATTTGTTCCAGCTCCTCTCTCTCCTTTGTTAGCACATCCCGACTGTCCTCGATGTCTTGTTTCTCTCTTTCAATCTTGTCATTCATGAGTTCCAGTTCGTTCTGCTTTTGTTTGTTCTTTTCCATAAAACCCACCATTTCTTCTCTTTGTTTTTGAGTTTGGATAGCCAGTTCTTCAACCTTCCCCCTCTCCCGTCTTGTCTCATCCATGAGCTGATTGATGTCTTCAGACCGTCTTTCTAACTCAGCTTTGATCTGATCCAGCTTTTCCTTCTCCACACAAATGTCTTGTTTGTTTTGTTCTATTTCCTCCAATTGTCCCTGTGTTTCAGACTTCATCAGATCAAACTCATCTCTTTCTTTCATGGTCAATCCCTTCTTTCTCTCAAAGGCTTCTTTTTCCTTCTGTATCTCCTCCTTTACATCTTCAAGTTGTTGTCTTTCCCTCGTGAGCTTTTCCTTCCAGTCTGTTTCCATAGGTTCGGTCTGTACTTCTGCTTCAGCCTTCAAGCTCGTCAAGTCTTCCCTTTGTCTTTTCATCAGTTCAAGACTGATATCCAATTCCTCTTTCTCCTTACTTATCTTACCTCGCCTCTCTTCCAACTGATCTTTCTCTTTCAGTGTTTCATCCTTCCTGTCTTTCACTTCCTTCTTCTCTCTATCTAGTTCTTCACGCATTTTTTCCAACTCAAGCAATTTTGCATTCAGCTGGTCCTTTTCACTGTCAATTTCATCTCTAAGTCTTTTGGTTTCACAACTTTCCTGCTTTAAGATGTCCATCTTCCTTCCTATTTCTTCCCGCATTCCATCCTCTTCCTCTTTGAGCCTAGCCATCTTGTTATCCATGTTGTCTTTTTCTCTCACCATTTCTGCCTCTTTCACTCTCAGTTCACACATTGAGCTTTGTATCATTTCCTTGTCATTGTCCACCTTTAGCAACTGTTTTTTCATGTCCGTCGTCATTTGTTCCAAATGTTCTTTCTCTTTCCTTTGGTCTTCCATGTGAGATTCTGTCTCCTCTCTCTGTTGCTGTATCTCACTCCTCATTTGTTCCAGCTCCTCTCTCTCCTTTGTTAGCACATCCCGACTGTCTTCGATGTCTTGTTTCTCTCTTTCAATCTTGTCATTCATGAGTTCCAGTTCGTTCTGCTTTTGTTTGTTCTTTTCCATAAAACCCACCATTTCTTCTCTTTGTTTTTGAGTTTGGATAGCCAGTTCTTCAACCTTCCCCCTCTCCCGTCTTGTCTCATCCATGAGCTGATTGATGTCTTCAGACCGTCTTTCTAACTCAGCTTTGATCTGATCCAGCTTTTCCTTCTCCACACGAATGTCTTGTTTGTTTGGTTCTATTTCCTCCAATTGTCCCTGGGTTTCAGACTTCATCAGATCAAACTCATCTCTTTCTTTCATGGTCAATCCCTTCTTTCTCTCAAAGGCTTCTTTTTCCTTCTGTATCTCCTCCTTTACATCTTCAAGTTGTTGTCTTTCCCTCGTGAGCTTTTCCTTCCAGTCTGTTTCCATAGGCTCGGTCTGTACTTCTGCTTCAGCCTTCAAGCTTGTCAAGTCTTCACTTTGTCTTTTCATCAGTTCAAGACTGATATCCAATTCCCCTTTCTCCTTACTTATCTTACCTCGCCTCTCTTCCAACTGATCTTTCTCTTTCAGTGTTTCATCCTTCCTGTCTTTCACTTCCTTCTTCTCTCTATCTAGTTCTTCACACATTTTTTCCAACTCAAGCAATTTTGCATTCAGCTGGTCCTTTTCACTGTCAATTTCATCTCTAAGTCTTGTGATTTCACAACTTTCCTGCTTTAAGATGTCCATTTTCCTTCCTATTTCTTCCCGCTTTCTATCCTCTTCCTCATTGAGCCTAGCCATCTTGTTATCCATGTTGTCTTTTTCTCTCACCATTTCTGCCTCTTTCACTCTCAGTTCACACATTGAGCTTTGTATCATTTCCTTGTCATTGTCCACCTTTAGCAACTGTTTTTTCATGTCCGTCGTCATTTGTTCCAAATGTTCTTTCTCTTTCCTTTGGTCTTCCATGTGAGATTCTGTCTCCTCTCTCTGTTGCTGTATCTCACTCCTCATTTGTTCCAGCTCCTCTCTCTCCTTTGTTAGCACATCCCGACTGTCTTCGATGTCTTGTTTCTCTCTTTCAATCTTGTCATTCATGAGTTCCAGTTCGTTCTGCTTTTGTTTGTTCTTTTCCATAAAACCCACCATTTCTTCTCTTTGTTTTTGAGTTTGGATAGCCAGTTCTTCAACCTTCCCCCTCTCCCGTCTTGTCTCATCCATGAGCTGATTGATGTCTTCAGACCGTCTTTCTAACTCAGCTTTGATCTGATCCAGCTTTTCCTTCTCCACACGAATGTCTTGTTTGTTTTGTTCTATTTCCTCCAATTGTCCCTGTGTTTCAGACTTCATCAGATCAAACTCATCTCTTTCTTTCATGGTCAATCCCTTATTTATCTCAAAGGCTTCTTTTTCCTTCTGTATCTCCTCCTTTACATCTTCAAGTTGTTGTCTTTCCATCGTGAGCTTTTCCTTCCAGTCTTTTTCCATAGCCTCGTTCTGTGCTTCTGCTTCAGCCTTCAAGCTCGTCAAGTCTTCCCTTTGTCTTTTCATCAGTTCAAGACTGATATCCAATTCCTCTTTCTCCTTGCTCATCTTACCTCGCCTCTCTTCCAACTGGTCTTTCTCTTTCAGTGTTTCATCCTTCCTGTTGTTCATTTCCTTCTTCTCTCTTTCTAGTTCTTCACGCATTTTCTCCAACTCAAGCAATTTTGCATTCAGCTGGTCCTTTTCACTGTCAATTTCATCTCTAAGTCTTTTGATTTCACAATTTTCCTGCTTTAAGATGTCCATCTTCCTTCCTATTTCTTCCCGCATTCCATCCTCTTCCTCTTTGAGCCTAGCCATCTTGTTATCCATGTTGTCTTTTTCTCTCACCATTTCTGCCTCTTTCACTCTCAGTTCACCCATTGAACTTTGTATCATTTCCTTGTCATTGTCCACCTCTAGCAACTGTTTTTTCATGTCTGTCGTCATTTGTTCCAAATGTTCTTTCTCTTTCCTTTGGTCTTCCATGTGAAATTCTGTCTCCTCTTTCTGTTGCTGTATCTCACTCCTCATTTGTTCCAGCTCCTCTCTCTCCTTTGTTAGCACATCCCGACTGTCCTCGATGTCTTGTTTCTCTCTTTCAATCTTGTCATTCATGAGTTCCAGTTCGTTCTGCTTTTGTTTGTTCTTTTCCATAAAACCCACCATTTCTTCTCTTTGTTTTTGAGTTTGGATAGCCAGTTCTTCAACCTTCCCCCTCTCCCGTCTTGTCTCATCCATGAGCTGATTGATGTCTTCAGACCGTCTTTCTAACTCAGCTTTGATCTGATCCAGCTTTTCCTTCTCCACACAAATGTCTTGTTTGTTTTGTTCTATTTCCTCCAATTGTCCCTGTGTTTCAGACTTCATCAGATCAAACTCATCTCTTTCTTTCATGGTCAATCCCTTCTTTCTCTCAAAGGCTTCTTTTTCCTTCTGTATCTCCTCCTTTACATCTTCAAGTTGTTGTCTTTCCCTCGTGAGCTTTTCCTTCCAGTCTGTTTCCATAGGTTCGGTCTGTACTTCTGCTTCAGCCTTCAAGTTCGTCAAGTCTTCCCTTTGTCTTTTCATCAGTTCAAGACTGATATCCAATTCCTCTTTCTCCTTACTTATCTTACCTCGCCTCTCTTCCAACTGATCTTTCTCTTTCAGTGTTTCATCCTTCCTGTCTTTCACTTCCTTCTTCTCTCTATCTAGTTCTTCACGCATTTTTTCCAACTCAAGCAATTTTGCATTCAGCTGGTCCTTTTCACTGTCAATTTCATCTCTAAGTCTTTTGATTTCACAACTTTCCTGCTTTAAGATGTCCATCTTCTTTCCTATTTCTTCCCGCATTCTATCCTCTTCCTCTTTGAGCCTAGCCATCTTGTTATCCATGTTGTCTTTTTCTCTCACCATTTCTGCCTCTTTCACTCTCAGTTCACCGATTGAGCTTTGTATCATTTCCTTGTCATTGTCTACCTCTAGCAACTGTTTTTTCATGTCCGTCGTAATTTGTTCCAAATGTTCTTTCTCTTTCCTTTGGTCTTCCATGTGAGATTCTGTCTCCTCTCTCTGTTGCTGTATCTCACTCCTCATTTGTTCCAGCTCCTCTCTCTCCTTTGTTAGCACATCCCAACTTTCTTCGATGTCTTGTTTCTCTCTTTCAATCTTGTCATTCATGAGTTCCAGTTCGTTCTGCTTTTGTTTGTTCTTTTCCATAAAACCCACCATTTCATCTCTTTGTTTTTGAGTTTGGATAGCCAGTTCTTCAACCTTCCCCCTCTCCCGTCTTGTCTCATCCATGAGCTGATTGATGTCTTCAGACCGTCTTTCTAACTCAGCTTTGATCTGATCCAGCTTTTCCTTCTCCACACGAATGTCTTGTTTGTTTTGTTCTATTTCCTCCAATTGTCCCTGTGTTTCAGACTTCATCAGATCAAACTCATCTCTTTCTTTCATGGTCAAACCCTTCTTTCTCTCAAAGGCTTCTTTTTCCTTCTGTATCTCCTCCTTTACATCTTCAAGTTGTTGTCTTTCCATCGTGAGCTTTTCCTTCCAGTCTGTTTCCATAGGTTCGGTCTGTACTTCTGCTTCAGCCTTCAAGCTTGTCAAGTCTTCCCTTTGTCTTTTCATCAGTTCAAGACTGATATCCAATTCCTCTTTCTCCTTGCTCATCTTACCTCGCCTCTCTTCCAACTGATCTTTCTCTTTCAGTGTTTCATCCTTCCTGTTGTTCACTTCCTTCTTCTCTCTTTCTAGTTCTTCATGCATTTTCTCCAACTCAAGCAATTTTGCATTCAGCTGGTCCTTTTCACTGTCAATTTCATCTCTAAGTCTTTTGATTTCACAATTTTCCTGCTTTAAGATGTCCATCTTCCTTCCTATTTCTTCCCGCATTCCATCCTCTTCCTCTTTGAGCCTAGCCATCTTGTTATCCATGTTGTCTTTTTCTCTCACCATTTCTGCCTCTTTCACTCTCAGTTCACCCATTGAACTTTGTATCATTTCCTTGTCATTGTCCACCTCTAGCAACTGTTTTTTCATGTCTGTCGTCATTTGTTCCAAATGTTCTTTCTCTTTCCTTTGGTCTTCCATGTGAGATTCTGTCTCCTCTTTCTGTTGCTGTATCTCACTCCTCATTTGTTCCAGCTCCTCTCTCTCCTTTGTTAGCACATCCCGACTGTCTTCGATGTCTTGTTTCTCTCTTTCAATCTTGGCATTCATGAGTTCCAGTTCGTTCTGCTTTTGTTTGTTCTTTTCCATAAAACCCACCATTTCTTCTCTTTGTTTTTGAGTTTGGATAGCCAGTTCTTCAACCTTCCCCCTCTCCCGTCTTGTCTCATCCATGAGCTGATTGATGTCTTCAGACCGTCTTTCTAACTCAGCTTTGATCTGATCCAGCTTTTCCTTCTCCACACGAATGTCTTGTTTGTTTTGTTTTATTTCCTCCAATTGTCCCTGTGTTTCAGACTTCATCAGATCAAACTCATCTCTTTCTTTCATGGTCAATCCCTTCTTTCTCTCAAAGGCTTCTTTTTCCTTCTGTATCTCCTCTTTTACATCTTCAAGTTGTTGTCTTTCCCTCGTGAGCTTTTCCTTCCAGTCTGTTTCCATAGGTTCGGTCTGTACTTCTGCTTCAGCCTTCAAGCTCGTCAAGTCTTCCCTTTGTCTTTTCATCAGTTCAAGACTGATATCCAATTCCTTTTTCTCCTTACTTATCTTACCTCGCCTCTCTTCCAACTGATCTTTCTCTTTCAGTGTTTCATCCTTCCTGTCTTTCACTTCCTTCTTCTCTCTATCTAGTTCTTCACGCATTTTTTCCAACTCAAGCAATTTTGCATTCAGCTGGTCCTTTTCACTGTCAATTTCATCTCTAAGTCTTTTGATTTCACAACTTTCCTGCTTTAAGATGTCCATCTTCCTTCCTATTTCTTCCCGCATTCTATCCTCTTCCTCTTTGAGCCTAGCCATCTTGTTATCCATGTTGTCTTTTTCTCTCACCATTTCTGCCTCTTTCACTCTCAGTTCACCGATTGAGCTTTGTATCATTTCCTTGTCATTGTCTACCTCTAGCAACTGTTTTTTCATGTCCGTCGTAATTTGTTCCAAATGTTCTTTCTCTTTACTTTGGTCTTCCATGTGAGATTCTGTCTCCTCTCTCTGTTGCTGTATCTCACTCCTCATTTGTTCCAGCTCCTCTCTCTCCTTTGTTAGCACATCCCGACTGTCTTCGATGTCTTGTTTCTCTCTTTCAATCTTGTCATTCATGAGTTCCAGTTCGTTCTGCTTTTGTTTGTTCTTTTCCATAAAACCCACCATTTCTTCTCTTTGTTTTTGAGTTTGGATAGCCAGTTCTTCAACCTTCCCCCTCTCCCGTCTTGTCTCATCCATGAGCTGATTGATGTCTTCAGATCGTCTTTCTAACTCAGCTTTGATCTGATCCAGCTTTTCCTTCTCCACACGAATGTCTTGTTTGTTTTGTTCTATTTCCTCCAATTGTCCCTGTGTTTCAGACTTCATCAGATCAAACTCATCTCTTTCTTTCATGGTCAAACCCTTCTTTCTCTCAAAGGCTTCTTTTTCCTTCTGTATCTCCTCCTTTACATCTTCAAGTTGTTGTCTTTCCATCGTGAGCTTTTCCTTCCAGTCTGTTTCCATAGGTTCGGTCTGTACTTCTGCTTCAGCCTTCAAGCTTGTCAAGTCTTCCCTTTGTCTTTTCATCAGTTCAAGACTGATATCCAATTCCTCTTTCTCCTTGCTCATCTTACCTCGCCTCTCTTCCAACTGATCTTTCTCTTTCAGTGTTTCATCCTTCCTGTTGTTCACTTCCTTCTTCTCTCTTTCTAGTTCTTCACGCATTTTCTCCAACTCAAGCAATTTTGCATTCAGCTGGTCCTTTTCACTGTCAATTTCATCTCTAAGTCTTTTGATTTCACAACTTTCCTGCTTTAAGATGTCCATCTTCCTTCCTATTTCTTCCCGCATTCCATCCTCTTCCTCTTTGAGCCTAGCCATCTTGTTATCCATGTTGTCTTTTTCTCTCACCATTTCTGCCTCTTTCACTCTCAGTTCACCCATTGAGCTTTGTATCATTTCCTTGTCATTGTCCACCTCTAGCAACTGTTTTTTCATGTCCGTCGTCATTTGTTCCAAATGTTCTTTCTCTTTCCTTTGGTCTTCCATGTGAGATTCTGTCTCCTCTCTCTGTTGCTGTATCTCACTCCTCATTTGTTCCAGCTCCTCTCTCTCCTTTGTTAGCACATCCCGACTGTCTTCGATGTCTTGTTTCTCTCTTTCAATCTTGTCATTCATGAGTTCCAGTTCGTTCTGCTTTTGTTTGTTCTTTTCCATAAAACCCACCATTTCTTCTCTTTGTTTTTGAGTTTGGATAGCCAGTTCTTCAACCTTCCCCCTCTCCCGTCTTGTCTCATCCATGAGCTGATTGATGTCTTCAGACCGTCTTTCTAACTCAGCTTTGATCTGATCCAGCTTTTCCTTCTCCACACGAATGTCTTGTTTGTTTTGTTCTATTTCCTCCAATTGTCCCTGTGTTTCAGACTTCATCAGATCAAACTCATCTCTTTCTTTCATGGTCAAACCCTTCTTTCTCTCAAAGGCTTCTTTTTCCTTCTGTATCTCCTCCTTTACATCTTCAAGTTGTTGTCTTTCCATCGTGAGCTTTTCCTTCCAGTCTGTTTCCATAGGTTCGGTCTGTACTTCTGCTTCAGCCTTCAAGCTTGTCAAGTCTTCCCTTTGTCTTTTCATCAGTTCAAGACTGATATCCAATTCCTCTTTCTCCTTGCTCATCTTACCTCGCCTCTCTTCCAACTGATCTTTCTCTTTCAGTGTTTCATCCTTCCTGTCTTTCACTTCCTTCTTCTCTCTATCTTGTTCTTCACGCATTTTTTCCAACTCAAGCAATTTTGCATTCAGCTGGTCCTTTTCACTGTCAATTTCATCTCTAAGTCTTTTGATTTCACAACTTTCCTGCTTTAAGATGTCCATCTTCCTTCCTATTTCTTCCCGCATTCTATCCTCTTCCTCTTTGAGCCTAGCCATCTTGTTATCCATGTTGTCTTTTTCTCTCACCATTTCTGCCTCTTTCACTCTCAGTTCACCCATTGAGCTTTGTATCATTTCCTTGTCATTGTCCACCTCTAGCAACTGTTTTTTCATGTCCGTCGTCATTTGTTCCAAATGTTCTTTCTCTTTCCTTTGGTCTTCCATGTGAGATTCTGTCTCCTCTCTCTGTTGCTGTATCTCACTCCTCATTTGTTCCAGCTCCTCTCTCTCCTTTGTTAGCACATCCCGACTGTCTTCGATGTCTTGTTTCTCTCTTTCAATCTTGTCAGTCATGAGTTCCAGTTCGTTCTGCTTTTGTTTGTTCTTTTCCATAAAACCCACCATTTCTTCTCTTTGTTTTTGAGTTTGGATAGCCAGTTCTTCAACCTTCCCCCTCTCCCGTCTTGTCTCATCCATGAGCTGATTGATGTCTTCAGACCGTCTTTCTAACTCAGCTTTGATCTGATCCAGCTTTTCCTTCTCCACACGAATGTCTTGTTTGTTTTGTTCTATTTCCTCCAATTGTCCCTGTGTTTCAGACTTCATCAGATCAAACTCATCTCTTTCTTTCATGGTCAATCCCTTCTTTCTCTCAAAGGCTTCTTTTTCCTTCTGTATCTCCTCCTTTACATCTTCAAGTTGTTGTCTTTCCCTCGTGAGCTTTTCCTTCCAGTCTGTTTCCATAGGCTCGGTCTGTACTTCTGCTTCAGCCTTCAAGCTCATCAAGTCTTCCCTTTGTCTTTTCATCAGTTCAAGACTGATATCCAATTCCTCTTTCTCCTTACTTATCTTACCTCGCCTCTCTTCCAACTGATCTTTCTCTTTCAGTGTTTCATCCTTCCTGTCTTTCACTTCCTTCTTCTCTCTATCTAGTTCTTCATGCATTTTTTCCAACTCAAGCAATTTTGCATTCAGCTGGTCCTTTTCACTGTCAATTTCATCTCTAAGTCTTTTGATTTCACAACTTTCCTGCTTTAAGATGTCCATCTTCCTTCCTATTTCTTCCCGCATTCTATCCTCTTCCTCTTTGAGCCTAGCCATCTTGTTATCCATGTTGTCTTTTTCTCTCACCATTTCTGCCTCTTTCACTCTCAGTTCACCCATTGAGCTTTGTATCATTTCCTTGTCATTGTCCACCTCTAGCAACTGTTTTTTCATGTCTGTCGTCATTTGTTCCAAATGTTCTTTCTCTTTCCTTTGGTCTTCCATGTGAGATTCTGTCTCCTCTCTCTGTTGCTGTATCTCACTCCTCATTTGTTCCAGCTCCTCTCTCTCCTTTGTTAGCACATCCCGACTGTCTTCGATGTCTTGTTTCTCTCTTTCAATCTTGTCAGTCATGAGTTCCAGTTCGTTCTGCTTTTGTTTGTTCTTTTCCATAAAACCCACCATTTCTTCTCTTTGTTTTTGAGTTTGGATAGCCAGTTCTTCAACCTTCCCCCTCTCCCGTCTTGTCTCATCCATGAGCTGATTGATGTCTTCAGACCGTCTTTCTAACTCAGCTTTGATCTGATCCAGCTTTTCCTTCTCCACACGAATGTCTTGTTTGTTTTGTTCTATTTCCTCCAATTGTCCCTGGGTTTCAGACTTCATCAGATCAAACTCATCTCTTTCTTTCATGGTCAATCCCTTCTTTCTCTCAAAGGCTTCTTTTTCCTTCTGTAATTCCTCCTTTACATCTTCAAGTTGTTGTCTTTCCCTCGTGAGCTTTTCCTTCCAGTCTGTTTCCATAGGCTCGGTCTGTACTTCTGCTTCAGCCTTCAAGCTCATCAAGTCTTCCCTTTGTCTTTTCATCAGTTCAAGACTGATATCCAATTCCTCTTTCTCCTTACTTATCTTACCTCGCCTCTCTTCCAACTGATCTTTCTCTTTCAGTGTTTCATCCTTCCTGTCTTTCACTTCCTTCTTCTCTCTATCTAGTTCTTCATGCATTTTTTCCAACTCAAGCAATTTTGCATTCAGCTGGTCCTTTTCACTGTCAATTTCATCTCTAAGTCTTTTGATTTCACAACTTTCCTGCTTTAAGATGTCCATCTTCCTTCCTATTTCTTCCCGCATTCTATCCTCTTCCTCTTTGAGCCTAGCCATCTTGTTATCCATGTTGTCTTTTTCTCTCACCATTTCTGCCTCTTTCACTCTCAGTTCACCCATTGAGCTTTGTATCATTTCCTTGTCATTGTCCACCTCTAGCAACTGTTTTTTCATGTCCGTCGTCATTTGTTCCAAATGTTCTTTCTCTTTCCTTTGGTCTTCCATGTGAGATTCTGTCTCCTCTCTCTGTTGCTGTATCTCACTCCTCATTTGTTCCAGCTCCTCTCTCTCCTTTGTTAGCACATCCCGACTGTCTTCGATGTCTTGTTTCTCTCTTTCAATCTTGTCAGTCATGAGTTCCAGTTCGTTCTGCTTTTGTTTGTTCTTTTCCATAAAACCCACCATTTCTTCTCTTTGTTTTTGAGTTTGGATAGCCAGTTCTTCAACCTTCCCCCTCTCCCGTCTTGTCTCATCCATGAGCTGATTGATGTCTTCAGACCGTCTTTCTAACTCAGCTTTGATCTGATCCAGCTTTTCCTTCTCCACACGAATATCTTGTTTGTTTTGTTCTATTTCCTCCAATTGTCCCTGGGTTTCAGACTTCATCAGATCAAACTCATCTCTTTCTTTCATGGTCAATCCCTTCTTTCTCTCAAAGGCTTCTTTTTCCTTCTGTAATTCCTCCTTTACATCTTCAAGTTGTTGTCTTTCCCTCGTGAGCTTTTCCTTCCAGTCTGTTTCCATAGGCTCGGTCTGTACTTCTGCTTCAGCCTTCAAGCTCATCAAGTCTTCCCTTTGTCTTTTCATCAGTTCAAGACTGATATCCAATTCCTCTTTCTCCTTACTTATCTTACCTCGCCTCTCTTCCAACTGATCTTTCTCTTTCAGTGTTTCATCCTTCCTGTCTTTCACTTCCTTCTTCTCTCTATCTAGTTCTTCATGCATTTTTTCCAACTCAAGCAATTTTGCATTCAGCTGGTCCTTTTCACTGTCAATTTCATCTCTAAGTCTTTTGATTTCACAACTTTCCTGCTTTAAGATGTCCATCTTCCTTCCTATTTCTTCCCGCATTCTATCCTCTTCCTCTTTGAGCCTAGCCATATTGTTATCCATGTTGTCTTTTTCTCTCACCATTTCTGCCTCTTTCACTCTCAGTTCACCCATTGAGCTTTGTATTATTTCCTTGTCATTGTCCACCTCTAGCAACTGTTTTTTCATGTCCGTCGTCATTTGTTCCAAATGTTCTTTCTCTATCCTTTGGTCTTCCATGTGAGATTCTGTCTCCTCTCTCTGTTGCTGTATCTCACTCCTCATTTGTTCCAGCTCCTCTCTCTCCTTTGTTAGCACATCCCGACTGTCTTCGATGTCTTGTTTCTCTCTTTCAATCTTGTCAGTCATGAGTTCCAGTTCGTTCTGCTTTTGTTTGTTCTTTTCCATAAAACCCACCATTTCTTCTCTTTGTTTTTGAGTTTGGATAGCCAGTTCTTCAACCTTCCCCCTCTCCCGTCTTGTCTCATCCATGAGCTGATTGATGTCTTCAGACCGTCTTTCTAACTCAGCTTTGATCTGATCCAGCTTTTCCTTCTCCACACGAATATCTTGTTTGTTTTGTTCTATTTCCTCCAATTGTCCCTGGGTTTCAGACTTCATCAGATCAAACTCATCTCTTTCTTTCATGGTCAATCCCTTCTTTCTCTCAAAGGCTTCTTTTTCCTTCTGTAATTCCTCCTTTACATCTTCAAGTTGTTGTCTTTCCCTCGTGAGCTTTTCCTTCCAGTCTGTTTCCATAGGCTCGGTCTGTACTTCTGCTTCAGCCTTCAAGCTCATCAAGTCTTCCCTTTGTCTTTTCATCAGTTCAAGACTGATATCCAATTCCTCTTTCTCCTTACTTATCTTACCTCGCCTCTCTTCCAACTGATCTTTCTCTTTCAGTGTTTCATCCTTCCTGTCTTTCACTTCCTTCTTCTCTCTATCTAGTTCTTCATGCATTTTTTCCAACTCAAGCAATTTTGCATTCAGCTGGTCCTTTTCACTGTCAATTTCATCTCTAAGTCTTTTGATTTCACAACTTTCCTGCTTTAAGATGTCCATCTTCCTTCCTATTTCTTCCCGCATTCTATCCTCTTCCTCTTTGAGCCTAGCCATATTGTTATCCATGTTGTCTTTTTCTCTCACCATTTCTGCCTCTTTCACTCTCAGTTCACCCATTGAGCTTTGTATTATTTCCTTGTCATTGTCCACCTCTAGCAACTGTTTTTTCATGTCCGTCGTCATTTGTTCCAAATGTTCTTTCTCTATCCTTTGGTCTTCCATGTGAGATTCTGTCTCCTCTCTCTGTTGCTGTATCTCACTCCTCATTTGTTCCAGCTCCTCTCTCTCCTTTGTTAGCACATCCCGACTGTCTTCGATGTCTTGTTTCTCTCTTTCAATCTTGTCAGTCATGAGTTCCAGTTCGTTCTGCTTTTGTTTGTTCTTTTCCATAAAACCCACCATTTCTTCTCTTTGTTTTTGAGTTTGGATAGCCAGTTCTTCAACCTTCCCCCTCTCCCGTCTTGTCTCATCCATGAGCTGATTGATGTCTTCAGACCGTCTTTCTAACTCAGCTTTGATCTGATCCAGCTTTTCCTTCTCCACACGAATGTCTTGTTTGTTTTGTTCTATTTCCTCCAATTGTCCCTGGGTTTCAGACTTCATCAGATCAAACTCATCTCTTTCTTTCATGGTCAATCCCTTCTTTCTCTCAATGGCTTCTTTTTCCTTCTGTATCTCCTCCTTTACATCTTCAAGTTGTTGTCTTTCCCTCGTGAGCTTTTCCTTCCAGTCTGTTTCCATAGGCTCGGTCTGTACTTCTGCTTCAGCCTTCAAGCTCATCAAGTCTTCCCTTTGTCTTTTCATCAGTTCAAGACTGATATCCAATTCCTCTTTCTCCTTACTTATCTTACCTCGCCTCTCTTCCAACTGATCTTTCTCTTTCAGTGTTTCATCCTTCCTGTCTTTCACTTCCTTCTTCTCTCTATCTAGTTCTTCATGCATTTTTTCCAACTCAAGCAATTTTGCATTCAGCTGGTCCTTTTCACTGTCAATTTCATCTCTAAGTCTTTTGATTTCACAACTTTCCTGCTTTAAGATGTCCATCTTCCTTCCTATTTCTTCCCGCATTCTATCCTCTTCCTTTTTGAGCCTAGCCATATTGTTATCCATGTTGTCTTTTTCTCTCACCATTTCTGCCTCTTTCACTCTCAGTTCACCCATTGAGCTTTGTATTATTTCCTTGTCATTGTCCACCTCTAGCAACTGTTTTTTCATGTCCGTCGTCATTTGTTCCAAATGTTCTTTCTCTTTCCTTTGGTCTTCCATGTGAGATTCTGTCTCCTCTCTCTGTTGCTGTATCTCACTCCTCATTTGTTCCAGCTCCTCTCTCTCCTTTGTTAGCACATCCCGACTGTCTTCGATGTCTTGTTTCTCTCTTTCAATCTTGTCATTCATGAGTTCCAGTTCGTTCTGCTTTTGTTTGTTCTTTTCCATAAAACCCACCATTTCTTCTCTTTGTTTTTGAGTTTGGATAGCCAGTTCTTCAACCTTCCCCCTCTCCCGTCTTGTCTCATCCATGAGCTGATTGATGTCTTCAGACCGTCTTTCTAACTCAGCTTTGATCTGATCCAGCTTTTCCTTCTCCACACGAATGTCTTGTTTGTTTTGTTCTATTTCCTCCAATTGTCCCTGGGTTTCAGACTTCATCAGATCAAACTCATCTCTTTCTTTCATGGTCAATCCCTTCTTTCTCTCAATGGCTTCTTTTTCCTTCTGTATCTCCTCCTTTACATCTTCAAGTTGTTGTCTTTCCCTCGTGAGCTTTTCCTTCCAGTCTGTTTCCATAGGCTCGGTCTGTACTTCTGCTTCAGCCTTCAAGCTCATCAAGTCTTCCCTTTGTCTTTTCATCAGTTCAAGACTGATATCCAATTCCTCTTTCTCCTTACTTATCTTACCTCGCCTCTCTTCCAACTGATCTTTCTCTTTCAGTGTTTCATCCTTCCTGTCTTTCACTTCCTTCTTCTCTCTATCTAGTTCTTCATGCATTTTTTCCAACTCAAGCAATTTTGCATTCAGCTGGTCCTTTTCACTGTCAATTTCATCTCTAAGTCTTTTGATTTCACAACTTTCCTGCTTTAAGATGTCCATCTTCCTTCCTATTTCTTCCCGCATTCTATCCTCTTCCTCTTTGAGCCTAGCCATCTTGTTATCCATGTTGTCTTTTTCTCTCACCATTTCTGCCTCTTTCACTCTCAGTTCACCCATTGAGCTTTGTATCATTTCCTTGTCATTGTCCACCTCTAGCAACTGTTTTTTCATGTCCGTCGTCATTTGTTCCAAATGTTCTTTCTCTTTCCTTTGGTCTTCCGTGTGAGATTCTGTCTCCTCTCTCTGTTGCTGTATCTCACTCCTCATTTGTTCCAGCTCTTCTCTCTCCTTTGTTAGCACATCCCGACTGTCTTCGATGTCTTGTTTCTCTCTTTCAATCTTGTCAGTCATGAGTTCCAGTTCGTTCTGCTTTTGTTTGTTCTTTTCCATAAAACCCATCATTTCTTCTCTTTGTTTTTGAGTTTGGATAGCCAGTTCTTCAACCTTCCCCCTCTCCCGTCTTGTCTCATCCATTAGCTGATTCATGTCTTCAGACCGTCTCTGCATTTCAAAACTTTTCTGCTCTGTGTTCTTTCTCATCCTGTTCATCTCATTCGTTATACTCTCTTCTTCTTTTCTCAGTTCGATAATTATGTTTTCTACTTTTCTCATCTCACACTTTCTCTGCTCTAGCTCATCCATATTCTGCTCTATCATTTTCTTTTTTCTGTCCATCTCACATCTCTCTTTTTCCATCTCTGTCTTTGTCTGATTAATTAGAAATGTTTCTTTAATTTGCTCTTGCGTGATATTTTCAATCTCTTCTCTCTGATTGTTTACCTCTGTTCTGAGTTTATTCAGATCTTCTCTCTCATTTGATAGAATGTCTTGTTTGCTGTCTATCTCCTCTTTCTGTCTTTTTATTTCAGCGCTCATCAATTCTTCTTCGATTTTACTCCTCTTTGTCTCTTCCACAAAACAATCAATTTGGTTCTTTTGTTGTATTTGGACAGGAATTTGTGATGCACTGACTTTCTCCCTCTTTGTGTCTTCTATGATCATATCTAGGTCGTTGGACTTTCTCTGTAACTCCAGTTTCATTTGTTCAAGCTTTTGTCTCTCAACTTGTACCTTAAGCTTCTCTTGTTCCATCTTCCCCTTTTCTTTCTGCATTTCAGATCTCATCAGCTCCAAGTCCTTTTTCTCTTTTTCCGAAATGTTCCTGTTTCTTATCGTATCCTCTTTTTCTTTTTGAATCTTACTTTTCAGATATTCAAGTTCCTTTCTCTCCCTGTTCAGGCGTTCACCCCGTTCGTCTTTGTCTTCTTTCCATCCCTCTATTTGAGCTTTTAAGTTCAGCAGATCTTCATTCTCCTTCTTTGTCGTTTCCAGGATGGCTTCCATCTCCTCCTTACGTTTCTCTATGTAAGCTTGCTCTACTGCTAGTTTATTTCTTTCCGCCAAGGTAGCCTTTTTGATGTTTCCCATTTCAATTTTCTCTTTGCTAAATTTAACTTGCGTTTGTTTAAATTTATCTTTTGCTTTTTTTAAATCCTGCATCTTTTGTGTTTTATATTGCATTTCCCTTACGATGACCTGTCTTTTCCTTTGCATCTCTGCATCCATTTGCTCGAGATTTTCTTTTTTCTTTTCTATGTCCTCAATCATTTGTCTGCTCTCCTCTCGTTGTTTTGTGATCATGTTCTCCATCCCCGCCTTTTCCTTCTCAAACTCGGCTTTTGACTTTTCCAGGTCATACTTCTCTCTCATAATCATTTTCTCTCTGCGTTCCAAGTCTCTTCTTTCTTTTTCAATGGCGGTTCTTAGCTCTTGTGACTCAAATGGTATCTCAGTTGTCGTATCTCCAAGGTAGGCTTTCTCTGTTTCATCCTGTGGCCTCTGGACCGTGGTCTTCATCATTGGCATTTCTTTTTTCCTTCTGTTTTTTCCCTCTTTCTGTCTGTCAAGCTCAGCTTTCATAGACTCCATCATATCCTTTCCAAAGCAGAAAATTGATTTGAGCATAGAAACTTGCCTTTTGGGCACTTTACATAGAAACTACATTATGTCTTAATGAATCAAATTTCACAGTTTGACATTCACCCTGTGGATAACGGTAATGAGGATGGAGAGCTCCATATACATAGTTACTTAAAGTTACTTATCTGATTCATTTTGAAATATACATTGAACAAAAATATAAAAACAACATGCAACAATTTCAGTTCAGTTCATATTAGGAAATTAGTCAATTTAAATCAATTCATTAGGTCCTAATCTATGGATTTCACATGACTGGGAATACAGGTTTGCATCTGTTGGTCAAAGATACCTTAAATAAAGTAGGGGTGTGGATCAGAAAACCAGGCAGTATCTGGTGTGACCACGATTTGCCTCATGCAGCGCGACACATCTCCTTCACATAGACTTGATTGTGGCCTGTGGAATGTTGTCCCGCTCCTATTTAATGGCTGTGCAAAGTTTCTGGATATTAGCATAAACTGGAAAACGCTGTCGTACACGTCGATCCAGAGCATCCCAAACATGTTTCAATGGGCGACATATTTTGTAAGTATGCAGGCCATGGAAGAACTGGGACATTTTCAACTTCCAGGATTTGTTTTTACAGATCCTTGCAACATGGGGCCGTGCATTATCATGCTGAAACATGAGGTGATGGTGGCGGATGAATGGCATGACAATGGGCCTCAGGATTTTGGCACGGTATCTCTGTGCATTCAAATTGCCATCGATAAAATGCAATTGTGTTTGCCTGCCCATACCATAACCCCATCGCCACCATGGACCACTTTGTTCACAACATTGACCTCAGCAAACCGCTCACCCACACGACGCCATCTGCCATCTGCCCGGTACAGTTGAAACCGGAATTAATCCGTAAAGAGCACACTTCTCCAGCGTGCCAGTGTCCATCAACGGTGAGCCTTTGCACACTGAAGTTGGTTATGACGCCAAATTGCAGTCAAGTCAAGACCCTGGAGAGGATGACGAGCACGCAGATTAGCTTCCCTGACGTGGTTTCTGACAATTTGGGCAGAAATTCTTCGGTTGTGCAAACCTACAATTTCATCAGCTGTCCGGATGGCTGTCCGACCAACCCGCAGGTGAATAGCCGGATATGGAGGTCCTGGGCTGGCGTGGTTACACGTGGTCTGCGGTTGTAAGGCCAGTTGGATGTACTGCCAAATTCTCTAAAATGACGTTGGATGCAGCTTATGAGATATTAACATTCAATTATCTGGCAACAATTCTGATGGACGCTCGTGCAGTGAGCATGCCAATTGCATGCTCCCTCAAATCCTGAGACATCTGTGGCATTGTCTTGTGTGACAAAACTGCACATTTTAGAGTGGCCTTTTATTGTCCTCAGCACAAGGTGCACCTATGTACTGATCATGCTGTTTAATCAACTTCTTGGATTAACTTGGCAAAAGATAAATGCTCACAAACAGGGATGTAAACAACATTTGAGAGAAATATGTTTTTTGTCCAACACTTCACATGTTGCGTTCATATTTTCTTTCCAGTATATTTTCTTGATGGCATTCCAAAAAAAGTGCAAGTTTCTGTTTACTTCAATTCCTGTTCTGATTTATTTTGAGTTTGGACTTTAATTAGCAGGCCTGCATTTTTTGTGAATAAATCAGAGATTTTTGCGTGTGAATCAGAGACTTTTCCACAACAAATTTGACAACCAATCTTTGGGATGTTGGCCCTATAAATCTTGTAAAAAATATGTAACACAATAATTCGGTACATACCTTCTCTTTCCTTGCATTGTCCTCTTTAATCTTCCTTTTTTCCCTTTGTATCTCATCCCTTGCCAGGTCTATCTCTGCAACCGCTCTCTGTATTTCATCTTTCATCTGTTCCATCTTTTCACTCTCAGTCTTTCCATCTTCCATCTTCTGTTTCAGCTCTTCCCGTTGTCTCTGTATCTTTGACTTCACCAGTTCTAACTCATCCCTCTCTCGCATGATCTTCTCCATCCTTTGCTCCAGCTCTTTTTTTCTTTTTTGTGTCTCCGTCTTCATCAGTCTGATTTTGTCCTTTTCCCCTTTTAACTCCCCCTTGCTCAGTTCCATTTCTTCTTTCACCCTTCTTAACACCTCTCTGGTTTGTTCCACCTCTAGAATCAACCTCTGGATTACAGCATTCACTCTGTCTTTGTCACCCATCTCCATATTGCTTTCTTCCATCCTGTTTTCCATTGCCACTTTTGTTTGTCGTACCATTTCTCTGGTTCGCTCTACCTCTTGGATTAATCTCTGTATCTCAGCGTTCATCTGTTCCTTCTCATCAATATCTCTAAAGCCCTCTTCCAGACGAATCTCCAGTTCCTCTTTTGCTCTTTCTATTTCAGCCTTCGCCTGTTCAATTGCATCTCTCTCCCTTTTGGTCTCTTCCCTTCTTTGTTCCATCTCTTCTTCCGCTCTCTCTATTTCATCCTTCATCTTTTCCATTTCTTCCCTTTTTCTCTTAGTCTTTCTCATCATCTGTTCAAGGTCCTTTTTCTTCCTTTGCATCTCAGTCTTCACTAGTTCCATCTCTCCAATCTCTCTCTTGGCCTTCTGCATCATGTTCTCAACCTCTTGTCTCTGCCTCTGAATATCTTCCCTCACACTTTTCAGCTCATCCATTTCTGTCTCTGCTTGTTGCATTTTGTTTTCAATTTCCTCTTTCTGCTTCTGTATCTCAGATTTGATCCTTTCCATCTCCTCTTTCTCACTCTTTGTTTCTGTCATCTTGTTTTCAATGTCCTCTTTCTGTCTTTGTATTTCAGCCTTTGTTTGTTCCAGCTTGTCCATCTCTCTCTTTGTCTTCTCCATCCTTACTTCAATCTCATCTCTCTGTCTCTCTAGGTCAAATTTAATTGTTTCTATCTGGTTAATCTCTGTCTTAATTTCCTCCATTCTCTTATTCAGCTCCACATTATCTCGATGCAGTTTGGCTCTCTCTTCCTGCTCGTCCCTCTGTACCTCGTCCCAGAGTTTTTCCATCTCTTCTTTTACTCTGCTTAGCTCATCCTTGACCGTTTCATAGGGTTCTTTCTCTCTTATTGTTTCTTCCCTTATTCTCTCCAAAAGTTGTTTTTCTCTCTGAATTTCATCCTTCATCTGTTCCATCACGTCTCTGGCTTGCCTTGTCCTCTCAATGGATCTAGTCATTTCCTCATGCTGGTTCTGTACTTCAACCTTCATCCGTTCCACTTCGCCTCTCTCTAGACTTGTGGCATCCCTGCCTTGTTTTAACTCCCTCTCTATTTTCTTCTTGGTTCTCTCTATCTCTTCTCTATCTCTCTGTATTTCAGCTCTCAGTTCAAGCTCTTCCTTGACAACTTCCTCCTGCTTTTTCTCAAGCTCCAGCTTTTTCTTCAGGGTTTCACACCGAAGCAATTCCAAGTCCTCTCTTTCTCTTGTGGTTTCATGGATTTGTCTTTTCAACATGGCCCTTTCTGACAAAACCTCTGTTTTAATTTGCTCAAGCATCTCCCTCTCTTGCTTTGTTTCATCCATCTTCTTTTGTAAGTCCCCTTTTTCGCTCTGAAACTGTATTTCTTCGGAATCGTCTTCGGCTCTCCGTATCTCGTCTCTTACTTTCTCCAACATTTCTCTTTCTCTTTGGATTTCAGCTCGTTGTTCACATCTCTGTTTCTCAATTTCATCTTTCATCTGTTCCATCTTTTCACTCTCAGTCTTTCCATCTTCCATCTTCTGTTTCAGCTCTTCCCGTTGTCTCTGTATCTTTGACTTCACCAGTTCTAACTCATCCCTCTCTCGCATGATCTTCTCCATCCTTTGCTCCAGCTCTTTTTTTCTTTTTTGTGTCTCCGTCTTCATCAGTCTGATTTTGTCCTTTTCCCCTTTTAACTCCCCCTTGCTCAGTTCCATTTCTTCTTTCACCCTTCTTAACACCTCTCTGGTTTGTTCCACCTCTAGAATCAACCTCTGGATTACAGCATTCACTCTGTCTTTGTCACCCATCTCCATATTGCTTTCTTCCATCCTGTTTTCCATTGCCACTTTTGTTTGTCGTACCATTTCTCTGGTTCGCTCTACCTCTTGGATTAATCTCTGTATCTCAGCGTTCATCTGTTCCTTCTCATCAATATCTCTAAAGCCCTCTTCCAGACGAATCTCCAGTTCCTCTTTTGCTCTTTCTATTTCAGCCTTCGCCTGTTCAATTGCATCTCTCTCCCTTTTGGTCTCTTCCCTTCTTTGTTCCATCTCTTCTTCCGCTCTCTCTATTTCATCCTTCATCTTTTCCATTTCTTCCCTTTTTCTCTTAGTCTTTCTCATCATCTGTTCAAGGTCCTTTTTCTTCCTTTGCATCTCAGTCTTCACTAGTTCCATCTCTCCAATCTCTCTCTTGGCCTTCTGCATCATGTTCTCAACCTCTTGTCTCTGCCTCTGAATATCTTCCCTCACACTTTTCAGCTCATCCATTTCTGTCTCTGCTTGTTGCATTTTTTTTTCAATGTCCTCTTTCTGCTTCTGTATCTCAGATTTGATCCTTTCCATCTCCTCTTTCTCACTCTTTGTTTCTGTCATCTTGTTTTCAATGTCCTCTTTCTGTCTTTGTATTTCAGCCTTTGTTTGTTCCAGCTTGTCCATCTCTCTCTTTGTCTTCTCCATCCTTGCTTCAATCTCATCTCTCTGTCTCTCTAGGTCAAATTTAATTGTTTCTATCTGGTTAATCTCTGTCTTAATTTCCTCCATTCTCTTATTCAGCTCCACATTATCTCGATGCAGTTTGGCTCTCTCTTCCTGCTCGTCCCTCTGTACCTCGTCCCAGAGTTTTTCCATCTCTTCTTTTACTCTGTTTAGCTCATCCTTGACCGTTTCATAGGGTTCTTTCTCTCTTATTGTTTCTTCCCTTATTCTCTCCAAAAGTTGTTTTTCTCTCTGAATTTCATCCTTCATCTGTTCCATCACGTCTCTGGCTTGCCTTGTCCTCTCAATGGATCTAGTCATTTCCTCATGCTGGTTCTGTACTTCAACCTTCATCCGTTCCACTTCGCCTCTCTCTAGACTTGTGGCATCCCTGCCTTGTTTTAACTCCCTCTCTATTTTCTTCTTGGTTCTCTCTATCTCCTCTCTATCTCTCTGCATTTCAGCTCTCAGTTCAAGCTCTTCCTTGACAGCTTCATCCTTCTTTTTCTCAAGCTCCAGCTTTTTCTTCAGGGTCTCACACCGAAGCAATTCCAAGTCCTCTCTTTCTCTTGCGGTTTCATGGATTTGTCTTTTCAACATGGCCCTTTCTGACAAAACCTCTGTTTTAATTTGCTCAAGCATCTCCCTCTCTTGCTGTGTTTCATCCATCTTCTTTTGTAAGTCCCCTCTTTCGCTCTGAAGCTGTGTTTCTTCTGAGTCTTCTTCGGCTCTCCGTATCTCGTCTCTTACTTTCTCCAACATTTCTCTTTCTCGTTGGATTTCAGCTCGTTGCTCAAGCTCTTCTTTCACTGCTTCATATCTCTGTTTCTCAATTTCCTCTTTTGTTCTTCCAGCCTCGTCTCTTTGCTTTTTCAGCTGGGACTCCACTTTTTGTACGACCAGCTTTGCCTGATCCACCTCATATTTTGCTCTGTTTGTCTCCTTCACACGGTTCTCTATTTCTGTCATTTGTCTTTGGAGTTCAGCCTTCATCTCTACGATCTCTTCCTTCTCTTGCTTTGTGACTTGCTTGCTCCTCTCGATCTCTTCCCTTTCTTCCTGAAGGTTACGCTCCATTTCCGTTAAGTCCTCATTCTTTATCTTGGCCTCTTCTGATATTTTCTCTGCAATGTTCTTCTCGTCTTTCACACGGGCTTTCATTTTTTCTAGGTTCTCTCTTTCTCGTTGCGTTTCCACCTTGTTTCTTTCTATTTCCTCTCGCACTTTCTGTTTTTCCTCCTTCAACCTTTCAAGTGTTTCCGTCTCTTGCTGCGCTCTTGCTCTCTGTTCCACCTCGTCTTTCTCTGTTTCACACCATTTCCTTTCCATTTCCTCTTTCAATTGAATTATCTCACACTTAACCTCTTCATAATGCTCTCTCTCTTTCTCTGTCTTTTCCCTTCTACTCTCCAAATCTTCACGTTGTCTCTGTATCTCTGCTTTAATTTCTTCCATTTTGTCTTTTGCTTGTTTTGTCTCTGTAACTTTTTCTTCTATATCTTCTATCTGTCTCTGTATATTAACTTTCATCTGCTCCATTTGCTCCTTTTCTCTTCTTGTGATCTCCCTGCTTTGCTCATTCTCCTCTTTCATTCTCAGCGTTTCAAAATGAATCCTCTCCAATTCTTGTCTCTCTCTCATTGTCTCTTGCTTTTTCCTCTCCACGTTGTCTTTTTCCTTCTGAACTTCAGCTCTCAATTGTTTGATCCCATCTCTCTGTCGTTTTACTTCTTCACTCCACTTTTTGGCTTCCTCTCTCTCTCGGTTTCCTCTTGTTTTTTCAACGTCCTTGGCTTTCTGCATTTCAGACTTGAGCATTTCCACTTCTTCTCTCTGTCTCTGTATTTCAGCTCTCTGCTCCAGCTCCTCCTTGACAGTCTCATACCTTCTTTTCTCCATTTCCTCCTTCACTCGCCTGGTGTCATCTTTTTGTTTCTCCAGGGCTTCTTTCGTTCTCTGTATCTCTGCTTTTACGTTTTCCATTCTGTAATTTTCTTGCTTTGTCTCCTCAATGTTTCTCTCAATCTTTTCCACTTGTCTCTGCAGTTCAGCTTCCCTCTGTTCCATCTTATCATTCTCTCGCTTTGCTTCCTCTCTGTTTTGCTCAATCTCCTCTTTGTCCATTTGAATCGCATACTTGATCTGCTCCAACTCCTTTTGTTTTCGTAATGTTTCTTGTTTGTCCTTCTCAAGTGAATCCTTTTCTAGAAGAATCTCTGCTTTCATTTTGTTGACCAGGTCCTTCTCTTGCTTCGTCTTCTCCCTGTTTTGATCAACCTCCTCTTTAGCTCTCTGCAGCTCAGCTTTTACGTTGGCAAGTTCCTCTTTCTCTTGCTGGATCCTAACTCTCTGCTCAAGCTCTTCTTTCTCCGTTTCATACCACCTTCGATCCATCTCTTCTTTTACTTTGTTTATCTCACATTTAATCTGCTCAAACTGTTCTTTTTGTCTTTTAATGTCATCTCTTTTTGTCTCCAGCTGACCTTGCTCCCTGTGTACATCGGCCTTCATCGCTTCCATTTTTTCTTTTACTTGATTGGTTTCTGCAATTCTTATTTCCATGTCCTCTATCTGTCCCTGAATGTCAGCCTTAATCTGTTCCATTTTCTCCTGCTCTTGTTTGGTTGTTTCCTTGCAGTGCTCCATCTCCTCTTTTGCTCTCAATGTCTCATACTTGATCAATTCCAAACTCTGTCTCTCGTTAATGGTCTCATTGTATCTTCTCTCCAGAATGTCTTTCTCTGTTTGGACATCAGCCCACATTTGTCGTATTCCGTCTTTCTCTATATTTATTTCCTCCATGTTCTGTTTCAGTTTTTCATTCACATTCTGGATCTCCATCCTCATCAGCTCCATCTTTGTGTTTTGCTCTTGTTTCTCAGCCATTAGCCTTTCTATTTCCTCTTGTTGTTGCTTAATCTTTGCTTTCATGTAGTTAGTTTCATTTCTCTCCCTTCTTGACCCCTCCCAAAGTTTTTCAATCTCCTCAATTGCTTGCATTGTTTCTTGTCTTCGTCTCTTAAGAGATTCTTTTTTTGTCTGTATGCCAAGTTTTGGTGTGGTCTTATCCTCTAATGTTGTGGTATCTCCATACCTTTGATCCAATCCTGTCTGTGTCATCTTACTGTTTCGTTGTCTCTGCTCTGTTGTGGGTGAGGAAGAGCAATACATCAGAGTTTTCTCAAAGCAAACCAGTGATCATAGCATTTATAAAAAGGTGAGCACTTTTTCAGATAAAGAACACCTGGCCATACTTTAAAGCGGCCTTTCTTAAAGGTGCTACATGCAGAATGTCTCACCCATGTGGAAGCTAGATGAATTGCAACAACAACTAGCCCCCCACACACACAACACAACACTAAACAATACATTAATTCTACTATAACGGTAACAAACGGTGCCCACAAACTGTTAGGGCCTTAAGCTGTCCCAACCGCAGAGCCCCAACAGGAGTCCCAATACCTTACCACTGCTACACCAGCCAAGCCTTTTCTGGCAGCGAAACAGTTCATTCAGCCTCATTTACTGCCTTAAAAAAAAACACATCTGATATGGCTGACTTTCTTAAACAAATGTTGTTTCTACTGACAATTGAGATGTACAAACTATGGCATAAGGGGACGACAAGTGGATAAGAAGCAATCCGCAATATCGATAAAGATATTAATGAGCGAGCTAGGACGGATGTAGTCAGTATAAGTATTTGTTCAGCACTTTTGAAATGTACAGTGACAGAATTCAGAACATGGGCCGGTCTTATAGTATTCTCCCTGTACACCAAGTCAGAACCGTAGGATAAATAAAGGGGGTATATAAGAAGACAATGAAAGCTCTTAAAATATTCGATGATTACATTTCTCTAAAAGTGGTTCTAGACTACATGTGCACCACCAAGTCAGAACAGTAGGCAAAATTAAGAGGGGAAAATAGACCAGATTATTAGGGTGAGGCACATGGGCTACTAATAGCTTACTACACAGCATACATTTAGTATTACTTTCTTAGCTACAGTATACATACAGTATCTCTCTGGCATATTACATCATTATAGCAGCAGCATACAATACATTTTTGGACTCACTTGAACAGGAAGGTGGCGCGACGGTCCTTCGTGGACAAATTTTGTCAAGAAACTTTGTCATCAAAGTCTAGCATTCTCTGGATTTATGATGCTTTCAAGACAACTGGGAAAAAAACAAGTATTGCCTCTAGAAAGAGGCCTGAGTTCCCGACTTACAATTCCGAGTTGGAAATGTATTTTCCCAGTCGGATTGCGTTTTTCCCCCGAGTTCCCAGTTGTCTTGAACTCACTGAAGTCAGATTTGAGAGCATGGCCAATGTTGAATGTTTATAATTTAAGCTTGGAAAAAAGACCGTTAAGGCTAGTGATTGCATTGCAATGCTTGCAGTTAGCCACTGATTCCTTCCAAACTACTCATTGTTGAATTTGCGATTTCCGTCTTGTTGTGTATGTTTATGTCCAATTTCTCTTCATATGACAAGGATTGAAAAGGATTTGCCAGTAGATTGTTTGCTTGATTCATGATGATAACAGCTAGTTAAGATTTTGAAAGTATGATGTTGAGTCCAATCAAAGCAACTGTAGATATAACGTGATTTGATGTCATTTTATCAGTGGGTAATGACCTTGAGCCTTCTTGGATGGTATGTATTGAACAGTGTGTATTGTATTTTCTCACATGAACTGAAATGTATGTATGTGAAGAGTGTAGAATTTTAGCAAGCAGGACATTTTTGCAACCAGGAAACTATTTCTACATTGGCCACTTTCCACAGGCTGCCATTGTTCGTTGTGCTCGAGGAGGACATGACCACCACGCCTCTTAGCGATGCCGATGGAAGAGAGGGAAAGTGCAGTTTTCCCATCTTGTCAAATAGAAAGTCTGCATTTTAGAATGTGATTTTAGAATAATTTTGCACGCCCAATTTTTCAGTTTTTGATTTGTTAAAAAAGTTTTAAATATCCAATAAATGTCATTCCACTTCATGATTTTGTCCCACTTGTTGTTGATTCTTCACAAAAAAATACAGTTTTATATCTTTATGTTTGAAGCCTGAAATGTGGCAAAAGGTTGCAAAGTTCAAGGGGGCCGAATACTTTCGCAAGGCACTGTATTATGGACATTTTCCGAAGTTACAATTCAAAAACTCTACATATAGCTCCTTTAAAGTATGGGTCGTGACCCAAAGTAGACATGCAAAAATGTACTTTATTTTTTGGGGCGGGGACATATGGAAGTCTCAACTTACTGTTTAGAGTTAGCATAGTAGAATATAAGGTGCAATTTCGAAAATGGTTGTTCATGAGAAGTTTTTCTCTTGTTATATCAGTCACTGACAGTTACTCAATTAGCCATGTCAGCTAACAATTTTTGAATTCCTAAGTTAGTCTAGCCAGCTATCGAAACTTGTAGTAATCATGGCCGAATACTGACCAGGCAGGTGACCTAGGACCCTGACCTCCAGGGGGTCATTGATTTTGTTTGTCACTCCAATTCAGATATAATATTACATGGCATAAGTCATGGAAAAATGTGTAGAATTGCAGGAAATTGCAAAATAATTTTCCTTATCGTTTCATTCTGACAAGGAACCAGTATTTGTGAAATTGACATTGTTTTTACATTTAGCTCATTATTAGTCCACTAATCAGTGCAGATAGAGCAGCTTTCCATGGACGGGCAAGGTAGTTCTTTACATGCTTGATGGACAGACAAGTGTAGGGCTGCGAGATGCAACTGAAATGGTTGAGGCTTGGTTTGAAGCGCTGGGCATCATGATTTGACGTGCATTATAATATGTTTACGATATTAGTAGGCCTATCATTACTTAACTGAATTATATAATTATATACTAGCTAGATACCTACGGAGGAGCAGCTAATATTGAGGAACTTTGAACGTCTGAGAGTTGGCTCAACGCTAAGGCTAGATCAACGCCCTGGACCAGAGATAGCTAACAAGTTTGTGTTCCCAGCAACGCTGGAATTTAAAACATGTCTTACCTTTTTGTAGGTAATACATCCAACGTGAAACGTGATAACTATAGTATCCTTAGCTAGCCTAGAAAACGAGTAGGCAGAAACTGGAAGGAGACGTTTCTGAGTGACAGAATGAGTGCTTGTTTAGGTGCTTTGATTGAGTTTTTTGAGGGACTGAAAAAAAAATGCTTGGAACATTATTAACCAGTTCCTATACTTTCAAAATAATGTTTCTGTTCCGGAACACTAGAGATCTCTTTCATGCCTGGTTCTGTTTCGTTCCTCGAAAATGTTTACTATTTTGCGGTTTTAGGTTTTGTTCCCTGAACCGGTTCCAACCCCTGTTTAAAACGGCAAAGATTTCTCTACACCCTATGGCAAAATGGGTAGAATTGCAGGAGATTAGCTGTAAAACAGCAACAAAAAAAGATCACTGATCCATGGCAAAATTTGTAGAATTGCATGAAATTTGTATAAACATTTCAGAATTTTCAGAAACGTTCTTTAAAACAGCAATATTTTCTTTACACCTCATGATAAAAAGTTTAGAATTGCAGGAAATTAACTTAAAAACCGCCGTCAACAAAATCTTGCTCTTCTTCATTCGTTTAATAACAACTTTATGGCAGATACATTTATGGTGAAGAGCATGCCTAGAATGTTCCAACAATTTTATAATAAAGTGGACCGAAGATTAGAAATATGAATTAATCTTACCTAGCTTGTCCATGAGTTCAGGCTCTTTCCGTCTCAATATCAGATGGAATGCAAGTTTGGTTTGTGGTGTCTCTCTCTCTACGGCTTCAAACAGAGCCCTCATCTGGTCTTGTGTGGTCTGGGCTGCACGGACGCTGTGTGCCAGCTCTTCTGGGATAAGATGTTGTGAGATCACAGCGTCTACTATGGGCCCAGATAATCTCACCTGCGCAATGATCTGCTCTCTGAACTCCTCCAAGAAGTCCCCCACTAGGATTAAATAAATTAATTTCAATGAGTTGCTGAATGTATTAATTAATTCATTATCATGTAGCTTTATTTGAAGTATAACTGGTTAAGATTTTTGTAAGATTCTATACAATTTTATATAGTTACAGGCGACTCCTGATAAGTACAAACTGAATAAATTGTCATTTTTACTTTCTCTAGATGTCATTATTATATGATTCAATGCACACACATGCCAAGGGTGAACTGTCAATCACAAACACATATCGAAAGATGCCACAAAAGATAATTATAGTTTCATTTTTAATCATTGAAAATAATATAATATATATTATATATATATAAATAAGAAGAAGAACTCAATCCTGAAGAGCAAAAGGGTATATACTGTTTTGCAGAATGCAAATTGTACCGTGGTTTCTTGATTTTGCCATGTTTGCCTCTTCCAATGTTCCTTAGGGGGCTGCTGTCCATGAGATCACTGGCCTGGTTGAAATGGATAAGGTGGCTTTATGTTATCAAACTCAGTTTGAACACGCACGCAGGCAGGCTCACACGCGCGCGCGCGTGCATACACCCCAAATATTTATACTCATATAGTATGATTCACACAAAAATATCACGACAAGATGAGAAATAGGTTTCAAATTTCACATTTACAAAACATATTGATATGCCAAAAAATAACACCTTTAAAGACCGTTTCTTTTTTTCAAAGAACAACTTTCTCACTTCTGTCCTGTACTGTATGTCCCTGAATTTTCTCTATAAGGTTTTGGTTCAGTTTTTTTGTAGTACACATTTTTTATAGAAAATAATATTTAATATATTGGTGTATTGGTAGATAATCTACAGTATGTCATATCAGAGGAGTTGGGGAAAAAGCAGAAGACACTTTTCCATCTAGAATGTACCAATAAAGTATATAGTATCTTATCTGAGTCAATTAAAACAACAACTCACCTTAGTAGTCGCCGATCTGTGAGTAGAATTTATTCCGTTTACTTGTCTGATGTGGTGTTAGTGTAGGTTTTGCAGTCATACCAGAGAAAGCAAATAGGCAGAGGTTTCATAAACATTTGATATCTTCTCTTTCCACACCATTGGTGTCCACTTCATTTGAAGGTGGATAAATGTAACAGAAAGTGAGCTTCCGTTTGATTGGTTGGAAGGCAACGCAGGGGTGGTAAAATATCTTAATACGCATCTTGCCCTTAGTCTGGCCCTCTCTGATAAGGGTGGGGTCCATCTCTGCCCTTTGATTGGCATGGTGCCAGACAACCCGAAGTCCCCAACCCAGAACTTGCAAAATAACAATGTGAACACAACAGTGACGATTTTAGCATGTAAATCTTGGTGGGACAAACTCATCATTTCTTTTTTAGATGCATGCCAGCAAAGGCACAACACAACACTAAACATTAAATTAATTGCACTATAACGGTGAACAACGGTGCACAGAAACTGTTAGGGCAATACATAAAGCTGTCTTTCTTTTCAGCACCATGGAGTGAATCCTTACCACCGCTACACCTGGTTATCAGACTTGTCTGGTAGCAAAACAGTTCATTCAGACTAAGTTACTGCCTTTTAAAAAAACATAGCTGATATGGCTGACTTGCTTAAAAATGTGGTTTCTACTGACAATTGCGATGTACTGACTATGGCATAAGGGGAAGACGAGCAGATAAGAGGCAATATCTGTAATTTCAATTAAGACATTAATGAGTGAGCTAAGACGGATGTAGTCAATATACAGTTGAAGTCGTAAGTTTACATACACTTAGGTTGGAGTCATTAAAACTCGTTTTTCAACCACTCCACAAATTTCTTGTTAAACAAACTATAGTTTTGGCAAGTCGGTTAGGACATCTACTTTCTGCATGACACAGGTAATTTCTCCAACAATTGTTTACAGACAGATTATTTCACTCACAATTCACTGTATCACAATTCCAGCGGGTCATAAATTTACATACACTAAGTTGACTGTGCCTTTAAACAGCTTGGAAAATTCCAGAAAATTATTTCATGGCTTTAGAAGCTTCTGTTGGGATAATTGACATAATTTGAGTCAATTAGAGGTGTACCTATGGATGGGACTGGTGCACTTCACAAAATAGATGGCATCATTAGGTAGAGAAATTATGTGGATATATTGAAGCAACATCTCAAGACATCAGTCAGGAAGTTAAAGCTTGGTCGCAAATGGGTCTTCCAAATGGACAATGACCCCAAGCATACTTCCAAAGTTGTAGCAAAATGATTTAAAGACAACACAGTCAAGGTATTGGAGTGGCCATCACAAAGCCCTGACCTCAATCCCATAGAAATTTTTTGGGCAGAACTGAAAAAGCGTGTGCGAGCAAGGAGGCCTACAAACCTGACTCAGTTACACCAGCTCTGTCAGGATGAATGGGCCAAAATGCACCCAACTTGTTGTAGGACGCTTGTGGAAGGCTACCTGAAACGTTGAACACAAGCTAAACAATTTAAAGGCAAATACTAATTGAGTGTCTGTAAACTTCTGACCCACTGGGAATGTGAATAAATAAATAAAAGCTGAAATAAATAATTCTCTCTACTATTATTCTGACATTTCACATTCTTAAAACAAAGTGGTGATCCTAACTGACCTAAGACAGGGAATTCTTACTAGGTTTAAATGTCAAGAATTGTGAAAACTGAGTTTAATTGTCTTTGGCTACGGTGTATGTAAACTTCCGACTTCAACTGTAACTAAATGTACAATATAGATTTCAGAAAATGGGCCATTCTTACAGTATTCTCCCTGTACACCAAGTCTGAACTGTAAGATAAATAAAGGGGTCATATAAGAAGACAATGAAAGCTCATTATCATTGAGTTAATAAAGCCGCATATAAACATGGTCTCTTTTTTTTGCTTTCTTGTGTAAAGCAGCTCCAATCATCAGGTATCACTGTTGAAATATCAAATGTGTAGAGGAGCTCTAGCTGAGCCATGCTATTAAGGGTATTCCGCAGAAGGACAGCACTTATTATCATTGAATAGAGGACACCTGAAAATGCTTCCAGTGATGGGTCGTTCCACCAATTCGATTGGGGGGGGGGGGGGGGGGGGGATTTTAACATTCTGTCATAAGCACATGTTCAACTTAATAAAAAAATATTTTTCCCATCTAAAGAGGTTAAATAAAAAAATACCATAGTAAGTGCCGATTAAGTGCCATATAAGGTAACAGGGTTGACAATTTCATCTTAAATCAGCCATAAATCCCATTGTGACAGGGTGCTTCTACACCTGCATTGCTTGCTGTTTGGGGTTTTAGGCTGGGTTTCTGTACAGCACTTTGAGATATCAGCTGATGTACGAAGGGCTATATAAATAAATTTGATTTGATTTGAATGGAAACTTGTGTGCAACAGGAAGCGGCAATTGAATGCAAGCTTCACCAAACATTTGTATTGTTAAAACATTCTAGCCTGTCTATCTAAAGGAGCCAGGGTTGACGTGTTATGTTCGACCTGCTCAGTTATCAACCACAAAAAAACAGATAATGGCCGGAAATAGCAGAACCAGCTCACCTGCTTTTACACTATTTTTCCTATTAGATGTTCAACATTTCATTGTAAAATATATTTTAAAAAAGTTTCACCATATTAAAATGAGAGTTCAGTTCACGTAACAGGGTTGACATTAAAATAAGGGACAGAGGTAACTGAATCACTACCCACAAATACTAGTTTACTATAGAATTCTGTAGTATCCTATACTCCACACTATCCCTTGATCGTGAAGTGCTTACACTTTTTTTTAGGGTTCTATATAATTGTTGGGTTCTTTGGACGAGATTAAAGGACCATTTACTAAAAAAGGCTATATATATATACACTATATATACCCAGTGAAGGCAAAGAACCGTGAGGGTTCTATCCCTACCCCAAAGTGTAATAGGGATTTTAGAATTGAATAGCTAACAAAAGCTAACCCAGTCACATCAAACTCTGAAATGACAGCGAACAGTCCCTTTAAATTTGATTTACCTGTTTTCCATTGACATTTACAGTGTATTTGAATTCAGAGCTCTTGACTATTTCCACATTTTGTTACGTACAGCCTTGTTTTAAAATGTATTAAATTGTTTTTTCCCCACTCATCAATCTACACACAATACCCCATAATTACAAAGCAAAAACAGGTTTAGAAATGTTTGCTAATTTATGTATATAAATATATATATATATATATATAGTGGGGCAAAAAAGTATTTAGTCAGTCACCAATTGTGCAAGTTCTCCCACTTAAAAATATGAGAGAGGCATGTAATTTTCATCATAGGTACACTTCAACTATGACAGACAGAAATGACTATGACTCATCAGAAAATGAGGGAAAAAAATCCTGAAAATCAATTTGTAGGATTTTTTATGAATTTATTTGCAAATGATGGTGGAAAATAAGTATTTGGTCAATAACAAAAGTTTATCTCAATACTTTGTTATATACCCTTTGTTGGCAATGACAGAGGTCAAACGTTTTCTGTAAGTCTTCACAAGGTTTTCACACACTGTTGCTGGTATTGTGGCCCATTCCTCCATGCAGATCTCCTCTGGAGCAGTGATGTTTTGGGGCTGTTGCTGGGCAACACGGACTTTCAACTCCCTCCAAAGATTTTCTATGGGGTTGAGATCTGGAGACTGGCTAGGCCACTCCAGGATCTTGAAATGCTTCTTACGAAGCCACTCCTTCGTTGCCCGGGCGGTGTGTTTGGGATCATTGTCATGCTGAAAGACCCAGCCACGTTTCATCTTCAATGCTCTTGCCGATGGAAGGAGGTTTTCAATCAAAATCTCATCATACATGGCCCCATTCATTCCTTCCTTTACATGGATCAGTCGTCCTGGTCCCTCTGCAGAAAAACAGCCCCAAAGCATGATGTTTCCACCCACATGCTTCACAGTAGGTATGGTGTTCTTTGGATGCAACAACTCAGCATTCTTTGTCCTCCAAACATGACGAGTTGAGTTTTTACCAAAAAGTTATATTTTGGTTTCATCTGACCATATGACATTCTCCCAATCTTCTTCTGGATCATCCAAATGCTCTCTAGCAAACTTCAGATGGGCCTGGACATGTGCTGGCTTAAGCAGGGGGACACGTCTGGCACTGCAGGATTTGAGTCCCTGGCGGCGTAGTGTGTTACTGATGGTAGGCTTTGTTACTTTGGTCCCAGCTCTCTGCAGGTCATTCACTAGGTCCCCCCGTGTGGTTCTGGGATTTTTGCTCACCGTTCTTGTGATCATTTTGACCCCACGGGGTGAGATCTTGCGTGGAGCCCCAGATCGAGGGAGATTATCAGTGGTCTTGTATGTCTTCCATTTCCTAATAATTGCTCCCACAGTTGATTTCTTCAAACCAAGCTGCTTACCTATTGCAGATTCAGTCTTCCCAGCCTGGTGCAGGTCTACAATTTTGTTTCTGGTGTCCTTTGACAGCTCTTTGGTCTTGGCTATAGTGGAGTTTGGAGTGTAACTGTTTGAGGTTGTGGACAGGTGTATTTTATACTGATAACAAGTTCAAACAGGTGCCATTAATACAGGTAACGAGTGGAGGACAGAGGAGCCTCTTAAAGAAGAAGTTACAGGTCTGTGAGAGCCAGAAATCTTGCTTGTTTGTAGGTGACCAAATACTTATTTTCCACCATAATTTGCAAATAAATGAATAAAAAATCCTACAATGTGATTTTATGGATTTTTTTCCCTCATTTTGTCTGTCATAGTTGAAGTGTACCTATGATGAAAATTACAGGCATCTCTCATCTTTTTAAGTGGGAGAACTTGCACAATTGGTGGCTGACTAAATACTTTTTTGCCCCACTGTAATAAAAATAAATATCAATTTACATAAGAATTCAGACCCTTTACTCAGTTCTTTGTTGAAGCACCTTTGGCAGTGATTACAACCTAGAAGCTTGGCACACCTGTATTTGGGGAGTTTTTCCAATTATTCTCTGCAGATCCTCACAAGCTCTGTGAGGTTGGGTGTAGAGCGTCGCTGCACAGCTATTTTCAGGTCTCTCCAGAGATGTTCGATCGGGTTCAAGTCCGGCCTACTCAAGGACATTCAGAGACTTGTCCCGAAGCCACTCCTTTGTTGTCTTGGCTGTGTGCTTAGGGTCGTTGTCCTGTTGGAACCTTTGCCGCAGTCTGAGGTCCTGAGTGCTCTGGAGCAGGTTTTCATCAAGGATCTCTCGGTTCATCTATTCCTCAATCCTGACTAGTTTCCCTGTCCCTGCCACTGAAAAAACATTCCCACAGCATGATGCTGCTACCACATGCTTCACTGTAGGGATGGTGCCAGGTTCCTCCAGATGTGACGCTTGTCATTCAGGCCAAAGAGTTGAATCTTGGTTTCATCAGACCAGAGAATTTTGTTTCTCATGATCTGAGAGTCCTTTTAGGTGCCTTTTGGCAAACTCCAAGCGGCCTGTCATGTGCATTTTACTGAGGAGTGGCTTCCGTCTGGCTACTCTACCATAAAGGCCTGATCGGTGGAGCACTGCAGAGATGGTTGTCCTTCTGGAAGTTTCTCCCATCTCCACAGAGGAACTCTGGAGCTCTGGAGCTCTGACCAAGGTCCTTCTCCCCTGATTGCTCAGTTTGGCCGGGCAACCAGCTCTAGAAAGTGGCTTGGTGGTTCAAAACTTCTTCCATTTATGAATAATTGAGGCCATGGGGTTCTTGGTGACCTTCAATGCTGCAGAAATGTTTTGGTACCCTGCCCCAGGTCTGTGCCTCGACACAATCCTGTCCCGGAGCTCTACCTGACAATTCCTTCGACCTCTTGGCTTGTTTTTTTCTCTGACATGCACAGTCATCTGTGGGACCTTATATAGACGGGTGTGTGCACCTTTCCAAATCATGTCCAATCAATTGAACTTACCACGGGTGGACTCCAATCAAGGTGTAGAAACATCAAGGATGATCAATGGAAAACAGATTAACCTGAGCTCAATTTCGAGTCTCATCACAAATGGTCTGAATACTTATGTAAATAAGGTATTTGCCAAAACATTTTTATATGAAACGGTTTTGTGTGTAGATTGATGAGGATTTTTTTCATTTAATACATTTTAGAATAAGGCTGTGACGTAACAAAATGTGTAAAAAGTCAAGAGGTCTGAATACTTTCCGAATGCACCGTGCCTTTAAAAAAGGTAGGGGCGTGGATCAGAAAACCAGTCAGTATCTGGTGTGACCACCATTTGCCTCATGCAGCGCGACACATCTACTTCACATAAAGTTGATCAGGCTGTTGATTGTGGCCTGTGGAATGTTGTCCCACTCCTCTTCAATGGCTGTGCGAAGTTGCTGAATATTGGCGGGAACTGGTACACGCTGTCATACATGTCGATCCAGAGTATCCCAAACATGCTCAATGACATGTCTGTTGAGTATGCAGGCCATGGAAGAACTGGGACATTTTCAGCTTCCGGGAATTGTCTACAGATCCTTGTGACATGGGGCCGTGCATTATCATGCTGAAACACGAGGTGATGGTGGCGAGTGAATGGCACGACAATGGGCCTCAGGATCTCGTCAGGTTAACTCTTTGCATTCAAATTGCCTTTGATAAAATGCAATTTTGTTTGTTGACCCTAGTTTATGCCTGCCCATAACAGAACCTCATCGCCACCATGAGGCACTCTGTTCACAACGTTGACATCAGCAAACTGCTCGCCCACACGAGTACCACTCTGTCATCTGCCCGGTACAGTTGAAACGAGGATTAATCTGTGAAGAGCACACTCCCCCAGCGTGCCAGTGGCCATCGAATGTGAGCATTTGCCCACTGAAGTCAGTTAGGACGCCGAACTGCAATCAGGTCAAGACCCTGGTCAGGTCAACGAGCACGCAGATGAGCTTCCCTGAGACCATTTCTGATAGTTTGCGCAGAAATTCTTTGGTTGTGCAAACTCACATGTTTCCTCAGCTGTCCAGGTGGCTGGTCTCAGACGATCCCACAGATTAAGAAGCGGGATGTGGAGATCCTGGGCTGGTATGGTGACACGTGGTCTGCGGTTGTGAGGCTGATTGGACGTACTGCCAAACTCTCTAAAATGATGTTGGAGGCGTCTTATGGTAGAGAAATTAACATAAAATTCTCTGGCAACAGCTCTGGTCGACATATCTGCAGTCGGCATGCCAATTGTACGCTCCCTTAAAACTTGAGACATCTGTAGTTGTATGTGGTTGTATGACAAAACTACACATTTTAGAGTTAACTTATCACAAGGTGCACCTGGGTAACGATCATGCTGTTTAATCATCTTCTTGATATGCCACACCTGTCAGGTGGATGGATTATCTTGGCAAAGGAGAAATGCTCACTAACAGAGATGTAAACACATTTGTGCATACAATTTGAGAGATATAAGCTTTTTGTACGTATGGAACATTTCTGGGATCTTTTATTTCAGCTCATGAAACATGGGACCAATTCATTACATGTTGCGTTTATATTTTTGTTCAGTGTAGTTACCCAATCAATGCAGGGCCTCCCATTTACCACTTTTGCCCCCTTCCACCTCTTCTCCTCCCCATCTGACGATTAACTGAGTGGCAGCAGGCAGTAGCAGCCTGTCTACACTCATTGAGAGCAGGCTCCTGAATCCTCCTGTGAGTAGACGGAAAGAGGTATCCTGCACGTTTTCAAGTTAAAAGTCTCCATTACTCAGTTCAGTTTACTTCACATTTAGTTAGCTAATGTAATGGATTTGTTTGCCAGCGCAAGTCTTGATAGCACTAGCTGTATTATGCCTACAACAGTGAAGTTTCAGTCCGCTAGGTGTATCTCTAAATCATGGGTATATCTCTGGCTGACGTGGACATCCCCATGCATGCCCCTTATCAATATATGACTAATTAAATATTACACCATCCCATTCTCTGGGCTCTGTCTGCAATCACAACCAGTAGTATCTACCAGGAATAATGAATCATAACCAGTAGTATCGACCAGGAATAATTAATCATAACCAGTACTCTCTACCAGGAATAATGAAACAATAGATGTTTGGTGCATCTATGAATTATGTATGACAGAGAGAATATAGTAGACAGCATGTGTCCAAAAGTGATTGATGATCTATTTTTAGTGTCACGTGTTTATGCCCTTTTGTGGACATCCTGTCCGGATGTTCTCACGCTATGGACATCCTGTCCAGATGTTCTCACGCTATCGAGTGAGTGCTTATGTAACATGATAGTACAGCTGTTCCTTTGAAGTAAAGCATATGTTTGCAATAAAAATGTCATGTTAGTTGATGTGTAGTGACCTTGTTGAACCGTTGAATGTGTTTGAAAAGTTTAAACAGTTGGAAATGTTTGTAGTAAACTTATGGAGTGAGCTTGTGAGCCCCTGTAGAATGAAAAAAAAAAGCTATTTCCGTGGTAGGTATGCCTGAGTATAAGTAAGACCTGTGAACACTACGAGCAAGAAACCTCAAGAGAGATTAACTTCAGAAAACTCGTTGAGTATAAATCAGCAATATATGATGCGTCAAAAAAGGCATTTTCAAAATTTGTATAGAACCCAAATACCTCCCGTAACTGGACTGAAAGATCAAGTGTTGATGTCTAATGGACAACTGTGGGGGTATATGTTTAATTACCCGGCCTGTAAAGTGAAACTCTATACCTTAGCCGAAGGAGAAGAACGTACAGACCAGACCTTAGGAGTGGACCACAGGATTGAAGACTGGCATGTGTTTCGCAAGGTGGTGTGTCCTGAACTGAGAGTTAGCTCAAAGGGTTATAACGTGTACACGGGCTAGGAGGCCCATTGGGAAGTTGCCCCTGCCTCCTCAGGAAGAATATTTCATAGGGTGAAAATACAAAGAAAGAATTGGACTTCCTTGTGGACTCGTGTAGAGTTCTATATCAGCAACGAGAAAATACACAACGGGAACTTCAGTGATGGTGGCCTGACAGGGGATTTTAGGTTACGTATGCTTATTTCTTTTAAAGGTTGGGATAATAATGGAATTGAAATAGTTTTTAGGTAGTGGATGCTCTCTTGTTACAGAGCCAGTGCATTATAAATATGAATACTAAGGATGTTGATTCAAAGGAACCCCCAGAAGTGTCAACCCCTGAAAAAAACAAAGTATGCTGGTGTTACGTTAACCACGCCCCGATCCCAAAGGAATGGTTCACCAATAAAAGGGGTGACCATAACTCCTGCGGTTCTTCATTTCAGCATATACCATGGATATTCATATGCCATATGAGGACTCCGATACGTTGTGGGTACCAGACCCTGAAGACTCTATGCCTCACAGCCCTCCTTTCTACTCCCCTTAGTCATGTCCTCCGACACCCCCTACATGTACACAGCCTGAGGATGTGTTTGATGTGGTGGTCAGTACTATTTTTGTGGATACCATCAAGGCCTCTGTAGCCACACTTTTAGATGTGGTGATTGGAGAGTATATAAGAGAAAAATGCCATGGTTGTGAGATCAATCACCCCAGCCAACGACGACATCCGTGTTCACACCCAAGTACTTCTTCTTCAACCACTGTGAGGAGCTGGAGAAAAGACTGTGGTCCAGCCGCTTTATACCATTGATGGTCAGAGCCCTGGAGTCTATGGGTCTTGTGCCATCTATTCCCAGGGTTTACGGTGTAACTGAGGCTTTCCTACATGAACTGAAGGAGGTGATCTACATACATGAGAAACTCAAGGAAATCAGGCAAGCACTGGTGGACGACAACAAATACAAGGAAGCTTTGGTGGCGGATGTGGTTACGTTAAACCCCAAGAAAACGAGTAACATTAATATATATTTTTTAAATTAGATATAAAAAAAATGGGTAACTTTGCATACTATGTTAGAGAGAATAACTACATCTTTTCTTTGGAGATAATTTACAACTCTTATGCAACAAATTATTGAAAATAAAGTGGACAATGTCTCGCTCTACACAGCCTACAGTACAGGGGTTAATGCAGAGCGTGTGTTAAAAATGTAAGACATACGGGGAAGACTACAATGGTCACAACTGGTATCACGTCTTGTGGATAATTCTGAAGAACTAGAAACATCCTTGTCTAAGATTACTTTATTTGTTTGAGCCATCATTTAATTGTAACATGTATCATATTTTTTGTGTATATACTTATATAACGGATGTTATGTCAGAGATATAAGCCTATAAATGTAAACCAAGTATACCATGTGTTGCATGCCTGGGTCATTGAGAAAAAGGGTAATAATATCTTGCTACATATCCTAAATTGTATGGATACGTAATACTTAAAAATGTATGCAAAAATAAAATGCAAAATGAAAACGAAATGGGTTCATTATTGTTATTGTCCATCAAAGAGGCAAGAAGGATGGCTGAGCAGATGCTGAAAAACATGTATTATACCCCCTCTAACCAAGGGTCTTTCGGGGGAAGGAGAGGTTTCAGAGAGCTATAGCTGAAGAAACAGGCAGCAGGTTAAGCGGTGCTCAAGTGAATGATTGGCTGCTTACATTCTGCATAAACCTGTGCGAAAACAATTTCCTCGAAATATAGTTTTTTCTACTCATTCTCTTGTCCCAGTATCAGGCAGGAACTTGCTGATAAAGATGATGGAAATTGATACATTTTCTCTAAAATAGCATTTGTAAGGGTCTTAAAAAATAAGAGTGGGGCAGAGGTGACCCAGGCCTTTGACTCTATCTTGGAGGACGGAGGAGCACCTAAGAAAGTGCAGACTGACGGCGGTAAATGCTATTTTAATAATACTTTTCAGAAACTAATGAAGAAGCACAATATCGTACATTTTGCTTTCAGGCTCGGATTTGAAAGCTTCAGTTGTTGAACACTTTAACAGGACTTTGAAGGAGAGAATGTGGAAATACTTTACTGCTCATAACACCCATAGATACAGATGAAGTCGGAAGTTTACATACACCTTAGCCAAATACATTTAATCCTAGTAAAAATTCACAATCTTAGGTCAGTTAGGATCACCACTTTATTTTAAGCATGTGAAATGTCAGAATAATAGTAGAGAGAATGATTTATTTCAGCTTTCCTTTCATCACATTCTCAGTGGGTCAGAAGTTTACATACACTCAATTAGTATTTGGTAGCATTGCCTTTAAATTGTTTCACTTGGGTCAAACGTTTCGGGTAGCCTTCCATAAGCTTCCCACAATAAGTTGGGTGAATTTTGGCCCATTCCTCCTGACGGAGCTGGTGTAACTGAGTTAGGTTTGTAGGCCTACTTACTCACGCAAGCTTTTTCAGTTTTGCCTACAAAATTTCTATAGGATTGAGGTCAGGGCTTTGTGATGGCCACTCCAATACCTTGACTGTGTTGTCCTTAAGCCGTTTTGCCACAACTTTGGAACTATGCTTGGGGTCAATGTCCATTTGGAAGACCCATTTGCAACCAAGCTTTAACTTCCTGACTGATGTCTTGAGATGTTGCTTCAATATATCCACATAATTTCCCTACCTAATGATGCCATCTATTTTGGGAAGTGAACCAGACCCTCCTGCAGCAAAGCACCCCCACAACATGATGCTGCCACCCCCGTGCTTCACAGTTGGATGGTGTTCTTTGGCTTGCAAGCCTCCCCCTTTTTCCTCCAAACATAACAGTGGTCATCATGGCCAAACAGTTCTATTTTTGTTTCATCAGACCAGAGGACATTTCTCCAAAAAGTACGATCTTTGTCCCCATGTGCAGTTGCAAACCGTAGTCTGTCTTTTTTATGGCAGTTTTGGAGCAGTGGTTTCTTCCTTGCTGAACGGCCTTTCAGCTTATGTCGATATAGGACCTTTGTACCTGTTTCCTCCAGCATCTTCACAAGGTCCTTTGCTGTTGTTCTGGGATTGATTTGCATATTTCACACCAAAGTACGTTCATCTCTAGGTACGTTCATCTTTAGGAGACAGAACGCATCTCCTTCCTGAGCGGCATGACGGCTGCGTGGTCCCATGGTGTTTATACTTGCGTACTATTGTTTGTACAGATGAACGTGATACCTTCAGGCATTTGGAAATTGCTCGCAAGGATGAACCAGACTTGGGGAGGTCTACAATTCTTTTTTTTTGGCTGATTTTTTTCTTGGCTGATTTCTTTTGATTTCCCATGATGTCAAGCAAAGAAGCACTGAGTTTGAAGGTGGGCCTTGAAATACATCCACAGGTACACCTCCAATTGGCTCAAATTATGTCAATTAGCCTATCAGAAGCTTCTAAAGCCATGACATAATTTTCTTACATTTTTCAAACTGTTTAAATGCACAGTCAACTTAGTGTATGTAAACTTCTGACCCACTGGAACTGTGATACAGTGAATTATAAGTGAAATCATCTGTCTGTAAACAATTGTTGGAAACATTACTTGTGTCATGCACAAAGTAGATGTCCTAATCGACTTGTCAAAACTATAGTTTGTTAACAAGAAATTTGTGGAGTGGTTGAAAAACGAGTTTTAATGACTCCAACCTAAGTGTATGTGAACTCCTGACTTCAACTGTATGTGGATATGGTTCAGGATTTGGTAAAGGGTTATAACTACAGTTACCACAAGAGTATCCATATGAAACCCTCTGAGGTGTCTTCGGAAAACTATTTTCAAGTCTTTAAAAATCCGTGTGGTTTGTTTCCCCTTTGCCGTAAGATTTTTTCACATTTTAAATTCATAGTGGCTGACTTGGTACATATATCCAAGTTGAGGGGTGTTTTCAACAAAAAATATGAGCAAGGTTACAGCGACGAGTTGTTCACAGTTACTGAATGTCTACCACGTATACCCCCTGTCTACAAGTTCAAATATTATGATGGGGAGCTCTTAGAGGGTTCCTTTTATGAGAAGGAACTACAGAAGGTAAAGCTGGGTAAAGACAAAGTCTTTCACGTGGAGGAGATTCTGGATCAAAACAGAGAAAAGGGGATAAAATGGGTGCTGGTTCGTTGGGAAAACTGTCCACAAAAGTTCAACAGTTGGGTATTAGAGGACGAGGTGGTGGCGGCAGTGGGGGTGTGAACTTCAACCCTCATGCAAGGATAAAAATACACCCATTCGAGTGTACACTGTAGTGCATCATGGAGCACCGTGGATTTTACCTGACTCTCCCCAGTAACACGTTTGCAGATATATATGGGAATAACAAAGTTAGAATTATACAACCAATTTTCCAAAGCCTATAGAGTTACCAGAGGCCTGGGAAGTAGGTCTCAGCGAGATTACATACCCCCATAGTTGGTATAATATCAAGGATAAGGACTGTGATTTTTTATTTTAAAATGATATCTGAACCTCCTAAACATCTTGAGCTTAAAAAATGATTATATAGAACTGTAGAGAGGATAAGCTTTGAGTTGAACGGCCTCCTAACCCTGAACCATATGAAAATGAACTACAACCCTATTCAAAAAACGTGTACAAATCACAGGGGATGATGAGCTAGCTATACAGACCAGTAGTAATTTAGCCTTCATGTTGGGGATGAAGCCCAATAAATGGTGGCTGTGAAAGATAAATTATTCCCACTCCCTGTGGATATGCATCCATGGTTTTACAACATGTTTGTGTATACCAGGTGGTATATTCCGCAACCTCTTTAGGATGGTTGTACACTTTATGAAGAGAGGCATTAGCATAGCCAAACCTTATTTAAAATCAGCAGCCAAAAACATCGTAAGTGAGATGGTGGCTAATGCTATGACTAGACGTGCGTCATCAGATCCTGAACATCAAGAAGGCTCAGGTCTTATGCTGTTGTCTCGAAGACCAACATAAGGCGTATGCCCGCCCTTAAAAAGTGATAGCTGAACATTAGAAGAAAGTCTGTAAGTCAAAGACGACGTAAAGTGAGGAGGTCTCGACCAAAATTGGTAAAAAGAATACTCAGAAGCATTTTCTAAAAGAACAAGCAACGTGACTCTTTTACACCGCATGTCTTCTGAAGCTATAAAGACAGAGCTCGATCTTTTCACGGCCCCCTTAACCCAACATTCAATAGAGAGGTCCAGTTACGTGGAGATAGCCCCACTCTCTGCCATTACAGACAATAGACCTATAGAGTTTTTCATCCCAGGCCGTGGTGACAACTACCTGGACCTCAACAACACCATATTACATTTACGTCTCAAAGTGACCAAAAGAGATGGTACCAATATTGGAAAAGATGCCAAGGTGAGCCTCATTAATTACCCCTTGGCCACCATCTTCTCCCAAGTGGATGTGACTTTATCAGTCACAGCAGTGCCACCTATCCTTATAGGGCTATCCTGGAATGTTTACTAAACTACTCCGAAGACACTTTGAAGACACAATTCAGCGCTGGACTGTTTAGTAAGGATACTGCAGGGGCTTCTATGGAAGCCATAGACCCCACTACCTGTGAAAACAAAGGACTGGAGGCTCATGCTATCTACTGTGCAGCCTCTCGAGAGTTTCATCTGCATTTTCATTCAAGAACGTTTACTCTTAAATTTGGTTGATTTAAGGAAAGAATTAACAAGGGCCAAGGATGAGTTTTGTCTGATGGCTGCCCGAGACGGTGACTTTAGTTTAAAAGTGTCGGGTGCTCGGTTTTTTATTTTAAAAAGTGTCTATCTCCAGCAGTTCGTCTGGGTCGTTCACAGGCTTTGATGAAAGGACATGCCTTTTACGCTCTCCAAAGAATTACCATGAAAACATTCAGCATACCTGTGGGGAGTAGAATCTGCAGTCAAGAAAACCTGTTTTTAAGCACATTACCCCTCTACATTGCTATTAGATTGGTTGATCACACCTCTAATACAGGCAGCTTACATTAAAAAACCTTTACATTTTCAGCATTTCAATGCGGAGTATGTAGCTTACTGTCAGGACGGACGTCAGGTCTCTGCTAAGGCCTTCCAACCACAATTCAATGACAACTTATCCATGATTTTGCAGAGGGTTACACATTGTATGCTTTCAATTCATCAATTCATCACCTCAGGAAATCTGTCTGTGGTGTCCCAAGGTAACCTCGGGCTGGAAATGCGTTTCCGTACACCTTTAGATCGCACAGTTAGTATAATTGTTTATGCACGCTCTGATTCAATGTTGGAAGTGAATGTCCGAAGACAAGTCTTAGTGGATTATTATTCATTAAGATGTTAAGGAACATTGAGCAAAAACATGAATACCCAAGAGCTAGAAGGTCTCATGAGCCGCTTGATAGGAAAACAATTTTGTGGCGTATGGGCTTGTGATGAACTTCCTATTGAGAAATGGAAGGATCGACCGGCCATGTTTATTGTTAATACCCATCCTGAACACATGTCTGGTGAACATTGGCTGTGACATTAGAAGATGACGAAGGAGGTAGAAATATCTCAACCTTTTTTGATTCCTACGGCTTTCCCCACTGATTTTTTTGTTTAAGTATGTGTCCTTTAAGACCCTATAATCAAGGTGTATGCTCACATCAAATGTTTAAAGAATGTCACAAATGTTAAATTGTATCATTTAACAAAAACATTTTTTATTGAATTTAATCAATAGTCATTCAAAAATCTAACCACGCTGAGAGATCAGGATTAGGAAAAAGTCCGGAGGCATTCAGGGGTGAGGACTCGCGCATACATTCGTTATTATTAACCCATTCAAAAGGGTGTTCCAAGAACATCTTTAGGGGTGCTGAAACTCTTTGAAGGGTTTTGTTTTAAAGTTTGAATCTGTTGGCGAAGCTTATAGTTTGGTAGACCTGAAAGGGGAATGTTGAGGATTGCAGGGCTTTGAGAAACTGACGCCACCCAGGAGATCTTCTATCATCAGTAATCTTGTGGGATGCAGTGATACTTTCATGCAAGTCCATCATATGAGAACCCTTGACAACATCCCCTTGAAAGATAAACTCTCCTTTGGCGCCGGAGAAGAAGGCAAACGTTTTATATGCCCCCCAGCCGATTGTGTTTTTTTGTTTGTTTATTTGCGTTGTTTGTAACTTATTTTTGTACTTATTTTGTACATAATGTTGCCTCTTACCGTCTCTTATGACCGAAAATAACTTCCAGACATCAGGACTGCGATTACTCACCACGGACTAGCAGAGTCCTTTTTTCCTTTCACGACTCTGACGAGCTCGACGCAAAGGATATACTGCTTCCTCGGGAACAGGCCCCGATCCCCGTGATCTGGTAAGACAAGGGCCGGTGGTTTATGTATTTCTGTAAACAACAGCTGTTGCACGATATCTAAGGAAGTCTCGCGCTATTGCTCGCCTGAGGTAGAGTATCTCATGATAAGCTGTAGACCACACGACCTACCGAGAGAGTTGTCATCCTTATTCTTTGTAGATGTTTACATACCACCACAGTCAGAGTCTGGCACTAAGACAACATATTGCTTTTCTGAGATAGCTTCCCCCAAAGACTATTCAAGAATAACTTTGAGATGTTTATTTGGGTTTTGTTGACCTCTATTCTGTCAGGGTCAAGACGTATGGCCTCTTTTTCATGATAGTCCTGAATGTATCTGTCTTTGCTCTCTTGATCAGTGGCTGATGCAGGATACCCTGAAGCCATTTGCTTGCATCTCAAGAAGGTCTTGGTATACTCTTTAAAAAGAGTGTCTGATTTCCTGGGAAAGTTCCACACGATACCCCTTCTCTGTAGCCTCTGTAGAATTCAACGGTCAAGGCTCTTTCTTGATCTGAATGATCACAAGGCTTTTCCTGGTTGTTGTTTTCACTGCAGGTTCGACAAAGGGGAAAGAAAAGTTTTCCTTGAGGTCCCTTGTAAGCAGTATCCGAACTGAACTTTTTGGCTCACCTGCCAAGGGGACCCAAGGGGTAGATGAAAAAATCCACAGCAAAGCATATTTTTTACGGGCCAAAATAAGAAATTCCCTTTTTGTGTCACATATACATTACATTTCATTGAGATAATAAGTTATTATGTTGAATACAAACTTAAAGAAGCAGCCAGAGCAAAATTTGAAACAAAATTACTTTAATATATTGCTCAACGGTTAATCAAATCAAGTTTATTTGTAGAGCGCATTTGAAAACAACTGTAGTTGACCAAAAGTGCTGTACAGAGTGCAAAAACGCCAAACAATGGGCACACAATGAAATAAACAAAACATATCAGATGCAATGAATAAGAGCAGATAGAAGTCAAAACAGGGCAACAACAATGGTAAGATACAATTATGAGAAGTGCATTGGACATAGAACTGGTGTTCTCCTGATACAAAGGGGAAACAGGGGAAGCAGGTCTACAAATCCTTTACTTTGAGTAGAAATACCCTGATAAAATACAGGTCAAATAGAGACTTATCAGACACTGGGTAATTTTGGCTGTGGCTAGATTTCATTTCCCAGCCTGAATACAACAGAAGAAGTCTCAACTGAAAATTCTCAAAATTCTACTGAAGTATTGGCTATTAAATGTACTTAAGGATCAAACATAAAAGTAAATTTGAAGGTTTTGTAAACCTACCAGATGCTTAATCATTTTAATCAACTTAAACCTCCTCATCAGACTCCTCACTCTCTACCGCAATCACCCTCTTTGCACGGTCCATGAAGTCTGGCTTCCTGCTCCTGACAAAGTCCTGTTGCCAAAGAATCACAGCTTTTATCGGATCATACTCCCTGATCTCTGGAGAGGACATACATAGCATACTCGCGACACACAGAACAACTCATCACCACAGTTTCCGCATCATACTGTAGCCAGCCTCTTGAAACTCCTTTATCTCCAAACCTCCATTTCTCACAAAACGTTCTTTTTTTATGTGATTCGTCCTCCTTTTTGTCGATGGGTTTTCATTTCAAAAGTTGGCTTAAAAGTAAATGTCACCCCATAACAGTTATTTAATGAACGGTAGCTAGCAGCAGACCCGTGTCAAGTGAGCAATGTGGAATAGCTGTCCTATGCAGTAAACAGTGCCACGAAACTAGGAGCATGAGAGACGGTCTGTGGTAGGCTGGCAAACATGAGTAATTTCCTCGAGACATCATGCCAGATTTTATTACATGACTATTTTGGTAAAAACATTTACTCGCCAGTGTGGCAGACAGCCTTCTGAGATTTACTCGCCAAACGGAAAACCTACCTGCATTTGGCGCTTGACGGGTGTTAATTTCGGACCCTGGGGAGGGTAAACAGTTTCTTTTATCAAACCAAAATAGTTTTGTGGTAAGTCAAAGTCGCTGTGAATCATTTCTGGATGTCCCATAGGATAACAAGAGGAACTCATTACATGAGGACAAAGGGAAGTAAAATCTACATATCCAATTTTCTCATCAGGCTGTGCGATATAACGTGAACGCATTGTTACGACCCGGAAACAAGGCCTGGCAGGGTTCCAGGGGTTCGGGGATGTCAAAGTTGGAAAGGAAAGCTAGAACATGAGGATCAGACTTTTTGAGTTCTGTCCACTCGTGTTCCCACAACACCTTCACTTTCACCCCATAAGCAGCCTGTAAAGATTCCAATTTGTCTTGGAACTCCTGGTACATATCCCCAAAGGTCTTTTGGATTAAGACACACAACCGTTGTACTCAAACACTGTCTCAAAACCGTCAATCTGTGTGTAACCATCTACATAATATGGTCCAATCTTTTTTTCAGCTTTATTCAAAGCATGTTGAATCAAAATATTTTTTTGCCTTGGACAAGGCCATTGAATGGAGCCGCTAGAGTATGACTTGAATTGTCTGCGGTAGTTGTCAGGCGATGGAATAGCTATAGAGGCTGGAGGTGAAAAGTGTGTACGATAGGTTTTCATGCATGCTGATGCATGAAAACTCGAGGGGTCAATGCATGCATCTTTGATGACCTCTTCTCTGAATTTGAGGCACCCTTCGTGCAGTTTAAAACCACGTCATTGTCACAGTATAATTCCATCTCTTTATGGAAATCAAAGGTATTATGACGTACTGTCTCATACCAAGTCATGAATCTTTCTTTCTCTCTCTTTGGGAGACATTTGATCACACCCGTACATTTTGGGTCTGGGATAAGCTCCAATATAATGTAGATTCTCCTCAGATGTGAAGAAATTAGGAAACCATCCTTTCACCGAGTTTTCAAAACCCAAGGCCTCTGGCATTTGAGCCAAACAGAAACTTAAACTGTCAATGTATCTCTGGTGGAAGGCTGGGTCTACAAAACACAAGATTTTACTACCTTGGGCTATGATACTGGGTGCAACGCCTTATTGTATCAAGGGGTTCAAAAGAAAGGAATCATAGGCTCTAGAATTGTGAGCTAAAAAAGTGATATTTTTGTACTGGGGTTTTTGGAAATGTTTTAGAATGAGTAGCGCACAATTGGGAACCTCTGCCAACCACTCTTCACCCTTGAAAGTCATGGTGGAAACAACAATAGGCAGGTTAACCCCCTGAACCCCTGATTACTCTCAGTCATAAAACACATATTTCTCTGAATGTTCATCTTCAGCCAATGGTTGAATGTAGCAATCATGTTCCACTTTTTGAACCATTTCAGTGTCTCTGCTTTTCAAATCCCTTTACACATAGGGCAGTGTAGGATACCACATAGAGTTGAAGTCGGAAGTTTACATACACCTTAGCCAAATTCATTTAAACTTTTTTTTTTTTTTTACAATTCCTGACATTTAATCCTAGTAAACATTCCCTGTCTTAGGTCAGTTAGGATCAGCACTTTATTTTAAGAATGTGAAATGTAGAGAGAATAATAGTAGAGAGAATTATTTATTTCAGATTTTATTTCTTTCATCACATTCTCAGTGGGTCAGAAGTTTACATACACTCAAATGGTATTTGGTAGCACTGCCTTTAAATTGTTTCACTTTCAAATTGGGTCAAACGTTTTGGGTAGCCTTCCACAAGCTTCCCACAATAAGTTGGGTGAATTTTGGCCCATTCCTCCTGACAGAGCTGGTGTAACTGAGTCAGGTTTGTAGCCCTCCTTGCTCGCACACACTTTCCAGTTCTGCACACAAATTTTCGAAAGGATTGAGGTTAGTGCTTTGTGATGGCCACTCCAATACCTTGACTTTGTTGTCCTTAAGTCATTTTGCCACAACTTTGGAAGTATGCTTGGGGTCATTGTCAATTTGGAAGACCCATTTGCGACCAAGCTTGAGATGTTGCTTCAATATATCCACATACATTTCCACCATCATGATGCCATCTATTTTATGAAGTGCACCAGTCCCTCCTGCAACAATGCTTCACGGTTGGGATGGTGTTCAAATCATATCAAATCAAATTCATTTATAAAGCCCTTTTTACATCAGCTGATGTCACAAAGTGCTGTACAGAAACCCAGCCTAAAACCCCAAACAGCAAGCAATGCATGTGCAGAAGCACGGTGGCTAGGAAAAACTCCCTAAAAAAGCCAGAACCTAGGAAGAAACCTAGAGATGAACCAGGGTATGAGGGGTGGCCAGTCCTCTTCTGGTTGTGCTGGGTGGAGATTATAACAGAACATGGCCAAGATGTTCAAATGTTCATAGATGACCAGCAGGGTCAAATAATAATAATCACAGTGGTTGTCGAGGGTGCAACATGTCAGCACCTCAGGAGTAAATGTCAGATGGCTTTTCATAGCCGATCATTCCGAGTATCTCTACTGCTCCTGCTGTCTCTAGAGAGTTGAAAACAGCAGGTCTGGGACAGGTAACACGTCCGGTGAACAGGTCAGGGTTCCATAGCCTTAGGTGGACTGGGGACAGCAAGGAGTCATCAAGCCAGGTAGTCCTGAGGCATGGTCCTAGGGCTCAGGTCCTCCGAGAGAGAGAGAGAGAGAGAGAGTAAAGAAAGAAAGAAAGAAAGAAAGAAAGAAAGAAAGAAAGAAAGAAAGAAAGAAAGAAGAGAATTAGAGAGAGCATACTTAAATTCACACAGGACACCAGATAAGACAGGAGAAATACTCCAGATATAACAGACTGACCCTAGCACCCCAACACATAAAATACTGCAGCATAAATACTGGAGGCTGAGACAGGAAGGGTCGGGAGACACCGTGGCCCCATCCGGCGATATCCCCGGACAGGGCCAAACAGGCAGGATATAACCCCACCCACGTTGCCAAAGCACAGCCCCCACACCACTAGAAGAATATCTCCAACTACCAACTTACCATCCTGAGACAAGGCTGAGTATAGCCCACAAAGATCTCCACCACGGCACAACCCAAAGGGGGAGCGCCAACCCGAACAGGAAGATCACGTAAGTGACTCAACACACTCAAGTGACGCACCCCTCCTAGGGACGGCATGGAAGAGCACCATATAGCCAGTGACTCAGCCCCTGTAATAGGGTTAGAGGCAGAGAATCCCAGTGGAGAGAGGGGAACCGGCCAGGCAGAGACAGCAAGGGCGGTTGGTTGCTCCAAAGCCTTTCCGTTCACCTTCGCACCGCTGGGCCAGACTACACTCAATCATAGGAACTACTGAAGAGATGAGTCTTCAATAAAGACTTAAAGGTTGAGACCGAGTCAGTGTCTCTCACATGGGTAGGCAGACCATTCCATTAAAATGGAGCTCTATAGGAGAAAGCCCTGCCTCCAGCTGTTTGCTTAGAAATTCTAGGGACAGTAAGGAGGCCTGCGTCTTGTGACCATAGCATACGTGTAGGTATGTACGGCAGGACCAAATCGGAAAGATAGGTAAGAGCAAGCCCATGTAATGCTTTGTAGGTTAACAGTAAAACCTTGAAATCGGCCCTTGCCTTCACAGGAAGCCAGTGTAGAGAGGCTAGCACTGGAGTAATGTGATACATTTTTTTGGTTCTAGTTAAGATTCTAGCAGCCGTGTTTAGCACTACCTGAAGTTTATTTAGTGCTTTATCCGGGTAGCCGGAAAGTAGAGCATTGTAGTAGTCCAACCTAGAAGCGACAAAAGCATGGACTAATTTTTCTGCATCATTTTTGGACAGAAAGTGTCTGATTTTGGCAATGTTACGTAGATGGAAAAAAGCTGTCCTTGAAACAGTCTTGATATGTTTGTCAAAAGAGAGATCAGGGTCCAGAGTAATGCCGAGGTCCTTCACAGTTTTATTTGAGACGACTGTATAACCATGAAGATTAATTGTCAGATTCAACAGAAGATCTCTTTGTTTCTTGGGACCTAGAACAAGCATCTCTGTTTTGTCCGAGTTTAAAAGTAGAACATTTGCAGCCATCCACTTCCTTATGTCTGAAACACAGGCTTCCAGGGAGGGCAATTTTGGGGCTTCACCGTGTTTCATCAAAATGTACAGCTGTGTGTCATCTGCATAGAAGTGAAAGTTAACATTATGTTTCCGAATGACATCCCCAAGGTAAAATATATAGTAAAAACAATAGTGGTCCTAAAACGGAACTTTGAGGAACACTGAAATGAACAGTTGATTTGTCAGAGGACAAACCATCCACAGAGACAAACTGATATCTTTCCGACAGATAAGATCAAAACCTGGTCAGAACCTGTCCATGAGGACCAATGTGGGTTTCCAATCTCTCCAAAAGAATGTGGTGATTGATGGTATCAAAAGCAGCACTAGGGTCTAGGAGCACGAGAACAGATGCAGAGCCTCGGTCTGACGCCATTAAAAGTTAATTCACCACCTTCACAAGTGCAGTCTCAGTGCTATGATGGGGTCTAAAACCAGACTGAAGCGTTACATATACATTGTTTGTTTTCAGGAAGGCAGTGAGTTGCTGCGCAACAGCTTTTTCAAACATTTTTGAGAGGAATGGGAGATTCGATATAGGCCAATAGTTTTTCATATTTTCATGGGTCAAGGTTTGGCTTTTTCAAGAGAGGCTTTATTACTGCCACTTTTAGGGAGTTTGGTACACATCCGGTGGATAGAGAGACATTTATTATGTTCAACATAGGAGGGCCAAGCACAGGAAGCAGCTCTTTCAGTAGTTTAGTTGGAATAGGGTCCAGTATGCAGCTTGAAGGTTTAGAGGCCATGATTATTTTCATCAATGTGTCAAGAGATATAGCACTAAAAAACGCGTGTGTCCCTTGATCCTAGGTCCTGGCAGAGTTGTGCAGACTCAGGACAACTGAGCTTTGGAGGATTACGCAGATTTGAAGAGGAGTCAGTCATTTGCTTTCTAATGATCATGATCCTTTCCTCAAAGAAGCTAATGGATTTATCACTTCTGAAGTGAAAGCCATCCTCTCTTGGGGAATGCTGCTTTTTAGTTAGCTTTGCGACAGTATCAAAAATGCATTTTGGACTGTTCTTATTTTCCTCAATTAAGTTGGAAAAATAGGATGATTGAGCAGCAGTGAGGCCTCTTCAATACTGCACGGTATTCTTTCCAAGCCAGTCGGAAGACTTGGAAAATTCCAGAAAATTATGTCATGGCTTTAGAAGATTCTGATAAGCTAATTGACATAATTTGAGTTAATTGGAGATATACCTGTGGATGTATTTCAAGGCCTACCTTCAAACTCAGTGCCTCTTTGCTTGACATCATGGGGGAATTATGTGGATATATTGAAGCAACATCTCAAGACATCAGTCTTAGTTAAAGCTTGGTCGCAATTGGGTCCTGCAAATGGACAATGACCCCAAGCATACAGTGAGGGACAAAAGTACTTGATCCCCTGCTGATTTTGTACGTTTGCCCACTGACAAAGAAATAATCTGTCAATAATTTTAATGGTAGGTTTATTGAGAGACAGAATAACAATAAGAAAATCCTGAAAAACGCATGTCAAAAATGTTATAAATTGATTTGCATTTTAATGAGGGACATAAGTATTTGACCCCCTCTCAATCAGAAAGATTTCTGGCTCGAGCTGAGATTAGGAGCACACTCTTAAAGGGAATGCTCCTAATCTCAGTTTGTAACCTGTATAAAAGACACCTGTCCACAGAAGCAATCAATCAATCAGATTCCAAAGTTTCCACCATGGCCAAGACCAAAGAGCTCTCCAAGGATGTTAGGGACAAGATTGTAGACGTACACAATGATGGAATGGGCTACAAGACCATCGCCAAGCAGCTTGTTGAGAAGGTGACAACAGTTGGTGCGATTATTCGCAATTGGAGGAAACACAAAATAACTGTTAATCTCCCTCGGCCTGGGGCTCCATGCAAGATCTCACCTCGTGGAGTTGCAATGATCATGAGAACGGTGCAGAATCAGCCCAGAACTACACGGGAAGATCTTATCAATGATCTCAAGGCAGCTGGGACCGTAGTCACCAAGAAAACAATTGGTAACACACTACGCTGTGAAGGACTGAAATCCTGCAGCGCCCGCATGGTCCCCCTGCTCAAGAAAGCACATATACATGCCCATCTGAAGTTTGCCAATGAACATCTGAATGATTCAGAGGACAACTGGGTGAAAGTGTTGTGGTCAGATGACACCAAAATGGAGCTCTTTGGCATCAACTCAACTCGCCGTGTTTGGAGGAGGAGGAATGCTGCCTGTGACCCCAAGAACACCATCAAACATGGAGGTGGAAACATTATGCTTTGGGGGTGTTTTTCTGCTAAGGGGACAGGACAACTTCACCGCATCAAAGGGACGATGGACGAGGCCATGTAGCGTCAAATCCTGGGTGAGAACCTCCTTCCCTCAGCCAGGGCATTGAAAATGGGTCGTGGATGGGTATTCCAGCATGACAATGACCCAAAACACACGGTCAAGGCAATAAAGGAGTGGCTCAAGAAGAAACACATTAAGGTCCTGGAGTGGCCTAGCCAATCTCCAGACCTTAATCCCATAGAAAATCTGTGGAGGGAGATGAACGTCCGAGTTGCCAAACGTCAGCCTCGAAACCTTAATGACTTGGAGAAGATCTGCAAAGAGGAGATATGGGACAAAATCCCTCCTGAGATGTGTGCAAACCTGGTGGCCAACTACAAGAAACGTCTGACCTCTGTGATTGCCAACAAGGGTTTTGCCACCAAGTACTAAGTCATGTTTTGCAGAGGGGTCAAATACTTATTTCCCTCATTAAAATGCAAATAAATTTATAACATTTTTGACATGCGTTTTTCTGGATTTTTGTTGTTGTTATTCTGTCTCTCACTGTTCAAATAAACCTACCATTAAAATTATAGACTGATAATTTTTTTGTCAGTGGGCAAACGTACAAAATCAGCAGGGGATCAAATACTTTTTTCCCTCACTGTACTTCCAAAGTTGTGGCAAAATGGCTTAAGGACAACAAAGTCAAGGTATTGAAGTGGCCATCACAAAGCCCTGACCTCAATCCCATAGAAAATTTGTGGGCAGAACTGAAAAAGCATGTACGAGCGAGGAGGCCTATAAACTGGACTCAGTTACACCAGCTCAGTCATGTGGGATGGGCCAAAATTCACCCAACTTATCATGGGAAGCTTGTGGAAGGCTACCTGAAACGTTTGACCCAAGTGAAACATGCATGATTGAGGCTACTGTAGACCTTCTTTGCAAAATAGTGTGTTTTAATCAGCTATTTGGTGACATGATTATATTTAGTATAGTGTTATCTAAAAAGGATAACTTTTTTTACGTTTTACAATTTGTATTTTTATGAAATTCACTGAGGAGGATGGTCCTCCCCTTCCTCCTCTGAGGAACCTACACGGATTTTACATATTCTTACCTCTTTGTTGATTTAAGTCAATTTTCTGTTTTAGAAATAGAAAAGTGAGAAAGAGCCAAACAACAGCCATTTGCACAGCTAAGAAACAATATAAATTTTATATCATAAAGGGAGAAACCTTACCTTAAATTGAGATCTTAACATTTTTCAGTTAAGTATCTTCACCTGCTGCAAATTCAAATAAAAAAATGTCAGTGCCAAGAACTCCAGGACCTACCGTACTATTTGTGACGTGAATTGAGTATATTGTATACTTATTGGTCATTCACCAATCCTGGAAGGATATTGACCTCACCCCGTCAGTAGAGGATACTTTGTTGCTCTTTAAAAGTGCTTTCCTCGCCATCTTAAATAAGCATGCCCCATTCAAAAAATGTAGAACTTAGAACAGATATAGCCCTTGGTCCACCCCAGACTTGACTGTCCTTGACCAACACAAAAACATCCTGTGGCGCGTTCTGCATTATGCAATAGCCCCCGCGGTATGCAACTTTTCAAGGAAGTCAGGAACAAATATACTCAGTCAGTTAAGAAAGCTAAGACTAGCTTTTTCAAACAGAAATGTGTTTCCTGTAGCACACTGTAAAGTCCATGGAGAATAAGAGCACCTCCTCCCAGCTGCTCACTGCACTGAGGATAGGAAACATTGTCACCACCGATAAATCTACGATAATCGATAATTCCAATAAGCATTTTTCTATGGCTGCCCATGCTTTCCACCTGGCTACCCCTACCCGGCCAATATCTCAGCACCCCCTGCAGCAACTTGCCCAAGCCCCCCCTCCCCCACTTCTCCTTCACCCAAATCCAGACAGCTGATGTTCTGAAAGAGCTGCAAAATCTGGATCCCTACAAATCAGCCTGGCTAGACAATCTGGACCCTCTCTTTCTAAAATTATCCGCCGAAATTGTTGTAACCCATATTACTAGCCTATTCAACCTCTCTTTCGTATCGTCTGAGATCCCCAAAGATTAGAAAACTGCCGCGGTCATCCCCCTCTTCAAAGGGAGAGACACTCTAGACCCAAACTCTTACAGACCTATATCCATCTTGCCCTGCCTTTCTAAAATCTTTGAAATCCAAGTCAACAAAGAGATCACCGACCATTTCGAATCCCACCGTACCTTCTCCACTATGGAATCTGGTTTCCGAGCTGGTCATGGGTGCACCTCAGCCACGCTCAAGGTCCTGAAAGATATCATAACCGCCATCGATAAAAGACAATACTGTGCAGCCGTCTTCATCGACCTGGCCAAGGCTTTCGACTCTGTCAATCACTGCATTCTTATCAGCAGACTCAATAGCCTTGGCTTCTCAAATGACTGCCTCGCCTGGTTCACCAACCACTTCTCAGATAGAGTTCAGTGTGTCAAATCTGTTGTCTGGACCTCTGGCAGTCTCTATGGGGGTGCCACAGGGTTAAATTCTCGGGCCGACTCTTTTCTCTGTATATATCAATGATGTCGCTCTTGCTGCTGGTGATTCTCTGATCCACCTCTACGCAGACAACATTATTCTGTATACATATGGCCCTTCTTTGGACACTGTGCTAACAAACCTCCAAACAAGCTTTAACACCATATAACACTCCTTCCATGGCCTCCAACTTCGCTTAAATGCTATTAAAACTAAGTGCATGCTCTTCAACCAATTGCTGCCCGCACCCTCCCGCCCGACTAGCATCACTACTCTGGACGGTTCTGACCTAGAATATGTGGACAACTACAAATACCTAGGTGTCTGGTTAGACTGTAAACTCTCCTTCCAGACTCACATCAAGCATCTCCAATCCAAAATTAAATCTAGAATTGGCTTCCTATTTTGCAACAAAGCCTACTTCACTCATGCTGCCAGACATACCCACGTAAAACTGACTATCCTACACATCCTTGACTTCGGCGATGTCGTTTACAAAATAGCCTCCAACACTCTACTTAGCAAACTGGATGTAGTCTATCACAGTGCCATCCGTTTTGTCACCAAAGCCCCATATACTACCCACCACTACGACCTGTATGCTCTCGTTGGCTGGCCCTCACTACATATTCGTCGCCAAACCCACTGGCTCAAGGACATCTATAAGTCTTTGCTAGGTAAAGCCACGCCTTATCTTAGCTCACTGGTCACCATAGCAACACCCACCCGTAGCACGCGCTCCAGCAGGTATATTTCACTGGTCATCCCCAAAGCCAACACTTCCTTTGGCCGCATTTCCTTCCAGTTCTCTGCTGCCAATGACTGGAACGAATTGCAAAAATCACTGAACCTGGAGTCTTATATGTCCTTCTCTAACATTAAGCATCAGCTGTCAGAGCAGCTTACTGATCACTGTACCTGTACTCAGCCAATCTGTAAATAGCACCCCCAACTATCTCATCCTGTCACATTCTGACCTTTATATCCTTTGTTTTGTCTTTATTTAGTATGCTCAGGGCGTGAGTTTGGGTGGGCAGTCTATGTTTGTGTTTCTATGTTTTTTCTATTTCTGTGTTTGGCCTGATATGGTTCTCAATCAGAGGCAGCTGTTTATTGTTGTCCCTGATTGAGAACCATATTTAGGTAGCCTGGGTTTCACTGTTGGTTTGTGGGTGTTTGTTTCCGTGTGTGTGTTTGTCGCCACACGGTATTGTTTCGATTTGGTTAATGGTCACATTTATTGTTTTGTGTCTCATAGTGTTCAGTGCTTTTTAAAATTAAATTCGTCATGAACACTTACCACGCTGCATCTTGGTCCGATCCTTACTCCTCTTCAGACGAAGAGGAGGAAATCTGCCGTTACACATTCCCATATTATTACTTACCCTCTTGCTCTTTTGCACCCCAGTATCTCTACTTGCACATCATCATCTGCACATCTATCACTCCAGTGTTAATGTTAAATTGTCATTATTTCGGCTCTATGGCCTATTTATTGCCTACCTCCCTACTCTTCTAAATTTGCACACACTGTACATAGATTTTTCTATTGTGTTATTGACTGTACATTTGTTTATGTGTAACTCTGTTGATGTTTTTGTTACACTGCTTTGCTTTATCTTGGCCAGGTCGCAGTTGTAAATGAGAACTTGTTCTCAACTGGCCTACCTGGTTAAATAAAGGTGAAATAAAAAAATATATATATAAAAAATCAAATTGTATGGATATAGTTAGCATGCCAAAAGTTCCCAGATGTCATACTAAATTTGCAAAAATATGAAGTATACACGCACCGGACACTATTTCAGTACTTTAGGGCCCATAATGCAATTCTTCAGGAAATGTACGTGGCTTCACATCGTTTCTAGATTTGAAGAAAATGGCGGAAAATATGCAGCCGAAGTACAACGAGAGCGGATACAAACTAATTATGACAAATGTTAAGAAAATGTTGAGCAATGTTAAAAAGTAATGACTTTTCAAATAAGTTATCTTACACGCTATGTTGGAATGGTATAGTCGTTCTGCGTTCTCAATGGACATTTGGGTGCTTTCGTAAATTCGCTCTGGCTATCTACTCCGATTTCATATCACTCTCGTCTGAGTGTGTTGAATATGGCCAGTGTCATTAAACGTCGCAAAAAAGCATCCTTAAATTGTTGCCATCAGCACAGTTACAGTCACCAACGCTCTGGATAACATGAAAACTGCCTAACCAGCTCTGCTAGGGCGAGTAAAATGGTCAGAGTGGTCTCGTTTGTGTCTGGAAGAGGCTAGCCAACGTTACAATGGCAGTCAAGCACCCAAGCTAAGGTCAGAACGCTCAAATCAACCCTACTCCTCGGGGTGAGAGTCCAGAGTGCGCTCTGAATTTACAAACGGACAATCTGACAACGCGCTGAATTTACGAGCTCACTCTGGCACACCAGATTGAATGTCTAAAATAAATGTCATAAAATGTCTTACTAGTCATTTGTTACGCTAACTAGCTAGCAAGAGGTTGCATAGCAACAGCATCAACTTCCGGTAGACAGATGAAGAGCTTGTACGCTCAACTGAAAGGATACTGTTCCTTTACAGTATGCTAAAATGCACTAATAGTATATAGTATGTAGTATATACTCATTAAGTATGTAGTATTGTTAGAGTTGCGTCAATTCGAATCTGGTATCAGGATAAATATGACATTGAGTCACCGATTGTATACTATGTATTTTTTATTAGCTAAGCAATAAGTGGTAAATGCAATTTTCGTATATATGGGCTCTCTGTCCCACCTCGCAGGGCAAAACAGATAACTGACTTGTTCCTGACAAAGATATTATAAATATACTCTGACAGAGGTAGTTCCTGCTTCCGAGCCGGCCTGTCAGAGTAGAGACTGGGCGTGGTTTAGACTCACCCAGCCTATCGTTGATTGTTGGCGCAGAGGCTGGTCCCAGCCCCCTAAGCGCTTCAGCGGTCAGTCGTTGTAGCTGTGTAGAACATACTGTTATCGGGCACCTGGCTACTGTTATCTAACAAAAGACTGTTTGTTCTCGCAACACTACATTCTGAATGTGCCCCCCCAACTCATTGCACAGTCCCTGTCTTCATGTTATTCTGTATTTTTCCATCATGAGAAAGGCCCATGGCCCTGAAACTGTTAACAATGTCTCAAATCAGCTATGTTGCATAACACATACATCCACACAAGCCAACAACAGATAATATTCAATCACATATATGGTAACGGGCTATATTGCATAACACAGAATCCTCATAGTATACAGTATGTTAGTATGGGTATTCGAACACAGCTCATGTCTTCGCAGTGACCGTACCAAAATAGTTAACGCCATTCAGTTAGACTGGTATAGAATTGCTTTTGGGATATCTGGTGTGTGTGTGACTTAGCCTCCAAGGACAACATTCATTTACCACATTATTTATAGGCTAATCCCCCTGCACTGAAGTGGTAGCTTCCACTTGAGCCACATACTAGAAATCACCCAGTTTTCAAAGCCACACCAATATTTCAACTTTAATTTTCAAACAAATAAAGGACATTTGATACATGTGAAAAACTATATAGAAATCTAAATTGTACAGTGCAGAAAAATGAGAAATGTAAAAACATTTTCAATTTAAACGAGTGGATCAGACAATTGAGAACTTGAGAAATTCATACGAATATTATATTATTCCATTTGAACAAGTGTATTAGATTATTAGACTGATAATCGTTACATGGACCGTGAACTTATTATGATTTCCATCAAAAATAGTATTTTATATATATATATATAGTTTGTATATATATATATATATATATATATATATATATATAAAGAAACAGGCTTGTTTCCCCCAAAAAAAATATCACATCAGATGGAGACGCCCGGTATGTAGATACATCTGGGCGGAGATACGCAGGCGCAAGTGGGATTCCTTTCAAAATCACTACGACGACGTTTTTGAATCGCCATTTTAGAAAAGAAGGAGAGCTGTTCGGAACAAAAGCAGTTAGTTAGCTACATACTTAAACGCTTTGTTTACGCTTAACGATATATTACATATTTTATCCAGTGATCCTACAACGTTGAAATGTCTCGGGACAGATTTAACATTAACGTTAGAGGAAATAACCGTGGAGCTGGATTTCAACGCCGGGGAGCTGGGCCTGGTGGTCCGATGCGAGGTGGAATGGGTAACCTGAATAATTTCAGACAAAACCAACACCCCTTTCAACGAGGGCCTCATCCCGGTAACTTTGGAAAACCACCCAACCAGATACGTCCGATGACCCCTCAGAAGCCTATGCCACCTACTAATTCCCAGCCAGGCGCTCAACCGATTCGGCCACCACCTACTCCTGGCCCTGCGCTAACCATGAAGGGCCCCGTACAGCAACAGCAGGCCGCGGCCGCAGCAGCACCTCCGGCGACCGTAGCAGCACCTCCGGCGCCTACAGCAACAACTCCAGCGACTGCAGCACCGGCGGCCGCACCTCCGGCTGTTGCAACAGCACCTCCGAAAGCCGCAACAGCACCTCCGAAAGCCGCAGCAGCACCCCCGAAAGCCGCAGCTACACCTCCAGCAGCCGCAGCAGCAGCGCCGATAGGTCAACCAAAAATGCAGTCCCCACCTCCGAAGCCTGTTCCTCCGAAACCCGCAATCTCATCTCCCCCACCAAACCAAATGAAGAAACCAGCACTTTCATCTCCCCCACCAAACCAAATGAATAGGAACCAGCAAAGACCAGGCAACGCCAATGGAAATGGGCATAAATCTGCACCCTTTATCAAAAAACCTGAACCTCAAACTCAGAATACTCAAATGGAGGCCGAGGAAGCCCAGCACCCCAAGGTTAGTAAGGACGTCAGTCAGTCAAACTAACATTCCGTAATTAGTATGTTAATTAACTACTGTCTTTTAGCTAATGTTAGCTGTGGAGCTGTGTTATGTTAAATACAAGTGGACCCACTGAGCTAGTAAAGCTTTCCGTTCAAAACGAAACACGTTGCGGAGTTAGCCAGCGAACGTTAGCTAATTAAGCTAGGTGGCTAACTGTTACATGGGAGACACGTCGGCCATTTTGTGTGAATCTAGCGACGACGGTGTAAATAATTAAAAACAAAATTTTTAAAATTAAACCACGGATACATTTCGACAATGTTACTGAAAGCTAATTTATTTATATATATATATATATATATATATATGCATCCACACGACGCGGTTAACAAGCGCATGGAATAAGCCACTGAGAAGACGTTAACTAAAAGTTGGGCCTTTATCTTCAACTGGGGGGGGGGGGGTGTAAAACCGGTTGAGTAACATGCATATACCCCAGCTAGCTAGTATTAACTGGATCCTTTGTCCCCATGATAATTTCATACAATCCTAATAGTTAATCTTATCCCAAATACTTTTACATTTTGGTTTAGTTTAATTACGATTAAGGTTAATTTCAAGTAACACTATCATTGACATTTTAGTATTTGAAACTGAACGTTGTCTCTGTCTGTAGGAGTTGAGAGCGACGTTGTCATCGCTGCGCAGACCTGGCGAGAAGACATACACTCAACGATGCCGCCTTTTCATTGGCAACCTTCCCAATGATATCTCAGATGACACGTTCAAGAAGCTGTTTGCGAAGTATGGCGAGCCCAGTGAGATTTTCATCAACAAAAACAAAGGCTTTGGCTTCATACGCCTGGTAAGTGCACCACACTGGTTGCATAACCATTGTCATTTTGGTAGTTGGCTCTACCATAAAGTAATTTTTGGTGTTTAGTGCCCCCTCTAGTTACATTTTAAAAGCATTTCTACCATTCCAGGAATCCCGTGCATTGGCTGAGATAGCTAAAGCTGAACTGGATGATGTGCCCATGAAAGGCAGACCTCTTCGGGTGCGCTTCGCAACTCACTCTGCTGCACTGTCTGTGAAGAACTTGTCACCTTTCGTCTCCAATGAGCTACTGGAGGAGGCCTTCTCCCAGTTTGGAGTGGTAGAGAGAGCTGTGGTAATTGTAGATGATCGCGGGCGTTCCACTGGCAAGGGCATTGTTGAATTTGCCTCTAAGCCTGCTGCACGAAAGGCTCTGGATCGTTGCAACGATGGCGTCTTCTTGCTCACCACGTAAGTTGTATACATCTATTTGGCAACTTTTAAGTAGAACATGAAATGCATATGAAGCTTTCTCCTAATGGCTCATGCTGTTACGCTGTAATTGATACTCTTAATGTCTTAGGTCACCTCGTCCAATTGTCGTTGAGCCTCTTGAACAATATGATGATGAGGATGGTCTACCAGAGAAACTGGCACAGAAGAACCACAACTATCATAAGTAACCCTCACTTCATATAACTAAATGGCTTTAATTCAATAGCATATGGGATTTTGTGCTTGATAGGTGTGCATGTTTTGTTTTCTTATTACCACAACCACAGTATACCTTTGGATGTTATGCTCATTTTGAGTTAAGGTGAGAATTGGAAATATAGCTATTGTGGCCAGGTGCTGCCCGGGCAGATATTTTCATGCAAACTGCATTGCTAGCCCTATCATTACAGAGATTCCAGCAATCTGCTTTTCATGTCTCTGCATGTCCATATTTGCCTTAACGATGAAGTGTAATACCATTTTATTTTCAGGACAACAAGGGCTTCAAGTAGAAAAAAACATTTAGACACAAACTTAAATTCCTGAGTTTTATTGGCAAATGTCAATAAAAATAGGCACTGCCAAAGCAAAAACCCGCCACAAATGAATTTGTATGAGCCGTAGAGCAAAACATGTAACGTGTTCGTGAGTCTCTGCTTTTAATAGTTTGTATTAAAAATCTGGACCCAGCCTCCCGGGTGTTGCGGGCCTGGCGCAGTGCATGCTGGCCAGGTGTACGGTGTTTCCTCCAACACATTGGCTTCCGGGTTGGATGTGCATTCTCACCAACACAGCTCTAGCTCAGCCCCCGTTAATCACACAGACAAATGGTTGCTATCCATGGGTGCAGAAATAGAAAAATCCAGTGCCACAACCCACAACTCAGTAGCTCAAACACAATGTTTAAGAAGGATTATAAGTCCAAAACGGGCATTCGTTAAGGTGGGATTTGTTGAGCTAAAGTGCTTACCAGATGTTGGGTTGGTAGATGAGACAGCTGTTAACCTCTTGATCCTACTTGAGATGCAGATGTCTCAACTAGGCACCTGGAAATGCAAATGCGCTACGCTAAATGCTAAATGTACTCGTTAAAACTCAAACGTTCATTAAAATACACATGCAGGGTATTGAATTAAAGCTACACTCGTTGTGAATCTAGCCAACAAGTCAGATTTTTAAAATGCTTTTCGGCAAAAGCATGAGAAGCTATTATCTGATAGCATGCAACACCCCAATATACCTGAAGGGGACGTAAACAAAATAATTAGCGTAGCCGGCGCTACACAAAAACGCAGAAATAAAATATAAAACATTCATTACCTATTCTTTGTTGGCACTCCTATATGTTCCATAAACATCACAAATTGGTCTTTTTCCCGATTTAAATCCGTCCATGTATGCCCAAAATATCCATTTGTATAGCCTGTCTGGTTCAGGAAAAAAGCTCTCCAACACACAACGTCATTTAAAAAAATTATAAGTTGCCTATATTCTTTGACAAAACACTTCAACCTACTTTTGTAACCCAACTTTAGGTATTTGTAAACGTTAATAAGCGATCAAATTGATCACTGGGCGATCTGTATTCAATAGCAGCTACTCAAGAAAACAATGTCCATTTTTCAATCTTCCAAAATCGATTGTTGTAGGCTGGATGGAATGACGGATCTATTGGTCATGTCTCAAAGGATTTTTGTCAATGAAAATGACGTTTTTGCCGACATCGTGTGGAAGCTGTAGGAATTGCATCCGTTTCCATATTTAATTTGGTGTCCTTTAAACAATACATGAAAGTGGCGCATGGATACTTTTTTCAGCTTTCAGTGACCAGTTTTTCTTGCGCTTTTCGATGAAACACACGCTCTGTTATAGTCACAGCTGTGATTTAACCAGTTTTAGAAACTTCAGAGTGTTTTCTATCCACACATACTAATCATATACTATATTCCTGGCATGAGTAGCAGGACGCTGAAATGTTGCGCGATTTTTAACAGAATGTTCGAAAAGGGAGGGGGTAGACTGAAGAGGTTAACTTCTTGATGCACCCATCCCGTTAGCGGGACCATTTTCGTCAACCACCGCTGAATTGCAGAGCGCCAAATTCAAATTAAATTACTACAAATATTTAGTTTTCATGAAATCACAAGTGCATTATAGCAAAACACAGCTTAGCTTGTTAATCCACCTGGCGTGTCAGATTTCAATAAAGCTTTTCTGCGAAAGCATACCAAGCGTTTATGTAAGCACATCTCTCTCAGTAGACAATATTACAAACAGCTAGCAGCCAAGTAGATTGGTCAGAAAAGCAATAAATTAAATCGCTTACCTTTGATCTTCGGATGTTTGCACGCACGAGACTCCCAGTTACACAATAAATGTTCCTTTTGTTCCTTAAAGATTCATTTTATATTCAAAATACCTCCATTTTGTTGGTGTGTTATGTTCAGAAATCCACAGGCTCAAGCTGTCACGACATCGCAGATGAAAATTCCAAATAGTATTCGTAATGTTCATAAACATTTCAAACGTTTTTTTATAATCAATCCTCGGGTTGTTTTTTACAATATATAATCGATAATATATCAACCGGGAATGTAGCTTCATTAGTAGAGAGAGAAAATGGATGTGATTTTTCAAAATAAAAGCCTGAAACTGTCTAAAGACTGTTCGCACCATGGGGAAGCCATAGGAAAAGGAATCTGGTTGATATCCCTTTAAATGGATTGAAGGCAGGCTATGTAACATGGCACTTTCAAAATAGAGGCCACTTCCGGGTTTGATTTTCCTCAGGTTTTCGCCTGCAATATCAGTTCTGTTATACTCATAGACAATATTTTGACAGTTTTGGAAACTTTTGACAATTATATGCATATTCTAGATTCTGGGCCTGAGAAATAGGCAGTTTAATATGAGTACGTTTTTCATCCAAACATCAAAATACTGCCCCTTACACTCAAGAGATTAAAAATCCATTTCAGTTGATTTTCTGATAAAATGATTACCCATGTTGAGTACCCCTCTATGCACGTCTTGGTTACAACTTTCTATTCTAACAACTTGTGGCTGCAGGGAGCGGGAGGAACCGCCCAGGTTTGCCCGTCCTGGCACATTTGAGTTTGAATACTCTAAGCGCTGGAAGTCCCTGGATGACATGGAGAAGCAGCAGCGGCAGCAGGTGGAGAAGAACATTCGCGAAGCCCGCGAGAAACTGGAGGGAGAGATGGACGATGCGTTCCATGTGCACCAGGCCAACATGATCCGCCAAGGCAAGTTTAGCTTGGGACAAACGACCACTTTTCAAAATAGAAAAGCTTTTAGCATTGTCTTAGATGTATGTTCTTGCACTCTGTTTAGATCTGCTGAGGCGGGAGGAGGAACTACGGCGCATGGAAGAGATGCACAGTGCAGAGATGCAGAAGAGGAAAGAGATGCAGCTCAGGTATTGAAACTGGTTTGAGTTACTGTTTGTTCCACAATTTATTCATTGGAATGTTACTGAAACTTGGCAGTGTGCATAACAGGCAGGAGGAGGAGCGTCGCATACGCGAGGAAGAGATGCTTCGCCAGAGGGAGATTGAGGAGCAAATGCGCCGCAAGCGTGAGGAGGCCTACAGGAGTGGCAACTTCATGGACAATGTAAGTTAACCTGAGCAGAGTATCATACAACCATTCAGACCTTGACATTTGTAACTGAGCTGCGTCTTACTGTCTTGATTTCAGAGGGATATGAGAATGACTCAGGGTGGCACCATGGGCATGGCTGGTGAGTAAATCTTATAACAAATTTGTTTTCATGAATTGTAATGAGTTCTTGCAACCCATATCTTGATTTTCAGCTTGACCCAGAAATGTGTTTTGGAACGAGAGTACCTAGTTTGACTGCTTTAAAAAAGCATATGACGACATTGCCCTTAAGCTGCCCTGACTCTCATTTTAATGTATGACGTTTAGTCCTGTTGTCTCTACTAGACAATCAATTTGGCTCACCCAACCAGAAGTTCCCCATGGGACACCAAGGCATGGGGGGACCCAGCACTGGGGGAGCCATGATGCCCAACGAAATGGTAATGTATTCCAAATGGATTCTAACACTAATAGGGCCCAGTTGAGTGTGGGTTTTTCCACTGGTTGCTGTAGTTGTCATCAGGGAGAGTGAAGTAGATGGGTTTTGCTCCGGTCGGCCAAGTTTGGAAGCGTGTGGAAGAAATGAAGCTTGTTTGCATCTTCTGCGGCATCTCTGCCATGTTGAGATTAAATTTGTGCTCAACGGCTGTTTTCAGCAACAGCATGTTCCCTCAGTTCCTCTACTCTTACAGCCTGTATTTCAGCTGAAAATAATCAACCTGTACTAAACCCGGTGAATTGTGTTCCAGTGCTTTCTCAAAGCTCCTTCTTTGTGTAATGGACCAGTTGCAAGCCCTGTCTTGTGTGAGCCAGACAGGCACTTTTTCTTGGCAAGTGGAAAGATGTCACCCGGCAGCATTTTTTTGTGGCAATTTGTGGATTTAGTACTTTCCCCATACTCTCATTGAACTTCATGCTATCACATGAAATGGTACAGATGCTGTTTTGGTGTAACCTGGAAATATTTTTAGGGGCCTCAAGTGTGAAGTGAACTTCCTGCAATGTTCTATTGTGGCATGGATTGACTACCTAGTTGTTGTAATGTTTCCCCAGCCACCACCTTGTCGAAGCAATTCAAATGAGGGGTTTTAGTACAGGTTGCATTATGAAGCAAATGTCTCTTGACATACCATTGAGCTAATGGGTAAGCTCCTTAGTGCAACTTGCATAACAGAATATGAAGAACTGAGGATGACAGGCATTGCATTGACTGCTTGGAAACGTGTGCTATTTGTACCCTGTGGGTGAAACCCTCTAAAGCCCAGAATGTGATGAAGGCATCCGCATTAGGCCTATGGCAGGCAGGTGTATTAATGTCCTTTTTTTATGCTATAGGCTAAATGCAATTAATAAGTTGACCAGTTAAATATCTGGTAACTTCCTTAAATGTTCTGACGCAAAGCTGTTAAGTCCGTTTTAAAAGTGATACAGCTTGCGTTTTGTATGAGTTAAGTTTTTATACTGTCAAGGATCTATCAATTTGTGTAATGGCACACGGCCGCTTTGACTCAAGGGTGGCAAAACAATCTGGCAGGAAAAACGGCACAACAGGTCAGCTGCTTTTGCAATAGGTGAGCAGATGTTGCTTTTCGATACTGGATTGTGCAGTTCGACAACATGTCTTACTGATATCTCCACGTGTCAGTTTTTCTGTTCTTCGGCGCAAGCAATGCAAAATGACCCCACCTTTTTATAGTGCAGGGAACGCATGGGGAAGGTAAGATTGCTCTGAAGGGAAGATGGCTAGTAGATATGTTACTGTCTGGTCTTGCCGCTACACACACGGACGCAATGACAAATTGGGATGCATTTATTGTTGACATTAGAACTACAATTAATTGGCCAAGCATTTATTTGTTTGAAGAAAATGGCTATGGCTAAGCCTTCCTTAACTAAGCCTGCTTTTGTTAGGCATATTGTGTCCAAGTAGAATCAAGGATTAATACAGTTTTTACACCATGTGCCTAGATCAACATACTTATAGGTGAACATTCATTTTTAGAGTTTAGGCATTTTAAAGTGTGAAACATGGCCTAATTCAAACCAAAGTATTCTGAATATGACTGGGGTAAAAGGTCAACAAATGTTTAGGACACCTTAAAATACATAATTCCTATATCTGAAGTAAATCTCTATCTTTGATGTAAAACTGAAATGTTCTAGAAGGGTCCAGAGGTCAACTGATTAATTGACATGGCCGCTCAATTAGGGCCAATTTTTCAAGTTTTCATAATCGGTAAGCGGTCTTTTTGGACGCCGAATACATTGTAATCCACAAGGAAACTGCGTGGCAGGCTGACCACCTGTTACGTGAGTGCAGCGCCAAAAGGACCTTGTTGCTGCAAGGAGCCAGGTAAGTTGCTAGCTAGCATTAAACTTAACTTGTAAAAAAAAGGAATCTTAACATACTCACTAGTTAACTACACACGGTTGATATTACTATTATACTACTATTAGCTTGTCCTGTGTTGCATGTAATCAATGAGGTGCCTGTTAATTTATCATTGAATCGCAGCCTACTTCAACTTCTCCAAATGTGTGATGATTTAACAAAAGCGCATTTGCAAAAAAGCACAATCGTTGCACAAATGTACCTAACATGAGCATCAATGCCTTAAGATCAATACACAAGTGTTTTATTTTTAAACCTGCATATTTAGTTAAAATAAATTACTGTTTGCCGGCAATATTAACTGGGGAAATTGTCACATCTCTTGCATATACCCTGACTCTGCTTGCACTGAACGCAACAGTTTGTGCCGCCAGGCTCGTTGCAAACTGAACTAATTTGCCAGAATTCTACATAATTAAGACATAACATTGAAGGCTGTGCAATGTAATAGCAATATTTAGAGTTGGTTGCCACCTGTTCGATAAAATACGGAGCGGTTCCGAAAGAATAGACGTTTTGTTTTCTAAATTATAGTTTCCGGATTTTACCATATTAATGTCCAAAGGCTTGTATTTCTGTGTTGTATTATAATTAAGTCTATAATTTGATAGAGCAGTCTGACTGAGCAGTGGTAGGCAGCAGCAGGCTTGTAAGCATCCATTCAAACAGCACACTACTGCGTTTGCCAGCAGTTCTTAGCCATGCTTGAAGCACAGCGCTGTTTTTATGACTTCAAGCCTATCAACTCCCGAGATTAGGCTGGCAGTACTAAAGTGCCTATAAGAACATCCAATAGTCAAAAAGATATTAAATTCAAATGGTAGAGAAATAGTCGACGAGTCATAACTTAACCTGTTGCGACGACCAAACCCGGATCCGGGATTCTATTTATAGACCTAAGCTCATTACCATAACGCAACGTTAACTATTCATGAAAATCGCAAATGAAATAAATATGCTAGCTCTCAAGCTTAGCCTTTTGTTAACAACACTGTCATCTCAGATTTTCAAAATATGCTTTTCAACCATAGGAAAACAATCATTTGTGTAACAGTAGCTAGCTAGCGTAGCATTTAGCGTTAACATTAGCTTTAGCGTTAGCATTTAGCAGGCAACTATCACAAAAACAAGTAAAGCCTTCAAATAAAATAACTTACCTTTGAAGAACTTCTGATGTTTTCAATGAGGAGCCTCTCAGTTAGATAGCAGATGCTCCGTTTTTCCAAAAAGATTCTTTGTGTATTAGAAATAGCTCCGTTTTGTACATCACATTTGGCTACCAAAAAAAAAAAACGAAAATTCAGCCCTCAAAACGCGAACTTTTTTCCAAATTAACTCCATAATATCGACTGAAACATGGCAAACGTGGTTTAGAATCAATCCTCAAGGTGTTTTTCCACATATCTCTTCAATGATATATCCTTCGTGGAAGCCTGGTTTCTCCTTGCTCTCAAATGGAAAAATAATTGCACCTGGCTTTACGCTCCAATTTCGACGCAGGGACACCAGGCGGACACTTGGAAAATGTAGTCTCTTATGGTCAATCTTCCAATGATATGCCTACAAATACGTCACAATGCTGCTAACACTTTGGGGGAACGACAGAAAGTGTAGGCTCATTCCTTGCGCAATCACAGCCATATAAGGAGACAATGGAAAACAGAGCTTCAGAAATTCTGCTCATTTCCTGGTTGATGCATCATCTTGGTTTCACCTGTAGAATGAGTTCTGGGGCACTTACAGACAATATCTTTGCAGATTCTGAAACTTCAGAGTGTTTTCTTTCAAAAACTGTCAAGAATATGCATAGTCGAGCATCTTTTCGTGACAAAATATCGCGCTTAAAACGGGAACGTTTTTTATCCAAAAATGAAATGGCGCCCCTAGAGATCAAAGAGGTTAACCGGGAATATTGAACCACCAGCTTTCCTATGTTCTCATGTTCTGAGCATTGCACGTTTACTTCTCCAACACTGTTTTTGCATTATTTAAACCAAACGGAACATATTTCATTATTTGAGGCTAAATAGATTTTTATTTATATATTAAGTAAAAAAAATAAGTGTTCTTTGTTCATTCAGTATTGTTCTTGCCATGATTAAATTTTTTTTTTTTTAAATGTAGTCGGCCGATTTAATCGGTAACGTTTTTGGTCCTTCAATCGGTGTCGGCGTTGAACAATCAGAATCGGTTGACCTCTAGTCCAGACACCCAATGTGATGTGGCTTATTTTGAGAAATTTACCCCAGCCGCGATACGACACAAGGAGCGCTGAGGAATTGTATCAGGGCACGCCAAAGACATGAACAAAAGCACCCAAACACATCCATTTAGTATAGTTACGTAGGTCTTTAATGTTGTACACAATTTGTTTCCCCTAACTTTCTTCAACGTTGTGATCCATTTTGTTTGAGTCGCGCTGTTTACCTCACGCAGCTTTGCAGGCTGAGCCTGTCCCTATAGTACATGGACACAGACTGTGCAACACAGCTGGTAGAAGAAATGGCTTGTCAAATAAATGGAACATAACGTTGTGAATAAAGTTCGGAATGTCATGTGTACAACATCTAAAGACCTACGTTACTATACTGACAGTGTGTCTGTTTCTAAAAGGACATGTTTTTTGGTATGCTCTGATGCTGCACAACGAACAATGAGGAAGTGAATCGTGGCTGGGGCGAGTTTCTCAATCAAGCCAAATCACAAAATGGTTTAAGGAACCTAAAACATTCCATTTGCATAACATTGAGATTTACTTCAAATGGGAAATTTCACCTTTGAAAAAAAATATTTTATTTTGCCACCGGAATTGTACAGCAGCAGGGTGGCAATTTGTGTGTATGCAAAATGGAACATGGTCTTTTCGTCCAGGAACTTCAGTAGATAATCTGGATTTGACAACTGCTGTGAAACTTCAGTTTTGAGTCTTAACCAATATGGACCTATTTTGCGTCAACTACTGGCATATTTCCAAATATGTGATGCTTATTAAATTGTAGAAGGTTTGGTTGGTGAAATGGCACTCTATAAAGCGTAGACCCTGCAAGTAACATGTCAGGATTAGGCTAATGAACATCTACTTTAATTAGTTCTAGCCTATTGGCAGTCCTGTAGACTCGCTTACACTTGTAGTTTGTAATGTGAAATTTACCCCCCCTCGGTCCAGTGTTTTACTAAGGCCATGAAAGCTTCAAGTTTAACAAATGAGTAGGACTTTGTGGGCTCATTGATTAAAATCATATTTTTCCCATTTTTATTTTATTGCCATTTGAAAGGTCAGCAATTCTGTAGTTGTGCAGTGATATCCTACTAGTGTGTTTTAAGCAATAGAGGCAGCGCGAGCAACAGATTTACAGCTATATTGTTAAATAGGCCTGATATAGTTCTACACAAAGAATTTTAAGAAGGTGGAATTGTAGCGCTGAAGTGCATTTATTGTCTGGCCTACCTGTAGGTTTTTGGCATTAAATGTAACCGTTGGGCCATAGCAAACCGGCAGTCTTCCCCAAAATGCTCCACTTGATGCCAGTAGTGAATGATGTAGCCCAGCCTTTGGCATGCACAGCAGACTATGGTAGGACCTAACTAACGAAAACATTACCCTTTCTTCCTTCTCTGTATGTTACCTGTGGCACCTGTGGATCTGCGTATTGGAACTATTTCAACGAACGTTTCCCTTGGACATGTCTCCTGCTGTTTATTTTGTCATGGCTCTCAAACAAAACCAACTCTCTCTACCCCCTCCCCTCAATATGGACTTGAACTGTGTGCACCGCACTGCCCTCCCCACCCCTCCAATCTGGCTCCTTGGTATGGTTGTTAATCCCAATAGCGAAATGAGCGAAACTTCCCTCAGGGAGGCCGGGGGGGACTGGGTCCTAACAACCAAGGGTTTGGCAGGGTCCGTGAGGAGTTTGATGGGCCTGCCAAGAAGCCCCGCTTTTAAATCTGTTCAGTGTCATTCATAGCAGCGTTTTTGTGTAGATTCTCTGAACATCTTCACATTGAGTCATAATTGTTGTATTTAAGTTGAAAGTGTTCTTGCATTTTAGCCTGAAGACTCATTCATTTTTATGGCAAGTTAGGTTTTTTCTTTTTTTGATTTTGTATTTGGAGTAGTGTGAAATTAATACATTGGTCACCCTCAGTGATCATAGCGCTATCTCACCTATGTATAACTTTCTTTCCAGTTGTATCATGCTCTGTGACTCGTGTCGTAAATGGTGATAAATGTCAACTTTTCTCACCTTTCAATGGCTGTGTTTTGTGCCATTTAAGATTTGAAGTAAAAACATGTAACTTTACAATAAAGACTTCAGTTGGTTCTCTCCAAACCCTCTTAAAGTTTATTTTAGCCCAATTTCAAGTTACCCTAAATAAGCCCAGCAGGAGTTTTCAAGCCTTTTGCTCTAGCCGCCATCTAATAAGTGGGTCAATTATTGACTAATATATTGCCTAGCTTACCCTGGATTTAGTATGTTGGAATGCCCGGGGGTGACTTTTTAATGTTATTAATCACCATGTTCCCATGTGAATGAAATTGAACAAATATGCATACTGAGACAGTATTGCTAAAGCCAAGAAAGTTGACATTTTAGAGCACAGTTGGGCCAAGTAGAAATTGTACTTGTGGGGCCCAATGTTGACAACGGAAATAAGCAGTCCTGGTGTCAAACGTGACTAATGCTTCTAGCAGTGTTTTGTTTATAATAAAACACTTTCTTTTTTAATCTGGATTTAGTAATGCCCTTGGAAAGTCTGTTAAAATGACAGTTTCGGTTCAGTTTTTCAACTTTCATTAACAATTGTTTTAAACGTATGACTTTGTCTAGCCCTAATTGAAGTGATATGGTCTTTGACAACTGCTGTTTCTTTGGCGTTGATAACAGAGTTATGTTGGACTGTTCCGAAGTTGGCTACATATTGAACCAAGGTCCACCTTGACCATCTCTAATGTTTTTAAAAGCAGCACTTCATTCATAAGTCTCTTGGCATTGCATTATGTAATCTGTTACATTCCAATGAATGTATCATACAACAGAATGTATGAAAAGGATCTACAAATCTTAACCTAAATTCTAGTTCCAGCCACTGTCTAACGTGTGCAAGTCATTAGTCAAATGGTCATGTTATTACGAGAAACTGTGAGGGGGACCGGTAGCGTGTGGTTTTGCCCTCAATGCTAACCTAGAACTTTTCAGCCTCCTTTTTATTTATGGCTCTTTCCCTGGATTTCTTTAGTAGCTCTCCTAGCCTAAGCGCTGTTGATAAACCAAGAGTGGTGTGAACTGATTCATTCCAGCGAGTACCACTGTCACTTTGAATTTTCACATGCAGATTAGACAAGTCTGAAACCATCATGGAAGCGGTAAAGGGGTAGTTTCGCGATCCAATGCTAGCGTTTGTGCTAGCTTAGCGCAAAGACCAGAAGTCTTGAGGGTGTTGCCTGAACGTCCCATCTTTGTGCTAAGCTATTTAGCATTGTCTTGCTAAACTACCTTTCTTCAATCTGGATGCATAGACCAATGGTAGCCAGAAGTTCACCTGAAGTTTGAGCCCATTAAATAATGGGCTCAAACTTCCCCTAGTATTAGGGCAGATATCTTTCACGCATTTATGAAGATGTGTTATGAAAGTGCCAGCACTTTGCAACTTTTTTTTAAGTCTTTGATTACACCTCTAAATCTATTTTCCAACTGAGACTTAAGGTGACACACACCAAAGGGTAGATATCTCAGCAATTAAAATAGATTCGTCTTTTAGGTAAAAAAAAATATTTTAACATTTTCTGTGTAGGAACATTTCTTTACTGAAGAGAGGAAATTATCACCCTTTTTAAATATTTTTTTTATTTTTTTTACATCGGTATGGAAATAGCACCAGTCACTATGTAGTTGAACTCAATAGGCTCTTACAATTTCGGCAAAATTGAGCTCAAGAATTACAGCAAAAAGATTGATCATGGTTGTGGAGCATGTTAATCAAATGACTAAACATTCAGTTTATCTAACCCGTTGTCTACTCAAATATCTGAGTACCTTGACAAAAGTAATGTAAACCATTAAATGTTTGTTTTCTGTACATTTCTTCTTTGACAGGTTTGGCCACCTTATTAAAGGTTGCCGTGTGTAAGGAGACCTTTCTAAACCAAGAAATCATAGGCCTAACTGAGTAGCACTTAATACAGTTTACTCCTATGACTTGTCTTAAACAGACCAACCTGATGAAGACAGTCTTGCCTTAGTGAAGAGTTGGCAGTTAAGGTTCAAGTCGGTGTTCAGTATTGTAACAGGGTACCAGTTGGTGAAATAGTTTTGATTTTAACGACTGATTGGAACAGACACCCCATCTAATATTCTTACTGGGTGTTATTGCCAATGGATCTAGGTGATTTGGGAGACTATGGGATCCAGTTTGCCTGAATGGCTGAATAACAAGACCTCCTGATTGGATCTGGCACTGCTTGTTAGGGTGTATGTTTCTAGGTGTACTCGGTCAGCTCTTGCTGGACTACTCACCAAGTTGGTCAACTTGCATACTAATGTAGGCCTACAGGCAACTCAGTTGGATATAGGCCCAGTAGTAGCAATATACTGAGAATGATCTGACTTCATTTTAAATGGAATTTAGACTTGATCTGTGGAGATCTGATGTTAACAAAGAATTTCCAGGGGTTGCTTTATTTTAGCTTCTTGGGCTGTGTATACAGACAGGCCAATTCTGTTATTTGTCCCACTAATTGTTATTTTGACATCAGATCTTTTCAGAGCTGGTCTGATTCGTCAAAAGAACAATTAGTGAGAAAATAATCAGAATTGGGTTGCCTGCCTAAACACAGCCATAGTATCATACTCTTACATTTGCAGATGGAATCACAGATCAGGGGACAAACTAATGATTAAAATGTTGCTAGCTTTGTTTATATGCACCTGTAGTGGGGATGTAGACCACCCCTTAGTTTTTTATATATATGCTGAACAAAAATATTAACTCAACATGCAACAATTTCAAAGATTTTACAGAATTAGTTCACATAAGAAAATTGGACAACAGAAATAAGTCCATTAGGCCCTAATCTATGGATTTCACATGATTGGGCAGGGGCAAAGCCATGGGTGGGCATAGGCCAACCCATTTGGGAGCCAGGCCAAGCATAGATAGTTTTTCCCTGCAAAGGGGCTTTATTACAGACATACCCGTCAGTTTCATTAGCTGCCCGGGTGGCTGGTCTCTGATCCCGCAGGCGAAGAAGCCGGATGTGGAGGTCCTGGGCTGGCGTGGTTACACGTGGTTGTGAGGCCGGTGTGACAACCGCGTATTTTATTTGCCCTTTATCGTCCCCAGTACAAGGTGCACCTGTGTAATGATCATGCTGTTTAATCAGCTACTTGATATGGTATACCTGGTGGATGGATTGGTGCACAAAATTTGATGTGCCTTTTGTGCGTGTGGATGTTTTATTTTAGCTCATGGGACCAACACTTTACATGTTGCGTTTTTATATTTTTGTTCAGTGTATATATATTTTTAGAATAGTGTTGTCCTGGCCTTGTATGGATTATAGAAGGACTCCACTCTGATAGTTTTGTATCAAAGACCTTGTATAACCGATGGAAGTCTTTGGTAGAACTTCCCCTTATTCCCCGTCACCCTTCAGCAGACTCAGGAGACCTGCGTACCTATAAGGAGCGAGAGGCTTGTCTTATTCAAGTGTCGTGAGTGCATGGGGGTGCAGTAGCTGTGCAATAAAGTCCAACAGCCAGCCTGCCCCATTCCACAGTAGAGGCTCCGGCAGTTGATTACGTTGCAGATCAGTAGTTCTGCAGAAGTCAGTGGACAGTAGAGCCTGGACTTGTGTGCAGCGAGAGGTATGCTTACAGAGCCACTGAAGGTAAGTGTTCCTGTTTTATGATTTGTTTATATGCCAAACTTAACTGCTCTACCTTCCTCTCACGTAATGTGACGATACAGGGGTTCTGGCATCACACTTCTGAAAAATGGAATCACAGTGCAGTACTTGTTCCTCCCTCCTGTATGTGAACTTGTGGCAATGTTTGTTTTTTTAGCCTGTGCAGTATCTGATATTTTCCCTTTCATTTTTTGACCAAAGCTGGTCTCTATGAAACGAGCTGTATATGGATGGCTGTGTCACTGGCTCAACAATGAATAGTGTATGATGGTGTATACCCTCAACTCTACTTTAGGCCAGTGTAGTCAACACAACTCCTTTTGCAGATCCTTCTCTTTCAAGCTGTAATGACCTTTTGAAACCAAGTGCAAAGTTCTCACAAACGTGTGGGGGGGGGTGGTGTTGGATTTAGCTGGCATTAGGATTTTGACATTGAATTCATGGCTTCCTTGGCACTGTAGAAGGGACTCGTAACCGATTGGTAGTCACAATAAATCGTTGGTGGGCGGCGCTTTGTTGATATCCTATTTATGACATCCTATTTCATCAAGTAATAGAAGTGATTTGTGAAGCTTGTCTTTTGTCCAGTGTTTCCCTAGTATTACAACAGCATTTACTTTGCCTATATTGCAAACCTTGATACAGTAGCCTACATTTTATACCTAGGCCAAAATGTTGCAAGTAAGGTGTATCGTAGTACTTGAGCACAGGACTCTGACTCAAGTCGAACTAGTTATTTGCAATAGAGATAGTGTTGATGTAAACAAACAATATTCAGGGCTTGACATTTGTTCTGGGGGGGTTGGGGTTTGTCTGGGGAAATGAGAATCATCCTGTTGACCTTTTCTTTTTTACTTGACGTGTGCTCTACATGGACTGGCTTGTTTTGGGAGTCTGCAATGAAACACTGGCTGGCGATATTTTCCCTGTCCATTTCAATATTAAGGCAAAACTCAGAAGAACCTCTAACGAGTCAGTATTATCAGATTTCAGACTGTCTGAATACCCATATTAGCGTACTACATACTTTACTCATAGTCACATACCGTGATGCATGCGGCTCCTGAGTAGGCGGGGCGGGGCCAAGTGTGGGTGATTGTTTTTCCTAATTCAACAGACAGGCATTGAATTAACCAGCCTGATAATGGATAATTTCCAATTCAATATAGTAATCTTAATTGGGGCTGTCCCCGACTTTAAAAAAAATCTTGGTTGACTGAGTCGTCTATTCTTTTGACCTTTTGACCATTTTTTAAATGTTTTTACGTTCTTCCGTATGTAGACAACCAGAAGAAAAAGACCTTAACAATTCTCCTGCTGGCTTTTGCAGATTCTGCCCTTACTCTCCTGAAGTTGCCAGTGAAGGGCTACACGGAGTTAGCCACCTTTTTTTTCTTATGTGGAATGCCTATATATTTCTACCGATCTGTGTGCCAGTTATGGTTTTCATGTGCATATTTTCCTGTAAGTTTCATTAATAATAAGCTCTTCATATTTCCAAATCATTGTCATGGTCTACTCAACATTCTATGTAAATGACACAAACTGAAAGGGAACTTCCATTGCCAACTATGTGAAACTAGTCTACGTAAAGCCAACAAAAACATTGCAACTTGCAGGTAGAGTATATATTTTAAATCATATAAAGCACATTGGCTATGCATGGGCCTGTCTGCAATGAACTTGAAACATTGTATCAACTTAACTTGGGTCAGGCCCAGAGACTTGCACTAGCGAATGTTGCAATATTGTGCAAAATATTCTGGGCCCTCAGTTTCCTGTGCCAGTGAGCTCGGGACAGACACGGCTGAAGGCTATTTGCGCAAGAGATAAGAAGCAGTGCTTCTTTTTGAGTTGAAGGAATTGGTTACTTTGAGTAGCTCCACAGCTCATTGGTGGTGCGTTAAGCCAATTATAAATACTATCAGATCTCCAAATGGACACTTCATATGGGCTGCATTTTGAGGCTGGTAACTCTAATGAACTTATCCTCTGCAGCAGAGGTAACTCTGGGTCTTTCCTGTGGCTGTCCTCATGAGAGCCAGTTTTATTATAGAGCTTGATGGTTTTTGCAACTGCACTTAAACTTTCAAAGTTTTACATTTTTCCGTACTGACTGACCTTCATGTCTTAATCTTGGAACTACCCATCCTGGATCTGGGAGAATTGTCATCAACTACACTAATTAGCATAGCGGTCCAAAAATATTACTAGAAAATATTCATATTCATGACAAGTGAAATATAGTGAAACACAGTTCAGCCTTTTGTTAATCACCCTGTCATCTAATTTTGAAATTATGCTTTACAGCCAAAGCAAGACAAGCATTTGTCAGTTTATCGATAGCATAGCATTATGTCCAGCTAGCAGCAGGAAGCTTGGTCACAAATCAGAAAAGCAATCAAATTAACCGTTTACCTTTGATCTTCGGATGTCTTCACTGACGAGACTCCCAGTTAGACAGCAAATGTTCCTTTTGTTCCATAAAGATTATTTTTACACCCAAAATACCTCCGTTTGTTGGTTATGTTGAGAAATCCACCGGAAATAGCGGTCATGACAACGCTGAAAAAAATGCAATTATATCCATAATATCGACAAACATGGCAAACTTTTTTTTAATAATCAATCCTCAAGGTGTTTTTCAACAATCTATTCGATAATATATCAACCGGGACAATTGGCTTTTCAGTAGGAGCGAGAGGAAAAATGACTACCTGTCTTTTACGCAAGAATCACTCAGAGCCCTCAGCTGGCCACTTACGCAATGTAGTCGTTTACGCTCATTCTTCACCATAAAGGCTTGAAACTACGTCTAAAGGCTCTAGACACCTTAGGGAATACTTAGAAAAAAAGAATCTGGTTGATATCCCTTTCAATGGCCAAAAGGGATGCATAGGAACACAACCGTTTCAAAATAAGAGGCACTTCCTGATTGGATTTTCCTCAGGGTTTCGCCTGCAATATCAGTTCTGTTATACTCAGACAATATTTTGCCTGTTTTTGAAACTTTTTAGAGGGTTTTCTATCCCAATCTGACAATTATGTGCATATTCTAGCATCTGGTCCTGAGAAATAGGCTGTTTACTTTGGGAACGTTATTTTTCCAAAAATAAAAATAGTGCCCCCTAGTTTCAAGAGGTTATGGTAATGATGGACTGTCGTTTCTCTTTGCTTATTTGAGCTGTTCTTGCCATAATATGGATTTGGTCATTTACCAAATAGGGATATCTTCTGTAGACCACCCCTGCCTTGTCACAACACATGATTTGCTCAAACACATTAAGAATTTAAAGAAATTCAATGCACACCTGTGAATTGAAATGTATTCCAGATGACTACCTCATGAAACTGGTTGAGAGAATGCCAAATGTGCAAATCTGTCATCAAGGCAAAGGGTGGATACTTTTAACAATCTTATTTTGATTTAACACTTTGGTTACTAAACAATTCCATATGTTTAATAGTTTTGAGGTCTTCACTATTCTACAATGTAGACAATAGTCAAAGGAAACCCCCTGGAATGAGTAGGCGTTAACTTTTTGCTACTGAGCGACTAAATAAAAAAATCTTGGCGTTTCCACAACTCTGTCTTTGGGACCCCAAAGAGGGGGGAGAAAAACAAACGTGCCCCAACACTACACAGCTGAATTTAATTTTTATTTTATTTATTAAATTATCAAAGCTTGATTAGTTGACTATTTCAATCAGCTGTGTAATGCTGGGGCAAAAACCAAACCGTGCACACCTTGGTGTTTGGGAAACTCTGGTGTATGTGTCTAGTGACTGTAGGGTCAGTGCAGATAGTTTGGGTACCATTCGACTATTTAGTGGTCTTATGAAGCTGTCTGAGCCTGTTGGTCCGAGAGCCGATGCTTTGGTACCGTTTGCCGGATAGTAGCAGAGTGAAGTCGGTCTTGGGTGGCAGCAGTCTTTGGCAATTTTTGGGCCACCTTCTGACACCGCTGGTCAGCAACATAATACACTAAAGCACTTCATTGGGAACGAGATGATGACTGCAACAGCTTGATCATAAATGTTTAAATAATGTTACAGGAGGACTGAATTAAAAAATATATATATAAATCTACATGACATCAACCCAGACACATCCAGAGTCCCTGGTGCCGACACATTCAGTAATCAAAAGATGGTTTAGTATTTAGTAAGAACAAAACACACTTCCATGAGAACAGATCAACTTTAGGTTTCAAAGATTTAGCCTACGGTGCAACACTATCATTTTAAGGTGAACAAACTACTTAGCCTACATTTGAACACCGCCGCAGAAGCTTTGCTATTCGACGTCGTCCGAATGAAGGGGGTTCGTTTTGTTTGACTACTTGAAGAGAGCCTATATCTTTCCCAGTCCACCTGTTCCATTGAAGTATGGGAAAGTGCATTGAATTCTACTAAATGAAGAGCCAAAATTAGTCTAACATTCTGGCATATAAACCATACTATTTACAAAAAATTAACATTTTATGACGTTCTATTTTCTCACACTGAGAATGAGTCATGCGAGATTGTATTCTTTCCCACTATTTGATTTTGGTAGCGCATCCCCATATCTAATTGGTCAGCTGAAATGAGTGCCATCAGGGCATTTTAAAGTATACTCTATCAGTATGTTGCATACTATAGATTTTTTTTTTTTTGCATACTCAGCCTATTTAGAACGCAAGTATGGGTATTCGGGCATGTCCACAGCATTCTCAATGTAGAAATACTAGAGCAGTGAATTGTACTAATATTTGAGGTCTTTGTCATAGGCAGAAATGCTGTCTTGTCACATACCAGTAGCCCGTTTTTGTTTTGGACATGCATTATCGGCAACCTCCAATTTTCATGGTTTACGGCTCATTACTCATTACTTTCATTTGTTCCCCAAGGTAAATTAGGAAGGTTTTAGTTTAATGTGACTTTTGTTAGACCCAGCTTTAATTTATTTACTGTGAGGTAATAATAATCACCTTGCTGATTTAGGGAACAGCCTAACTTATGTAGAATGTAACTTTGGAGTATTGCTAAGCTCAACTAGAATGTGTTGATCCACTGGGCTGTTCTTGGGCGGGGTGGACAGTCAAGATACTGGGTTTGGGTCTATCTGCGTCATTCACAACCTAGATATGCATAAAGAGCACTTCACTTTAGTGTGGCAGCTGCCATAAAGGCACTTTCTCTTTCTCTCTCCTGTGTTTTGAAATGATCTGTGGCACTGTCAAAAAATGGCAGCCTGTTTCCCCCCCTTGTGCATTTCATGCGTCAAAGTATCGTCAATTGTCCTTATTATAGTGACATTCTCAAGCCAGTGGCCAGCCAGCCAATGAATTGTAAAGGGTTTTTCTGTACAGTTCACAAGGACTGTGCCAACCTTGATGTAGCAGCTTGTATGTAAACGGTGTCTCATGCAGCAAACTTAGTGTTGGTAATCTTGGACTAAGCATCTTGTGTAGAGAACTACCATGAGCAGTGAAATCAGCCCCAGGGCTGTCGTGTGTCTGTCTGCACTGTGATCCATTTACCCTCGGAGGTCTCCTCTTTGAGTGGTCAGTCTGCTTCTCCGTATCCCCTTCAGAGTGTGATGCCAGAACTACCCTCCAGGGCCTTAGGGCTGCTACTGGAAGGGCTATGCCCTTTCCAAACTCGCTCTGCAAGACCGACGTCGCAAATACCCATCATGAGGTATAAGGTGAAAGCGTCTTCATAGGTCCTGACGTTTTGGGGATTTGCTATAACAATACTTTTCCAGTGTCAACCAAGTCAAGCTTACCTTGCTTTGTAACCGTTTCCAGTTCTCACGTATTTGCATGATTGGTGTTATGGCTCTTACTCATTTGCCTGTTACCACAGAAGTTACAAAAACATTAGCTATAAAGTGACCTAGGATATATATATACTTACTACTTGTCAAAATGCACCCGTATTATTGGGTTTGCTCTATTTTTTTATGTATGTCTTTTTGGCACAAGTTCTTTACTTTCACATTTTACAGTATGTCAGTCAATTAAATCTAGTGCATGCCTGTACTATAGTTTTTGTAATTTAAAATTCCCATAAACATCCTCTACATCCATGTAGTTTAGCACTCAATTCCACAGCTATTTGTATAGGAATGTCTTTCCCAAGTTCCTAGCTTCGAACTCATTGTTTCTCTCTCACTGCAGGGGCCTCGGGTGATTGTAGGAGGCTGATGAGCTGCTCCTGGTCTAACACATGGTAAGCTACCTCCCCGAGTGGCTAGGTGGAAGACTCATTGCACCAAAGGACAAATACTAGTCTGAATTGATGTAGTGTTGCAGATGCATTGTCTACCTTTTTGAAGCATTTGTCTCTTAACCCATAAATCTAAGCCCTTGCCATGCTGGGGGGGGGGGGGGGGGGTCTACTAAGCTATATGGAATTTAAGGTCTTAAGGATCATTCAGCTATTTTTAAGACTTGAAGTATGAAGTTATTAGAAAGTATTTTTAGCCATACTGCTATTAGCCCATACACATCTAAGAGATGTTTGTTCTGAAGTCTGTTCTATATCTGAGATATTAAAGTCTCCATATGTACTTTGTTCAACTGGTACCGGGGGAACCAGTTGAGGCCTGTGGGTGTCCTAGGGCAAAAACAAACATGTTCTTGAGTCTCACCTTTTCCACAGCAGTGTCAAATTAGTGTATAGCCCAAACTATTTGCACGCTACAGACAGAAGTTGGTAGATCAGCTGTACCAACTTTACACGAGTCCCAAGACTCTTGTGGGGGTCGTAGAGAAAAACGTAGAACACCATCGTGTTTGTGAGTCATCTTTCCATAGAGGGGTCATAATAGTTGATAGGGTCAAACCGTTTGGACGCGACAGATTTTGTGAATACAGATTTTCAGGATGTCTGTCTGACAAACACCGCTCTAGCTCTCTCACCTTCCACTGCAGATGCGCAAGTGTGACATAAGTGGATGCGGTAGATTGAGACCCAACCAATCTCTAGCTTAAACTGACACATTTTGATTATGATTTTTGTATCATGTTAATTAGATTTCCGAGAGGCATGGACATCAACCTTACAGGGTTACGTGCTTTATACTAAACGAATGGAAATCCTTGTTTTTGGCAATGTTGCTTTGTTATTAGTGGAAGTTGACTTATGTACCTTTTTTTTTTTTGCAGGTTAACTGAAGAGACTGTCTGTACAAACCGGAGCAGGGGCCTTTCTGGTCTCTCCTAAAGCACGGAAACGGTTCTGCGGGTTGGTTGAACTGTTCTTCAACATGTTAGTCTAAATGGTGTGGTTGCGTTGTTATTCCTTGATTCGCATTTCCAATGGATGACAGTTTGTAGCGACTGATTCCATTTTTCTTTTCTCACTCCCTTAAGGGAAGAGTTCTGATGCCGCACCAGGCTCCAACCAGCAGAGAAGCTAGGAGTTCAACGGGAGATTATTGAATTTTTTCTACAAGCTATTGTAATAAAAGGTTCAACTTTGAGACTTGTGTTTTTGTTTTTTTAATACATCTGTAATTGTTATAGTGCATCTCTAGAGACGACTACTATCCACAGGGATGTTTTGGCCATTTTAATAGAACTGGTAGCACTTTACACTACTGTTTCCACTGGAATTTACCAGGCAAAATAGTAAGTTAACACAATTGGTACTAAATTGTGCCTAGTGAAGCTTGTCAAATGACCATAATTACAATGCCATTTAAAGTGTAAAATAAAAAAGTACTGCCTCTTTACTTATTCAACAATTGAATAGAACTGATTGAACTTATGTGCATGTTTACATGCGTCACCAAGTATGTTTATAGATCTGCCATGGGTAGATTTTGGTTGACCTATTTATCTTGTTCTGACTGAGGCCTTGTGATCCCTGTCTACCAGTATATCAAAGCATTTAAACTCGCAACCACACAAAATGCTTATTCTCACCTGTGTCTGGGAAGCCTCTGATTGTCCAGTTGCAATTATGGGGAAGGTGCTGTGTTTCCCTGTGCTGGATCACTCTTGTATCCTGTGGGTTGGCTGTCAATGCTGGAGATGGTTCAGCTGAAGGTACACCAGGCTGGAACAAGGAATGGAGAATGTGTTTTTTTTATTTTTTTTTTTATTTTTTTTTTTATTTTTTTTGGACTTGGATCCTGGCACTAGTCTAAGGCAATAGTTATTTGGGCAGAAACACTGCCCCCAATGCCCTTGCTTTAGTCACTTAGTAGACATTTCATGACTATTTTTTAAAAATCCATATATTTTATTGTATTACTGTCCTGATGTAATCATTGTGTTCACACAGGGCAGCCGAAGACTAAGCTGGAAATACTAATGGTAACTTGGTGTATACAGTGCCTTGCGAAAGTATTCGGCCCCCTTGAACTTTGCGACCTTTTGCCACATTTCAGGCTTCAAACATAAAGATAGAAAACTGTATTTTTTTGAAGAATCAACAACAAGTGGGACACAATCATGAAGTGGAACGACATTTATTGGATATTTCAAACTTTTTTAACAAATCAAAAACTGAAAAATTGGGTGTGCAAAATTATTCAGCCCCCTTAAGTTAATACTTTGTAGCGCCACCTTTTGCTGCGATTACAGCTGTAAGTCGCTTGGGGTATGTCTATCAGTTTTGCACATCGAGAGACTGAAATTTTTTCCCATTCCTCCTTGCAAAACAGCTCGAGCTCAGTGAGGTTGGATGGAGAGCATTTGTGAACCGCAGTTTTCAGTTCTTTCCACAGATTCTCGATTGGATTCAGGTCTGGACTTTGACTTGGCCATTCTAACACCTGGATATGTTTATTTTTGAACCATTCCATTGTAGATTTTGCTTTATGTTTTGGATCATTGTCTTGTTGGAAGACAAATCTCCGTCCCAGTCTCAGGTATTTTGCAGACTCCATCAGGTTTTCCATAATGGTCCTGTATTTTGCTCCATCCATCTTCCCATCAATTTTAACCATCTTCCCTGTCCCTGCTGAAGAAAAGCAGGCCCAAACCATGATGCTGCCACCACCATGTTTGACAGTGGGGATGGTGTGTTGCTTTTACGCCAAACATAACGTTTTGCATTGTTGCTCTGGTTTCATCTGACCAGAGCACCTTCTTCCACATGTTTGGTGTGTCTCCCAGGTGGCTTGTGGCAAACTTTAAACACTTTTTATGGATATCTTTAAGAAATGGCTTTCTTCTTGCCACTCTTCCATAAAGGCCAGATTTGTGCAATATACGACTGATTGTTGTCCTATGGGCAGAGTCTCCCACCTCAGCTGCAGATCTCTGCAGTTCATCCAGAGTGATCATGGGCCTCTTGGCTGCATCTCTGATCAGTCTTCTCCTTGTATGAGCTGAAAGTTTAGAGGGACGGCCAGGTCTTGGTAGATTTGCAGTGGTCTGATACTCCTTCCATTTCAATATTATCGCTTGCACTGTGCTCCTTGGGATGTTTAAAGCTTGGGAAATCTTTTTGTATCCAAATCCGGCTTTAAACTTCTTCACAACAGTATCTCGGACCTGCCTGGTGTGTTCCTTGTTCTTCATGATGCTCTCTGCGCTTTTAACGGACCTCTGAGACTATCACAGTGCAGGTGCATTTATACGGAGACTTGATTACACACAGGTGGATTGTATTTATCATCATTAGTCATTTAGGTCAACATTGGATCATTCAGAGATCCTCACTGAACTTCTGGAGAGAGTTTGCTGCACTGAAAGTAAAGGGGCTGAATAATTTTGCACGCCCAATTTTTCAGTTTTTGATTTGTTAAAGTTAGAATGTCGTTCCACTTCATGATTGTGTCCCACTTGTTGTTGATTCTTCACAAAAAAATACAGTTTTATATCTATGTTTGAAGCCTGAAATGTGGCAAAAGGTCGCAAAGTTCAAGGGGGCCGAATACTTTCGCAAGGCACTGTATATGACCATTTTAAAGAACCTGAAAGCAGTGGTTTTGACTTGTTCATATTCAACATGAAGCAGACTTAAGTAGTCCATGCTCTGACTTGAATGCTTCCAAATGTCTCAACTCCAAACATCTGCCCTGCAATATTTGACTACTTCTGAAGTTTGTAAAATAAATAGGTGAATCATGGCCCACAATAGCCACTTGCACCTACCTGTGTAAGTTGACCCCTGGAAGAAGGGTAGAGGGAATAAAGTAGTTGGCATCCACCTGGCCTGCCTTGTCGATGCATCTTTAATGGGCATGAATCATTGATCAGCCTCACCTGGCTGCATGCACCCCCAGGGGCGCCAGTGCACACACCGAGACGGGCCTGTGCAGTCCGCTGGAGACATGAGCACCACCGGAGCCCGTCCTGGCCTTAGCCTGGATGCCGGTGGGCTATGGAACCAGAGAGCCATGCAGAGGAGCAGAGCTCTAGTTCGAACCTACCTCCAGTCCAACTCTGTGCCCCCTCTGCCTCGGCCCAATGGGACCCGGCAAAGTGACACTGTCCGACTGCCTTCCCTAGCTGCCGTTAAAGCCCCGCAAAGACAGCCCACCATGACTCCGCTCAGGTAAGCTGATACCCGTACTTCTAGGTACCAGATTGGGGCCCATGCAACCACTATAGCCTTGGATGCTGAATGCATTGTTCTTATTGGAGGACTTAATTGCGGACCAGATATAATGGAGGAACTTTTTATACGTGGGTTTTGTGCTGTATTCTCATTGGTGCAACGTTCAAAAGATACATTGTGTAAGAATCCTTCGCAATTGCCTATCCAAACTGTTCTCTTTGTATCTGAAAAATATTGTGATATTGATTCATAATACGTTATCATACAGTGAATTGAGTGGATAATGAGGAGAGGAAGGATGGGGATTATTTCCTGATTTGTCTGGAAATTGTGTTTAATTGCCCCAACTTCTGTTGGAAAGAAGCAAAGCAAGTTGTGCAGTTCCCAGCAATTAAGAATCAAATTAGGTACTTTACACACTTCGCTTTGCTTTGACAACAGACGCCTTCCTCCATAAATCTCAGGTGTAAGAGGATATGTCTCTGTTTGGGACACATTGCTGTGTTTGTGTGTCTTGGGGGATAGGAGGTGAAACCTGAGTGAGGCACTTAAATACCTCACGAATGGAAACACTCCCCAGCAGGACATCCCCTGACACCACATGTTCTGCTGCAGTCAGTTAATGTCCTCATCTCAGGTTTTGAATAACTAATTAACTTAATTCACACAGTCTATCTCAACAAGACTCGATACTGTATTTCCTCAATGAAGACAAATGTACAATATGAATGTTTCACTGGTCAACCGGTTCCTTTGGCAGAGTAGGACTTAAATGCTTGTTTGAATGTAATTGGTTTGTTTCTGTTCAGGCTCCTGATACACAAATGATTAAAGGATGTTTAAAGTGTGTCAACATTTCACCTTTTACGGCGTCATGTCTAGTTTTACAGTATGTTTTATGTTATTTTCCCGTAGTTGCTGATCAGTGTTTCTCTTTGCCTCTGTCCCATCTTTATCTGTCTGACTTTCTCTTCTCACAGCATCAGCAAGCCCTCCCTCTTCACCCCGGGAGAACGAGCCTTGTTCGAGGGGTTTTCCCGCAACCGCCGTCACCCTCTGCGAAAACGACCTCTGCCTCTCTGCATGTCCTGTGACACAGTAGTAGGAAATAACCTAAGCCAGAGCAGCAGACCAGTGTACACCCACTTCTCCTACCCCATCAGACCCAACCCAAAGCTGGTGAAGCCCAGATCACAAAGCCTGGCCACGGAGCAAGGCGAGCTCCGTCCTCTGGTGATACAGTACCGCCAGTCGTCACAAGGGGAGGGTCTAACAGTGAGAGGAACGCCCTGCCTGAGCCTCCCCAGCCAACCGTGGCCTCCCGCCGCTCCTATGCCAGCACGCACACAGCTTCACATATTCTTGCCCACGGAAGGATTTGGAAAGGGGGAGGAGGGGGACAGTGAATCTGTGGATGAAGGGTTTATGGACGAGCTAGATAGTAAGATCACTTCCCTAAAACTCCAGTAGGGGAAGGCCAAGATTCACAAACACCCTGATTAGGCCCCTGGAAAAATAAAGTGACTTCCCACGACCCACTAAGGAAGGGTTCTGGGTTTCATGTTTCGGAACAACAGGTCTTAATTGAGGACTGCTCAGTTATGCAAGCCACTTTGTATGCTGGTCTTTCAGTTGATCCCTGGCATTTAGCCTGAAAAGAGCCTTGGATGGTACTACATTTTCAAAGTGTGTTACAAATCTTCTTACCCGGAAAATACTGTAAGTTGGAAAGGCTCGAAATTAGATCACTAGTTATTTTTTTGGCAAGGTGTATGTGTAGGCTCAGAATAGAATAGAGTATGGACTGGCAATTTGTCACAGAATAATAAATAAATCCAACCACTGATGAGCTTTTTAATGTGCAGTACCTGTAAATACAAGTTCCTTCAATTAAACAACTTTATAAGAACGTTAAAGGTTCTAAAAAATTGTAGAAAAGTTTAAAAAAGTGCATTCGTGAGGTTGGGCACTGATGTTGGGTGATTAGGCCTGGCTCGCAGTCGGGGTTCCAATTCTTCCCAAAGGTGTTCGATGGGGTTGAGGTCAGGGCTTTGTGCAGGCCAGTCAAGTTCTTCCACACCGATCTCAACAAACCATTTATGTATGGACCTCGCTTTGTGCACGGGAGCATTGTCATGCTGAAACAGGAAAGGGCCTTCCCCAGACTGTTGCCACAAAGTTGGAAGCACAGAATCATCTAGAATGTCATTGTATGCTGTAGCATTAGGATTTCCCTTTACTGGAACAAAGGGGCTTATCCTAAACCATGAAAAACAGCCCCAGACCATTATTCCTCCTACACCAAACTTTACAGTTGGCACTATGCAGAGTTGCTCCTAAACATTTCCACTTCACAATAACAGTACTTACAGTTGACTGATCTAGCAGGGCAGGAATTTCACTAACTGACTTGTTGGAAAGGTGGCATCCTATGACGGTGTCACCTTGAAAGTCACAGAGCTCTTCCGTAAGGCCATTCTACAGCCAATGTTCGTCTATGGAGATTGCATGGTGGTGTGCTCGATTTTATACACCCGTCAGCAAAGGGTGTGGCTGAAATAGCTAAATCTACTAACTTGAGGGGGTGTCCAAATACACAAGTATGTAGAACCAGGAGAAATCTAAAAAAAAACTAGATAAAGGTTAAGGTAACCTGTTGGGGAAGTATCAGGCCACTAGGGCTGTCATGAATACAGGACATCCTTCTGTTCTATCTAGAATTTGTATTTCTATCTAATATTATGACATCTAGTGGCCCTTATGGGTACTTTGCTTGAAAATCAGAGACACAGTTTGAATATTGCTATCCACCAATGATTCTCAGCCAAATCAGACCTTCATGGTTGAATTGCTGTGAAGAAACCACTACTAAAGGACACAAATAAGAAGAAGAGACTTGGTTGGGCCAAGAAACACGAGCAATGGACATTAGACCGATGGAAATCTGTCCTTTAGTTTAATGAGTCCAAATTTTAGATTTTTGGTTCCAAACTCTGTCTTTGTGAGACACAGAGTAGGTGAATGGATTATCTCCGCATGTTGTGGTTCCCATGGAGGAGGAGGTGTGATGGTGTGGGGGTGCTTTGCTGGAGTAGGTGAACGGATGATCTCTGCATGTGTGGTTCCCACCATGAAGAATGGAGGAGGAGGTCTGATGGTGTGGGGGTGTCTGTGATTTATTTAGAATTCAAGGCACACTTAACCAGCATGGCTACCACAGCATTCTGCAGCGATACACCATCCCATCTGGTTTGCGCTTAGTGGGACTATCATTTATTTTTCAACAGGACAATGACCCAACACACCTCTGGGCTGTGTAAGGGCTATTTGACAAAGAAGGAGAGTGATGGAGTGCTGCATCAGATGACCTGGCTTGCACAATCACCTGACCTCAACCCAATTGAGATGGTTTGGGATGAGTTGGACCGCAGAGTGAAGGAAAAGCAGCCAACAAGGGCTCAGCATATGTGGGAACTCCTTTAAGACTGTTGGAAAAGCATTCCAGGTGAAGCTGGTTGAGAGAATGCCAAGAGTGTGCAAAGCTGTCATCAATGCAAAGGGTAGCTACTTTGAAGTATCTCAAATATAAAAAATATTTTTTTGGTTACTACATGATTCCATATGTGTTATTTCATAGTTTTGATGTTTTCACTATTATTTTACAATGTAGAAAATAGTACAAATAAAGACAAATCCTTGAATGAGTAGGTGTGTCCAAAATTTTGACTGGTGCTATATATATACAGTGGGGCAAAACAGTATTTAGTCAGCCACCAATTGTGCAAGTTCTCCCACTTAAAAGATGAGAGAGGCCTGTAATTTTCATCATAGGTACACTTCAACTATGACAGACAAAATGAGAAAAAAAAATCCAGAAAATCCCATTGTAGGATGTTTTATTTATTTATTTGCAAATTATGGTTGAAAATAAGTATTTGGTCAATAACAAAAGTTTATCTCAATACTTTGTTATATACCCTTTGTTGGCAAACGTTTTCTGTAAGTCTTCACAAGGTTTTCACACACTGTTGCTGGTATTTTGGCCAATTCCTCCATGCAGATCTCCTCTAGAGCAATGATGTTTTGGGGCTGTTGCTGGACAACACGGACTTTCAACTCCCTCCAAAGATTTTCTATGGGGTTGAGATCTGGAGACTGGCTAGGCCACTCCGGGACCTTGAAATGCTTCTTACGAAGCCACTCCTTCGTTGCCCGGGCGGTGTGTTTGGGATCATTGTCATGCTGAAAGACCCAGCCACGTTTCATCTTCAATGCCCTTGCTGATGGAAGGAGGTTTTCACTCAAAATCTCACGATACATGGCCCCATTCATTCTTTCCTTTACACGGATCAGTCATCCTGGTCCCTTTGCAGAAAAACAGCCCCAAAGCATGATGTTTCCACCCCCATGCTTCACAGTAGGTATGGTGTTCTTTGGATGCAACTCAGCATTCTTTGTCCTCCAAACACGACAAGTTGCGTTTTTACCAAAAAGTTGTATCTTGGTTTCATCTGACCATATGACATTTTCCCAATCTTCTTCTGGATCATCCAAATGCTCTCTAGCAAACTTCAGACGGGCCTGGACATGCACTGGCTTAAGCAGGGGGACACTTCTGGCACTGCAGGATTTGAGTCCCTGGCGGCATAGTGTGTTACTGATGGTAGGCTTTGGTACTTTGGTCCCAGCTTTCTGCAGGTCATTCACTCGGTCCCCCCGTGTGGTTCTGGGATTTTTGCTCACCGTTCTTGTGATCATTTTGTCCCCACGGGGTGAGATCTTGCGTGGAGCCCCAGATCGAGGAAGATTATCAGTGGTCTTGTATGTCTTCCATTTCCTAATAATTGCTCCCACAGTTGATTTCTTCAAACCAAGCTGCTTACCTATTGCAGATACAGTCTTCCCAGCCTGGTGCAGGTCTACAATTTTGTTTCTGGTGTCCTTTGACAGCTCTTTGGTCTCGGCCATAGTGGAGTTTGGAGTGTGACTGTTTGAGGTTGTGGACAGGTGTCTTTTATACTGATAACAAGTTCAAACAGGTGCCATTAATACAGGTAACGAGTGGAGGACAGAGGAGCCTCTTAAAGAAGAAGTTACAGGTCTGTGAGAGCCAGAAATCTTGCTTGTTTGTAGGTGACCAAATACTTATTTTCCACCATAATTTGCAAATAAATTCATAAAAAATCTTACAATGTGATTTTCTGGATTTTTTTCTTCTCATTTTGTCTGTCAAAGTTGAAGTGTACCTATGATGAAAATTACAGGCCTCTCATCTTTTTAAGTGGGAGAACTTGCACAATTGGTGGCTGACTAAATACTTTGTATGTGTATGTGTTTTTATTGTTATTTTTGCAGGATTTGGGAAATTCTCCCTCAACCCCATTTTCATATCAGGTGACTCCACATGGGGTCGCGACCCCTAGTTTGGGAACCGCTGAACTAAACCCATTCAATGAACCACATTCATTCACATGTTGAACAACATTTTCCTCATGCTTCTATTCAAATGGACCAGGTTGGTCCAGCCCAACAATCCAGGTCGCTGAGATTGTAAAATTCAACCCATTCAATGCTGCTACAGAGTTTTGATGCTGCTGCTGAGATTGTAAGATTCAAGCATAGCCGGAAGCTCCGCCGCCTGGTGTGATCTGCCCCTGTTAGGACATGTTTGAATAGGCCTACACTATCTTATTTTGTATTCTGTCACTGTCAGCAGAGAGAATGGGCCGATTTAAGGAGGACAATATATTTTAAACGCTGTAGGATCGTTGGACCAGGGAGAATACGTATTGCGAGATACGACCTTACTCCTCTCATCGTACCCAGTCAATCACCAGCAGAGGTAAGGCCAGTAATATGGGTCCGCTCAGGGCGAGTACACCTAACCACAAGGCACATCAGGGTGGAGAAGAGGGGAATGCATACAGGCGTGGATGGATACCTGGCTGGAACAGCCTTCATCATGTCCCAGGCCAGCTGTGGTGATATCCTTCTACCCACCACAAGACCCCCACCCAGTGGCGGATATAGGTATATGGGCACCCGCCCAGGGCAGCATCTTGCCGGGGGCGGCACAGGGTGCCTGCACAAAAATATTTGGAACGTTAGCATTTGTGCGATTTTCTATCGCTCATTTGCACGTCACGTCAATGACATCATGTCACTGTGGGTCAATTAACCTTGTCGGAGTGGGCGCTCTGATTCTAGTTTGTGAGTGAGGCAGGCTACTGCCTGGGAAGGTCTCCCACTCAGAAGTACGAGATGGGAAGGGGGCAGGTTGAACTCAGGCCTCCCCACTGGAAGCCCGAGGGAGGGAGAGTGGGGGAATCTATAAAATAGCGCACCTCTAACTTTGTACAGTACTAATGCAATTAGTCAAATCAGTCACACTATGAAATGTTACCAAATAAACCACAATTCATTCATAATTCTATGAGTATATAGTTTCACAGACATATTTTTGCATTTTTTTTTCTGGTTTGTGCGAAATCATCAAGAATAATATAAAACCACTCTGTACACCACTGAGGTGAATTGGTTTAGTCTTGACTCTTGGTTGACAGTGTTGGGGGATGGGTAATGTATTGATGCTCGAGTGCCAAATCAACACAAAAGAATAAGAAAAGGTCTAAGGCATCAGGCGCCCAGTTTAGGACAAAGAGGAAAAAAGAAGAGGAGAAATGTGCAAAATATAAAGATCATCTCTTTATGAGTATAATATTATGCATGTTATGAAATAGGCTAGCGTAACACTTAATGTTTGTTATCCTATGTTGCTTGCTTATGTTGCTTGCTATGCTATTACACATAGGGCGACAATATTCTGTTTTCTGTCCAACTAGCTTGGATATAATTTCACACAATTTCACCATGATAATGTGCAGCAAAACGATTACAACCTAACTAGGACATTATTGATTTGGTTAACTTTCATTGAGGTAACATCGTAAAGGTTTTCTGTGATTGTTTTGACTAGGTCCTAAGCTCAGTAAGGAATTTCCAATGCTGTAGGATAACTTAAAACACAATATTTTGTATCTTTTGTGATATATTGAGTCTTTTGGTGTGTTTTATGCCTAGAATTAGCCAAGGAGGTTGTATGGTTCATTTGGTTCCTATTCTGAAAGTTTGATAAATTGTGCATAATGACATGTATATTTAATTGTGCAACACATGTATTTAGGGTGTCAGATTCATATACTGTAATTCAATTCAAATTCAGGGGCACTTCTGAAATATTTTGGAGCACCCTCTGGCACTGGCCAGGATGAGGAGGCATCTACCTCCTCAGCCATACAGGCCTCTTCAGAAATGATCTCGGAGCCTCAAGAGGAGGAGCCATCTACCTCCTCAGCCACACAGGCCTATTCAGAAATTATCTCAGAGCATCAGGATGAGTAGCCATCCACCTCCTCAGCCACGCAGGTGTCTTCAGAAATGATCTCGGAGCCTCAGGATGAGGAGCCATCCAACTCCTCAAATGTTGTCTGAGTCTTGAGGATGAAGACCCATTTGCTTCCACTTCTCCCCAGCAGGATCCTTCAGGTGTGTTTATGCACACTGGTGTGTGTGTGGGTACACGCATGTGTTTATGTGTGTACATCCCTGCATAACATAAACAAAATAAATAATTTCCTTTCTGCAAAGTTTTAAGTTTCCATATTGTAGGTAACAATGATGATTTAATTATTACTGGGTATGTATGTGGGATGTTCCACCACTATAAATGCTGTGAATAACATGTGTAAAATAATGCCCATGTGCTCTCCATTAGAAATGCCTGTAGCAGCATTCCCACCAAACCCTGCTGCCGAGGATGAACCACTGTCTACAGACCCTGCTGCCTGAGGATGAATCACTGTCTACAGACCCTGCTGCCTGAGGATGAATCACTGTCTACAGACCCTGCTGCCTGAGGATGAACCACTGTCTACAGACCCTACTGCTGAGGATGAATCACTGTCTACAGACCCTACTGCTGAGGATGAACCACTGTCTACAGACCCTGCTGTTGAGGATGAACCACTGTCTACAGACCCTGCTGCTGAGGATGAACCACTGTCTACAGACCCTGCTGCTGAGGATGAACCAGTGTCTACAGACCCTGCTACTGAGGATGAACCAGTGTCTACAGACCCTGCTGCTGAGGATGAACCACTGTCTACAGATCCTGTTGCTGAGGATGAACCACTGTCTACAGACCCTGCTGCTGAGGATGAACCACTGTCTACAGATCCTGTTGCTGAGGATGAACCACTGTCTACAGACCCTGCTGCTGAGGATGAACCAGTGTCTACAGACCCTGCTGCTGAGGATGAATCACTGTCTACAGACCCTGCTGCTGAGGATGAATCACTGTCTACAGACCCTGCTGCTGAGGATGAACCACTGTCTACAGACCCTACTGCCTGAGGATGAATCACTGTCTACAGACCCTGCTGCTGAGGATGAACCATTGTCTACAGGCCCTGCTGCTGAGGATGAACCATTGTCTACAGGCCCTGCTGCTGAGGATGAACCACTGTCTACAGACCCTGCTGCTGAGGATGAACCACTGTCTACAGATCCTGTTGCTGAGGATGAACCACTGTCTACAGACCCTGCTGCTGAGGATGAACCAGTGTCTACAGACCCTGCTGCTGAGGATGAACCACTGTCTACAGACCCTGCTGCTGAGGATGAACCACTGTCTACAGACCCTGCTGCTGAGGATCAACCACTGTCTACAGACCCTGCTACTGAGAATGAACCAGTGTCTACAGACCCTGCTGCTGAGGATGAACCACTGTCTACAGACCCTGCTGCTGAGGATGAACCACTGTCTGATGACCCTACTGACTGGCCTTCAGTTCTGACTGACATAATTCAGACACAACTAGTTTGCAGAGGACCACCTCACTCTGTTTTCCCAAGGAATGAGAGTGATGGAAGAAGTTGCCGCCACCAGTATTTCAGGAAGACCTTGGTGAGTGGTGAAAAAAATCCCTAGAAGTTGGTTGGTGCATTCTGAAAGAAACAACAGCCTCTTCTGCTTATGCTGCAAACTCTTTTCTAAGAAGAAAATGTATTTAGAAAACTCAGGACTGACAGACTGGAAACATGCAAGTTCTTTGCTGACTTCATGCGACAGCAGTCCAGAACACCAAAACTGCATGAAAACATGGAAAAAACACTGAGGATCAAAAAAGGGGAAACAATTGATAAGCATGAGATGGCCCTTATGGAGGCTGAGAGGATAAGATGGAGAGAGGTGTTGACATGTCTGACTGCTATTGTGCAGTCTCTGGCAATTAGAAATCTGGCACTAAGGGGACACACAGAAACACTGTACTGTGTGTTTTTCTGTTAGCAATAGGTTAATAGTGTAATAATTCTCTTTTTTATTTGTATTTATATACTACAGTTTGTTTCTATTTGTCTTTGTTACTTCTTTTTGATATTTATGTGTATTTTTGTATGTGTTTTAATATTTATATAGTTTTAAATGTTAAGATTATTTATTTGTGTTGTTCCAAATGTCTAAATAAAAATCACAGTTAGTGCAGAATGGAGGTGTTATAATACCCATAAAACCTCGCTGTCAAACAGGGAAATGGTTCCAGATGGTTTTCCACCATTCATTTTTCTCATAGGGGATTTTAGAAACACTTCAAATAAGGGCTGTGCTTCGTGTTGGCTTACACTAGCGTGATATTTTGATAACCATGTAAATCTCTAGGGACAAGGTGACTTTTATTAATATATTTGGCTCTACTTACTCTCAGATTCGAAAATGCTAATTAGCATTAAAGTAAACATCATGCAAGACTACAAATTCATGCAAGCTCCTGCACGTCATCTCGAGCTGACAACTTTGCTAACAGGTATTGTGTCAATTTAAAAACTTGCACAAAAAAGTTCACAGACTTGACCATTTAAAGAAATGTAGCCAATTTATTAATTACTACATTTACCCGTAATTTCCGGACTATAAGCCGCTACTTTTTCCCCACGCTTTGAACCTCGCGGTTTATACAATGACGCTGCTAATTTATGGATTTTCCCCGCTTTCGCAAGATTCATGCCGCCAAAAAACTGAGCCCGTCACATAATGTGACGTAAATGGAGCGCGCTCAAACTTCCCATCATTCTGATTACGGTAGTCATTTTGTCACCCACATCATGGCAAAGGCACGAAGAAATGCATATGATGCAGCTTTCAAGTTGAAGGCGATCGATCTGGCTGTTGGAAAAGGAAATAGAGCTGCTGCACGGGAGCTTGGCCTTAATGAGTCGATGATAAGACGTTGGAAACAGCAGCGTGAGGAACTGACTCCGTGCAAGAAGACAACAAAAGCTTTCAGAGGGAAGAAAAGCAGATGGCCCGAACTAGAAAATGAGCTTGAAGACTGGGTCAACACACAGAGAGCAGACGGCCGAGGTGTTTCAACTGTGCAGATCCGACTGAAAGCCAAAACAATCGCCACCGCAATGAAGTTTGAGGATTTTAGAGGTGGACCATCGTGGTGTCTAAGATTTATGAGACGTAAAGGCCTGTCCATCAGGGTACGGACGAGTCTGGGTCAGCAGCTCTGAAGCTATTCAACTCCCACACCGAAGGAGATGACTTCAGTGGTTTCAGCCTATTTATTTTTGTTACAAGCCGTGTTTCGTTTAAAAGCCGTGTAAAGTTAATTTGTTTCAATGTACCGGTAGGCACCTGCGGCTTATAGACATGTGCGGCTTATTTATGTACAAAATACATATATATTTTTTTTAATTCAGTGGGTGCGTTTTATATTCAGGTGCGTTTAATAGTCCAGAAATTACGGTAGCTAACATTAGATAGTTAATCCAGAAATGTTTACCTTTGTCTCGATTCGGCAGATTAGCAGCTGTTTAGCGTTTCATGTTTTTTTGGGGGGGTGGGCTAAATATAGGGGAATATATTGATAAGTCACCTTGTCCTAGAGAGATTTACATGCTTATCAAAACTTCACACCAAGGTAAGCTTACATGAAACACAGCACTTATTTTAAGTGTTTATAAAATCCCCTATTGGAAAAACGATTGGAACCCTGTTTGACCACTAGGTTTTATGGGTGTTATGACTCATACTGTGGTACTCTATTTCGATCATCCAATAGCAGGGTTTCCCAAACTCTGTACTTTGTTCAGAAATAGACTACATTTTCTTAGATAAAATGCCTATTATTCCCATATAATGTTTGAACAATAAAACATGTAAATAGGGGGTGGGAGGTCATATAAAAACACTTACTTCCTTGACAACAGCTCTGCTATGTGAAGCTCAAGAAGTATGAAATCCCTGACTTCTTATCGGATTGACCATTTATAACCTTTAAAAGGCTGTACATGGTCAATCCAATGTCAGCAGTGGCTGTACATAATTTACTGCATAGGGCCTATGCAAAAGTCAGGGCATTTATATTTATTGTGCTTAGCTAAGAAGAAGGAAGTTGTCAAGGAAGTGAGTTTGTGTTTATACTGGACCTCCTGCCTCCACATATCCTCAACCCATCATGTCAATGCAGAGCTATATGGAGCCCTCCACGTTGTTAAAAAAAAAATGGGCAGGGTAGTACAGAGCTCAAATTGGTCTCTACATGCCTCCGGAGGCTCTGCAATTGCGTCACACCATTAGATTAAGCATAAATTGCTTTAAGCCTTATGTTCACCAAATGTATCAAACTCTTTACGTTCTGGTGGAAGTCATTCATTGTCAATGGAGCAGTACACAACACTAGTTGGGGATGCCGCAGTCCACCAGGTGCATGTGCGTTTTGCTATATGTTGTTTTTCAAGTTACAAGTTTTAACATCACATGCACAAGTACAGTGAAATGCCTTTCTTGCAAACTCAAAACACAGCAATAATCAATAACAATAACTAGAAGAAAAAAAACAAGAAATAAGAAGAAATATGAAGAACACGATAAGTAAGTAAGCATACTATATACAGGGTCAGTTCCAATACCATATTTATAATGTGCAGGGATACTGGAGTAATGGAGGTAGATATGTATAGGGGTAAGTGACTAGGCATCAGGATATAAGAAACAGAGTAGCAGCAGCTTGTATGTGAGTGGGTGTGCGTGTGCGTAGAGTCAATATAAATGTATGCATGTTATGTGTGAGTGAGCAGAGGATGGTGTGTGTGTGTGTGTGTATAGAGACATAAATAAACATAAAAAGGTAAATGGGGATACAAGGTTAACTCATTTTTTGCCGGATATCTAGTCCGCATTTTCCAAACTTGATGCACATCTGCTTCACAAGGCTGCAGAACAGTTTGCAGCCTGGTTCGACCAAAGTTAATCATTTGACTAGATTCAAGTTATTCTCTTATGACCTACTCGTTTCATAGGCTGCACGCAAGGGCGCATTACAACAATTAATCTAGTTTGTTTATATTCTTCTGTCACATTCATCTCTAGCAACATGTTCCCATTTAGCAGGGTTCAAAACTAGATTCTGCCCGCTGGCCAATTTTTTTCTTGAGCAGATGGTTGGGGGGCTGGAACGTAATTACAAATAATTTGTAGATTGCAAATTGACCGCAAGAAGCCCAAACAGATATGTTTGACTAAAATATAATAATTTCAAACCTTGCTTTGTATACGGTCATGTCTCTAGTATGCGTGGGAATACTTGGGAACGGATTTCTTAAATAAAAATCACTTGGAGCTGATTTCCTGGTGTTGTTTTTTGCTCAAAAAACCTGGAGGGCAAAATCAAATCACCAACGTGCCTCGCGGGCCGACAGCTGGGGAACCCTGCCATATAGAATACTGATTTCAAATCACTAGCTTGCCCTGTATGATGGCATGCTAAATTAGACAGAACAGTTCTGTGCATATTCATTTTGCATGGCATTCTTTTGGTATACTAGAGTCAAATTTCCAATCCTTCAGCTGGTACCTTCACCTCTAACTACATAATAGTCATTATCATTTGGCCTCTGTACATTGTGTCACAGTAAAAAGGTGTCCATTCTACTCAGGAACACTTTTAGTTGCTACTAATTTGACAGCCCTTAAAGAGTGGCCCATCAATTTAAATCCAATCTTTTTTTCATATTGGACATACATATTGCAGCATAAAAAATGATCTGTACATTGTGTCGCAGTAAAAGGGTGGGTCCATTCTACTCAGGAGCACTTCTACAATAGTTTCCAAATCTACAGAGTTTACACCCAGAGGATCGTAATAGTTTTATGTATGTCCAATATGAAGAAAAAAAATACTGGATTTAAGTTTACGTGCCACTTTATAAGGGCTGCCAAATGAGCAGTGACACTCATCTGGGTGTTAACTCTGGATTTGGAAACTACAAGTGCTCATGAGTTCCCCTTTTACTGCGACACAATGTACAGATAATGTTGTACGGCGCATTAAATGATAGAGGAGTACACACACAAAAAAACATTGTTGACCATTTAGGTCTGAAAAAAATAAAATGACAATATCTTATAGAAATACTTTTAATTATTCTTTGTATGATAATTAGTATAGAATATTGATAATTGTGCCAAAATTAGCAAAGTATACAGGATTGGATTTTTATTCTGAAGAATTCCAAAAATCCGTGACCCAGAAGTAGTTACCGTAGTTAATCTTGACCGCTTGGCACACCTGTGAAGCAAGCAAGAATAACTAAGTACTTTTGGGTCACCGATTTTGAAATCTTTCAGAATAAAAGTCACGTTCAGACATTGGCTTGACCATGTACAGCCTTTTAAAGGTTATAAATGGATAATCCGATAAATACAGCATTTACTGTGATATGGCCTCTGCAGAAGTCAGGTATTTCATACCTCTTGAGCTTCACATAGCGAAGCTGTTGTCAAAATGAAGTAGGTTTATATGACCTCCCGTCCCCACCTACCATCAACCAATCATGCCAACGCGGAGCTTTACAGGCATGAACAGCCCTTTACATTGTTACAACATTTAGGAGAAGCACAGAGATGTGGTGGGGAGCTTGATATTGAAACCTCCCGAGGCTTCGCAATTATGCCACACCCTCCGGAATCGCATTGCCAGATCAATCATAAATTGGCTTTCATTATTCTTGTTGGCGGAACTGAGGTGTTGCAATGTAGATGTGAATCAGGAAATGACATAGCCAGGTCTTCCATGTTTACGCAGATGTATGTTTCGCTAGTTTCTTCGAGGAGCTGTGCAGAGTGAAAATGCAAAGGACTTGACTTATGTAAAGTTATAACTCACCGGCATTGATATATCCGAAGTTAACCTCATATGCATGGCAAAGCTTAAGAACCTTGTTCGGTAATTCAAATTAAGACTCGTTTTAGCTGGCGACATATCGTTGCTACTAGCTGGCTAACGTTACCTAGCTAGCTTTCCCCACAACAAGGAGGCGGCAGAAGTAGCTAATGCATGTTGGCTAGCAAGCCTCTGATCCGTTTTTAGTATATTTTGGTGGACCTATATTGTGAGTGAGTGACAATAAGAGCTAGTCGTTTTTTGCCTTTGGAAGCAAGTCATGGCTGAATCACAGAAAGCGGACCAGTCAGAGGTAATTAACGTTTTTGAATTAATGCTAGCTAATTAGTTATGTCTTCTGCAAGTGAGGTAGTTAGTTATATCGACCCTCCACTTCATTTCCCGCCCAAGAAAATCAACAAACTTAAACACTGCACTCTCAAACTTGGTTCTATTTGGTTCTCACTACGTTGGTATTTGATTGTAAGCATGAGTTTGACATTACCCCCAGTAGCCATGACACTTGATCTGTCTGTTAACTGTGTTCTTGACTTTGTCCTGGTCAGGTCACGTGGTAATGAAAAACTCAGGGCCCTACTTATAGGACCATTATTAATAGAATATTGTCTTAACTCAGCATACAGGCGAGCCAAACAGGGAGATGGAGCAGCCATCTCAGGCAGGAGCATCAGTGGATTCTGTGGGCCCAGGAGCATCACGCAACAATGCACCAACAGCCTCGGCAGATGGAAACAGTGGGGATGATGCTACCAATGCAGTCAGTGCAAGTACCTCAACTATAGACGGGGCAGGGGATGCTGGTAATTCAGAAACTGTGAAGGAATCCTATGTAGAGAATTCAAAGACAGTGGAAGAAATGATAACAGATGCCTTGCTGACTGTGGGAGAAATGGCCAGTGAAGAGGATTCACAGAGAGAAAGAAAAACAGCCAGTGTAGATGGTTCACAGAAGGAAAGAGAAACAGCCAGTGTAGATGGTTCACAGACGGAAAGAGAACCAGGCAGTGTAGATGCTTCACAGACGGAAGGAGAAACGGACCGTGTGGATGCTTCACAGACGGAAGGAGAAACGGACCGTGTGGATGCTTCACAGACGGAAGGAGAAACAGACCGTGTGGATGCTTCACAGACGGAAGGAGAAACGGCCAGTGTGGATGCTTCACAGGCTGAAGGAGAAACGGCCAGCGTGGATGCTTCACAGGCGGAAGGAGAAACGGCCAGCGTGGATGCTTCACAGGCGGAAGGAGAAACGGCCAGCGTGGATGCTTCACAGGCGGAAGGAGAAACGGCCAGCGTGGATCCTTCACAGGCGGAAGGAGAAACGGCCACCGTGGATGCTTCACAGACGGAAAGAGAAGCGGCCAGCGTGGATGCTTCACAGACGGAAAGAGAAACGGCCAGCGTGGACGCTTCACAGACGGAAAGAGAAACGGCCAGCGTGGACGCTTCACAGACGGAAAGAGAATCGGCCAGCGTGGACGCTTCACAGACGGAAAGAGAAACGGCCAGCGTGGACGCTTCACAGACGGAAAGAGAAACGGCCAGCGTGGACGCTTCACAGACGGAAAGAGAAACGGCCAGCGTGGACGCTTCACAGACGGAAAGAGAAACGGCCAGCGTGGACGCTTCACAGACGGAAAGAGAAACGGCCAGCGTGGACGCTTCACAGACGGAAAGAGAAACGGCCAGCGTGGACGCTTCACAGACGGAAAGAGAAACGGCCAGCGTGGACGCTTCACAGACGGAAAGAGAAACGGCCAGCGTGGACGCTTCACAGACTGAAACAGCAACGGCCAGCGTGGATGCTTCACAGACTGAAACAGCAAGTGCAGATGGTTCACAGAAGGAAAGAAAAACAGCCAGCGTAGATGCTTCAGAAACAGACAGTGCAGACGCTTCACAGACGGAAAGAGAAACGGCCAGCGTGGATGCTTCACAGACGGAAAGAGAAACAGCCAGTGCTGATGCTTCGCAGGCAGTCGGAGAAACCGTTGGCTCAGATGCACCCCAGACTGTGGAAGAAACAGGCAATACAAATGCTTCACAAACTAATGGTGGAACAGACAGCACAGACATACCTCTGGACATGGGAGTAGTGGATGCTGATGATGAGATGGAGGTCAATGATATCAAAGTGGAGGAGGAACAGATGCAGGAGGAACACAACTTGGAGGGGATGCCCGTGATAACTGCTGTGGAAGAGGGAAGCGACATGGACGCTTTTAGCAGCAACTCCCTGGATCATGGGGATGAAGTGGAGAAGATGGACACCGAGACAGATGCACTGACAGAGAAGCAGCGAGAGAAGCCCAGTAAGACCGGGCAAGTGGACAACACTGATTCCATGCCTTCTATTGTGGATACAGGTAATAAGACTGCTGCCTGCAGCTTTTTGTTGGCTATACAAGTTTAGGATCGGGATTATCAATTGTTTCCGTAGTTTGCTTCATTCATTTCTTCAGGTTGTGTTTGTTTTTACGGATGAGATGCTACCCTAAACACTTCGCTATCTTGCTTGTCACTCAATTGGTGATGGAATGCCCCAGTGTCGAAAGTCCTCAGACCTCAAACACGTCACCTTACTCACACTGTCCCATCTCTCAAACATTGTCTCCACGACAGAGGACACCGAGCAACCTGCTGAGCAGACCAGCTTTGAGGAGGCTGGCGGCTCGTCTCCACCTATGGAGGGGGACCATTCTGAAGATGTCAAACCATTTCACCCCAGTCCCACCTCTAGCGAAGCTTTTCTCCCACAGAACAGTAAAGGTGAGAGTCCACAAGAGTCAGTCTTTGGAATATACAGTCTTTGGCTGCATGATGTTCAGACATGACCCGACTACTTGAATGTTAGTGTGGTCCCTCACAATATTCAGATGCTAATGAGTACACTTCTGTTTCTCAGTAATGGTTTTACTGTTAAAAAATAAATAATCAAATCTCAAGCTGAAAGACCGGTTGCTTGTTTTTCTGCAGGCTCTGACAGTCCTGCAGGGCTGGAGAATGGAGTGACAGGACAGCCAGTCAAAGTTGTGGATGTGAGTATCCTCTCTCCAGCACAACCGAAAGAATAGAGTGAATTAATTTCCTCCCGAGTGACTACACAAGCTTAAGCTTGGCAGAAATGTGGCCACTGCTTATGTGTATTAAAGATTTCGAGGTGTTGCAAAGGCTCTGTCAGAATACCTGTGTAATAGATGGCCGGTAAACATTCATCATTAACTTGCATGATTCCATCTACAATTCTTACTGAATGTTGCATGCTGCTGTTGAATGTTCTCTGCAGTCTGCCCAGCCGACAGCAGAGCCTGTGTCCACCAGCGTTGACACCCTCTCCATGGTGAATGTGAAGGATGAGCCAGTAGATGAGGAGTATGACCAGGCCCTGGCTCCAGTCGTCCTCACAGAAGGCATCAAGGATGAACCAGACGCAGCGGAGGTACGACATCTCTAAACTCACTGGCCTTGTTCTAACGGGACCATTCAGTTGTCTGAGTTACATTAACGTTGTATATTGACGTCAATGCATATAGTTCAAGCTGTGTGTGTATTTTATCCCAAATCCTGTGTGCATGTTAAATGTATGTCACCTTTTTGTTATTTACAGGAGTTGAAAATCAGTAACGTCTTCTCTGTGGGCGGCGCCCCTACCCCAATCGGTGAGCAGGGCACTTTGATATTTGTACACATCAGGACACGTTAGTGGTTGCTCAACGGTCAAAGCCCTGAGGCAGTGTTTCTTAATCGTGGTCCTGGGGACCCAAATGGGTGCATATTTTTTGGGTTGTTGCCCTAGCACTACACACCTGATTCCACTAATCAAATCCTCAGCAAACCTGATTAGTGGAATCAGTGTAGTGCTAGGGCAACAACAAAAATGTGTCCCCAGGTTTGAGAAGAACTGCCTTAATGTCGAAACTTGGCTGCAGGTTTTTTTCTAGATCAGGGGGCAGGGGGCAATTTAACATTTAACAATTTTCGAATTGAACAGAACTTTAACAACCCTTATTTTGGCGGGGTAGAGATAGTGTTCCGTTTTTAAGCCAATTTCCTGCAATTCTAAAATGTTCTAGATAGAGCTGAGATACATTTGTGCAGTTTTAATGCAAGTTTCTTTTGATTATTCATATTCTGCCATGGAGCTGAGAAACTTTTGCAGTTTTAAAGCTAATTTCCTGTTATTCTATGCATTTTGCCTTGGTTTATGCTGGGTTCTTTTGCTCAAACATACTAACAAAATTAATACTGCTAAATCAATTGTTTTTGGAATTGTCAATTCTCACTGATGTCTAGCTTTTGTTTTGGTAATTGATAGTTCTCAAAGATTGTGTTATTAAAAAAATATACAGTGCCTTCGAAGTATTCAGACCCCTTGCCTTTTTCCACATTTTGTTACCTTACAGCCTTATTCTAAAAAAAATGTAATTGTTTTTTTTTTCGTCATCAATCTACACACAATACCCCCAAATGTAAAATAAACAGGTTTTTAGACTTTTTCTAATTTATAAAAAATAAAAATGTCACATTTACATAAGTTTTCAGACCCTTTACTCAATACTTTAAAGCACCATTGGCAGCAATTACAGCCTCGGGTCTTCTTGGGTATGACGCTTCAAGCTTGGCACACCTGTATTTGGGGAGTTTCTCCCATTCTACTCTGTAGAGCCTCTCAAGCTCTGTCAGGAGGGATGGGGCGGATTGCTGTACAGCTATTTTCAGGTCTCTCCAGAGATGTTGGATCGGTTTCTAGTCTGGGCTCTGGCTGTGCCACTCAAGGATGTTCAGAGACTTGTCCCAAAGCCACTCCTGCGTAGTATTGGCTGTGTGCTTAGGGTCGTTGTCCTATTGGAAGGTGAACCTTCATCCCCATCTGAGGTCCTGAGCGCTCTGGAGCAGGTTTTCATCAAGGATCTCTTTGTACTTTGCTCCGTTCATCTTTGCCTCGATTCTGACTAGCCTCAAAGTCCCTGCCGCTGGAAAAACACCCCCACGGCATGATACTGCCACCACCATGCTTCACCGTATACATAGTGCCAGGTTTCCTCCAGACGTGAAGCTTAGTATACAGTCGTGGTCAAACGTTTTGAGAATGACACAAATATTAATTTTCAAAGTCTGCTGCCTCAATTTCTATGATTGCAATTTGCATATACTCCAGAATGTTATGAAGAGTGATCCGATTAATTGGAATTATTTGCAAAGTCCCTTTTTCCAATCAAATGAACTGAATCCCCCAAAAACATTTCCACTGCATTTCAGCCCTGCCACGAAAGGACCAGCTGACATCATGTCAGTGAGTCTCTCGTTAACACAGTTATGAGTGTTGACAAGGCTGGAGATCACTCTGTCATGCTGATTGAGTTCGAATAACAGACTGGAAGCTTCAAAAGGAGGGTGGTGCTTGGAATCATTGTTCTTCCTCTGTCAACCATGGTTTCCTGCAAGGAAACACGTGCTGTCATCATTGCTTTGCACAAAAAGGGCTTAAGGATATTGCTGCCAGTAAGAGTGCACCTAAATCAACCATTTATCGGATCATCAAGAACTTCAAGGAGAGCGGTTCAATTGTTGTGAAGAAGGCTTCAGGGCGCCCAAGAAAGTCCAGCAAGCGCCAGGACCGTCTCCTAAAGTTGATTCAGCTGCGGGATCAGGGCACCACCAGTACAGAGCTTACTCAGGAATGGCAGCAGGCAGGTGTGAGTGCACCTGCACACACAGTGAGGCAAAGACTTTTGGAGGATGGCCTGGTGTCAAGAAGGGCAGCAAAGAAGCCACTTCTCTCCAGGAAAAACATAAGGGACAGACTAATATTCTGCAAAAGGTACAGACTGCTGAGGACTGGGGGGAAGTCATTTTCTCTGATGAATCCCCTTTCCGATTGTTTGGGGAATCCGGAATAAAGCTTGTCCGGAGAAGACCAGTTGAGCGCTACCTTCAGTCCTGTGTCATGCCAACAGTAAAGCATCCTGAGACCATTCATGTGTGGGGTTGCTTCTCAGCCAAGGGAGTGGGCTCACTCACAATTTTGCCTAAGAACACAGCCATGAATAAAGAATGGTACCAACACATCCTCCGAGAGCAACTTTTCCCAACCATCCAGGAACAGTTTGGTGACGAACAATGCATTTTCCAGTATGATGGAGCACCTTGCCATAAGGCATAAGCAATAACTAAGTGGCTCAGGGAACAAAACATTGATATTTTGGGTCCATGGCCAGGAAACTCCCCAGACTTTAATCCCATTGAGAACTGTGGTCAATCCTCAAGAGACGGGTGAACAAACAAAAACCCACATTCTGACAAACTCCAAGCAACGATTATGCAAGAATGGTGCCATCAGTCGGGATGTGGCCCAGAAGTTAATTGACAGCATGTCAGGGCGGATTGCAGAGGTCTTGAAAAAGAAGGGTCAACACTGCAAATATTGACTCTGCATCAACTTCATGTAATTGTCAAAACCCTTTGACACTTATGAAATGCTTGTGATTATACTTCAGTATTCCATAGTAACTTCTGAAAAAATATCTAAAGACACTGAAGCAACAAACGTTGAAAATGTATTTTTGTGTCATTCTCAAAACTTTTGGCCACGACTGTACAGGCCAAATAGTTCAATCTTAGTTTCATCAGATCAGAGAATCTTGTTTTTCGTGGTCAGAGTCCTTGAGGTGCCTTTTGGCAAACTCCAAGCAGGCTGCCATGTGCCTTTTTACTGAGTGGTTTCCGTCTGGCCACTCTACCATAAAGGTCTGATTGGTGGAGTGCTGCAGAGATGATTGTCCGTCTGGCAGATTTGCCCATCTCCACAGAGGAGCGCTGTCAGAGTGAGCATCGGGTTCTTGGTCACCTCTCTGACCAAGGCCCTTCTCCCCCGATTGCTCAGTTTGGCCGGGCGGCCAGCTCTAGGAAGTGTCTTGGTAGTTCCATTTAAGAATGATGGAGGGCACTGTGTTCTTGGGGACCTTCAATGCGGCGGATGTTTTTTGGTACCCTTCCTCAGATCGGTGCCTTTTTGCTCTACCATGCATTGTCAACTGTGGGTCTTTATATAGATAGGTGGGCCTTTCCAAATCATGTCCAATCAATTGAATTTACTACAGGTGGACTCCAATCACGTTGTAGAAACATCTCCAGGATGATCAATGGAAACAGGATGGGGGTCTGAATACTTATGTAAATAAAGGATTTTCTGTTTAGTATTGTTAATAAATTTGCAATTTCAAAAAAACTGTTTTCACTTTGTCATTATGGGGTATTGTGTGTAAGTTGCTGAGGATTTTTTGAATGCTCTGAATGCTTTCTGAAGACACTGGTGGTACGTTATCTTTTCTACATACTTTATATCTGGTTTCAGGTGTTAAAGTTTACACGGAAAGCGTAAAAAAAAATAAAAAAAATGTAAGTCTACTTTTCTCCCCAATTTCGTAATATCATATTTGTAGTTTGTTTTGTCCCATCGCTGCAACGAAGGTTGAGAGCCATGCGCCCTCCGAAACATGACCCCGCCATGGAGTCACTAGATCGCAATGGGACAAGGACTTCCCGGCTGGCCAAACCCTCCCCTAACATGGACGACGTTGGGCCAATTGTGCGCTGTCTCCTGATCGCGGCCGCCTGCGACACAGCCCGGGACCAAACGCGGATCTGTAGTGACGCCGCTAGACCGCTACGCCACTCGAGAGGCCGGAAATAGTTTTTTTTTTTTAACATCCCAAAAATGTGATTGACATCCCAACCTGAAAAATATATATTTTCATGGCAGAAACATCCCTGGGCTGTGAGTGGATCGTTATAGTCTACCGCAAGCTCTCAAGGAGCAAAATATATTTCTCTCTTCCCTCAATCTCCACCCATCCTCTCTATTATTCACAGCCACATCCATACCAGATACCTCCCTCTCCAAGACTGTAATGCCTCCCTTGACCCCGGCCGCCTCCTCCATCCCTCCGCTGATGCCCATGGCTATGCGGGTGGCCTGCTCGGCCTGTAACAGGGTGTTACTGAAGGGCCAAACAGCCTACCAGAGGAAGGGCTCTTCGGACCTCTTCTGCTCCACGTCCTGCCTCACCTCCTATAGTCCACCGTCTGTCGTCAAGACGACTGCCCCATGCCCAGCCAAGAAACCCTGCCACTACTGCCTCAAGTGAGTCTTGCTGTTGTCATGCCAATGGAGTAGCTATGTAGATAATTATTTAAGGAAGATAAATGAATGGACCAAACTCCAAAGGTGACGACCAATAAAAATCCTTTGATTTACCTTTTGTACTTAAGCCTTACTCTATGATTCACATTTGACTTCCGTTGTGCTACCTTTTTCCACATGCATTTTAATGTAAGGCACTGTGAGCTACCTGAATGTAAACAAAAATATGTTCGTAGATCAATTATGAACTTATCACCCCCCCCCTCAGGGAGATTGCAAACCCCAAGGACGTGATCACAGCTCCTGTGGACACAATGGGCACGGTGAAGGACTTCTGTAGCCAGACCTGCCTCTCCTCCTTCAACTTCAAGAGGAACTCTGCCGTCTCCACCCTCTCCTCCTCCCTCTCCACCATGACTGGGGCCGTCAAGTGCAGCATGTGTAAAAAGGCCTGCATTGTAAGGGACTTATGGTCTCTGCGCGTGTCGGTGTGGTAGTTGCTAGGAGTAACAAAATTGGCCATATAAAACTGGTAATGTCAGAGTTGACAGGGAAGTGAGAATTTTTGGATTGACAGACTTTTTTTATAGTGGGTTTTAGTGTGTTAAAGTATAAAACTGGACTCCTTTTGCCTTAAATATTTATTTCTGCCCCTCTATTGTCTTGTCTCAACATGATCTCCTTGTTCTCTCCCACACAGAGTAAACACGAGGTGATCTTCCAGGGCAGCATGCACAGGCTGTGCAGCGAGGTGTGCTTCACGCGCTTCCGCTCCACCAACAAGCTGTCCATGAACAGCTGTCAGAGCTGCAACAACTACTGCTATGGCAAGGTCACCGTGCTGGTCATGCAGGGGGTCAATAAGACCTTCTGCAGCGCCGGCTGTGTCACCACCTTCAAACAGGTAAGAATCTGATCCCTGAGATGCAGGTCACGCAGTCAGAAGAAGCCTGTGGACTGTAACTAGGGCTGTTTTCTAAAAACGTTACGATTTGTCAAATCCTTGCTTCCGACCACCCTTGTTTTCTCAATTCCTCTCAAAGCTCTTCGGAGGTGGAGGTCCCACGGAGGGACCTTGGATCTTCTCCAGTACATAAAAACCTTCTCCTTCTAAGTTAATGCTAGCAAAAGCACTCACTCTCTCTTCCTCTGTCGTCGGTCTGGTTTTTCAGAAAGCTAAGAAGTCTGTGGCATGTACTATGTGCCGCAACTTCCGCGCACCGGTGGAGATGGTCGACAGCGCCGACTCTGATGGCAAGCTGGAGATGTTCTGCTCTACTGGCTGTGTTACAGCCCACAAAGTACAGACCGTCAGCTCCTCAGGTATAGCTAGGCTAACCACCTCGGCAACATGTACACCTTGCTCTCGCTCGCTCACCCGTATGCATATACATTCATAACACTCTCCTCCTTTCGTGTCGACCTAGGTGCTCAGGTTGAGTGCAACACCTGTGGTCAGAAGACGGTGCCCTCCTTCCATCTGGCCATGTCGGACGGCTCCATCCGGAACTTCTGCACCATGAACTGTGTCGTCACCTTTCAGGTAACACCTCCTCTGGGTTGATGAATTAGCTCATTTGAAACGTTAATTAGAGTAGAAACATTTCAAGGACGGCAACTTAATGATCTTCAATGATCTTAATTGAGGCTCTAATAGCGCTTGCTTTTGATATTTTACGCTTTGTTTATAAATGTACGCCATGTACGCTGTACAAAGTACTGTTTGCTGTCCTGCACTGACACTACAGTGTTATAACATTTCTGTGGCCTGTAGGATCAGTTCAATAAGAGCAACTCCCAGAGCCAGATGAACGTGACCCCAGGCACAGGGACCACAGCTCCCCCCGCGGCCCCGGGCCAGACCAGGGACAGGGGATCCCAAGGGACCAGACTGCCCTGCTTCCAGTGCCACCGCCTCTTCTCCTCCAAGCCCGAGCTCATTCAGTTCAAGGTACCTATACTGTATTTAATATCTCTCTCTATCCCCCTCATTTCTCTTCTCTTTGCTTTTCCATCTTCCTCCATTTTGTGGAACTCTCTCGCCCTCTCACAAACACTATGTCGACAGCCTCTGTTAATGCTGCTGTAGAGTTGATTGAATGTATGTCTGCAACCCTACAGGATAAGATGGTATTCCTCTGTTCAGTAAATTGCTCCGAGGAATACAGAAAGATCAACTATGAGATGGCGCGCTGCGAGTACTGCAAGATTGAGAAGCCAGCCAAGGAGGTCAAGAGAATCAACAATAGGGACTACACCTTCTGCAGTGAAGGTGAGGATGGAATCGGACATGTTTTAATAGGCCTGCTACTTCCAGGAGTTCGCGCCTTTGTGTTTAAAGACACATTTCCCTGTCTCTCGCCCTCTTCTCTCCGCCATATCCAGGCTGTAAGCTGCTCTACAAGCACGACCTGACCAAGCGCTGGGGGAAACACTGCAGAACCTGTGCCTACTGCGCCTCTACCGCGCAGGAGGCCGTCACGGGCCAGTACGGAGGCAAGGTGGAGGAGTTCTGCTCGGATGAGTGCAAGTCCCACTACACCCTGCTCTTCTGTCAGGTATAGAAAGGAACCACGCTAAAGAACTGAACAAAACACCTAGGGTTCAATGAGGCTCAATACTGAGGAGCAGTCTTCTGTTGGTGTGTATCCCCTTTTTCTTTCAGTTTGAATGGATCTGAAATGACTCCACTACAGACTTTTGTAGACTTGTCTGAAAACTTGGAGACTTGTTCTCTCATATTTGTGCAGGTGGAAGGAAGAAGTGGGGGATAAGAAACCACATGAGTGAATGAATTTAACTTTCCAAATGGTATATCCAACGTGGCAGTTGGAATCGCTGTTGGCAGGGCAATTAGTGTAAGTGCTTCGGTCTCCCCCGTTTTCTCAGCGGCGGCTGTAAACGGCATCCATGTCAGCAGCAGTCTCGTCGCAGAACTTAAGACTGCCGCCGAAACAAAGACGGTTCTTTGTTCTGCCGAGTTATTCCAGGATGGAAAGAGAGGAAGGCTCCACACCACTCTCTCACTTAAATATCTTACCTAGTTATTTTCAGATCTCATTTTGCTCTTTGGCATCTGTGTGTGTGATTTCTGTACCCATTTGCTCCTCTCGCTTGTAGGCTTTACAGATGCTCCCCACCCCTTGGATGCAACCCTTCTAATTTAGTTTACAGTACGCGCACAACTTATGTGGAATTCCTGGTCTCTGGCCTTGTTTGGACCAATGCAGAGTTCATCTCAGCCTATGCTACCCTTAAGTCCTTTGACTTTTTGTCCCTGACGGAGACATGGAACACCCCAGAGAAGACTGCTACTCCAGCTTTCCCCTCACAGCCCGAGAGCATCTGTTCGTTGCGGTGGTGGCACAGGGCTGCTAATGTCTCCTGGGGGTAGATTTTCTCTTCTCCCTCACCTTTCCTCCCGGCCGGCACGGGCCTCCGTGGCTGAGTGACTCATTGCGATCTTACAGAACAGGGCTGCGGGGCAGCTGAGCGAAAATGGCGGAAAACTACACTTGTGGACGGCCTATCATCCTTTCAATGTCACGTTTCTGTCTCTTACCCGTAGGAAACTATTTTCCTCCTTCTCCCTCCTTAATCCTCCACCCCCTCCCTCGTCCCTCTCTGCGGACGACTTTGTCAACATCTTTGAAACGAAAGCTGAAGACATCTGCTCTTCATTCACTCAGCCTATAAGCCCTGCAAATATTGAGGTCCGGCCGCCTGACCTGCCTGCCTGCTCGACCACATACCCTTCTCCAGACCATCTCTGGAGACTTCCCATTGCTCTCTTCCCTTATGAACTCATTCCTGATCATTGGCTGCGTCCCATCAGAATGGCCCAATTCACTCCCCTCCTCAAAAAGCAAACGCTCGTTGACTCTGACGTCAAGAACTGCAGACCGGTATCCCTCCTTTTCTTTCCAAAACACTTGAGCGTGCTCTCTCTGACCAACTATCTCATACTATCTCAGACCCTAACCAGTCAGGCTTCAAGACTGGTCACTTAACCGAGACTGCTCTTCCCTGTGTCACGGAGGCTCTCTGCACTGCCAAAGCTGACTCTCTCTCCTCTGTTCTCATCCTCCTAGATCTATCCAATGCCTTCAACACCATGAACCATCAGATCCTCCTCTCCACCCTCTCAGGGTTTGGGCATCTCAGGCTCTATCAGATCTTCTCCACCCTCTCAGGGCTGGGCGTCTCGGGCTCTATCAGATCTTCTCCACCCTCTTAGGGCTGTGCGTCTTAGGCTCTATCAGATCTTCTCCACCCTCTTAGGGCTGGGCGTCTCAGGCTCTGCACACTCTTGGATTGCATCCTACCTGGCAGACCGCTCCTTTTACCCACGAAAAAGGCATTATTACGATTCACATGTAGCTAGCAGATAATTATGAAGTAAAACAGTTGCTTTGTGTTTCTTGTTTAGTTTCTACTGCCATTGTTGTCCTGGCTGAGAGATGGTTCAGTGAATGGGTTAGTCAATAGGGCTAGAATTGGTAGCTACCCACGAAAAAGGTACATCTACCTTGCATAAAATTAGTTTTAGGTCATTTTTGCCTGTTTGACTAGCTGGTTAGCTTGATTATTACGATTCATATATCTAGCTGATAATTAAGTAAAACGTTTGTTTTGTGTATATCTTGGAAGAAGGTTCACTGAATGGGGAGGTGAAGAGTGAGGTAATACAGTAGGGGGAGTGAGAGTGCTTCTCAAATGTATTGTTTTATGCATTCTCCACACTCTCGTCCTCACAAGAAGGTACTCAAGAGAATTCACTCAGAGCACGAGTGTGGATCACAGCAGTATGCCTATTGAGGAAAAACACCTCGTGTCTTTACCTGCAAACATCAAAGCAGTGACTCGTTCATGCTCTACAACATCCATAGAGTACGACCCTACCTCACACAGGAAGTAGCGCAGGTCCTAGGCCATCTCCCGTCTGGACTACTGCAACTCTCTGTTGGCTGGGCTCCCCGCTTGTGCCATCAAACCCCTAAAACCTCTTCAGATTATCTTAAATAATCCCAACCCCCTAGTCCTCTGGACTCTTCAAGTTATCCCCCTAAATGACCAGCTCTGACTTTGCTGATACTTTGAGGTAACATTTATGTACTGGTATGTGCATGTCCCACCTGGCTAACTCTTAAGAAATTCTTACTCTGCGGTACTCTCTAACTGCCTTTTCTACATCTTGATTTTTGCCTCAGGTGGCCAAGTGTGACGCGTGCGAGCGCCAGGGGAAGCTGATTGAGACCCTGCCGATGCTGGGCGAGGTGAAGCACTTCTGCAACCTCCAGTGTCTGCTCGACTTCTGCAGCCTGCAGACCCAGACCCAGGGCAAGCCCCAGGGCCAAAAGGGTAGGATTTAGGATATAGCACAATTGTACTGTTTCATTATAGGGTACTACATGTCCTTGTGTGGCCTGTCACAGCTCGTGATTTGAAAAGAGAGGTACACACAGTCTCGGAGTCCCCCAGTGTAGATGAAATGGAGGAGATGGGTTGAAGGAGGATGTTTTAAGCATTGCAACAATTGGGACCTTGTGTATGTGTGCCATTCAGAGGGTGAATGTGCAAGACAAAAGATTGGGGTATGGTAGGTGTCAAGAGCTGGGTTTTCACACTCAACAGTTTCCCGTGTGTATCAAGAATGGTCCACCACCCAAAGGACATCCAGCCAACTTGACACAACTGTGGGAAGCATTGGGAGTCAATATGGGCCAGAATCCCTGTGGAACACTTTCGATATCTTGACGAGTCCATGCCCTGAGGAATTGAGGTTGTTCTGAGGTCAACATTAGGAACGTGTTCTGAATGTTTGGTACACTCCTTGCCTATAGAATGTCTACACGTCCTTGAATCTTTTTCACATTTTGTTGCTTTACAAAGTGCGGTTGAAATAGTTATAATTGTCTTTTTTTTTTGTCATTGATCTACACAAAATACTCCCTAATGTCAAAGTGGATAATAAAATGAGATTATTTTACAAATTAATAAAAATGTAATAACTAAAATTGTCATTGTATAAGTATTCACCCCCTTTGTTATTGCAAGTGTAAAATTAGAAGTAAAGTAAGATTTGGCCAGAAGTAAAAATTTGGCTTAACAACTCACATAAGCTATATGGATTCACTCTGTGTGAAATAATAGGGGTTGACATGATTTTTGAATGTGACTACCACTTCCTCTGTCCCCCATACATACGTAAGGTCCTTCAGTGAACTATTGAATTTCAAGCACAACTACAAAGACCAGGGAGCTTTTCGAAAGCCTCATAAAATAGGGCAGTGATTGGTATATGGGTAACAATAACATCAGATATTGAATATATCTTTAAGCATGGTCGAGTTAATAATTATGCTGTTTGATGATGTATTAAACCACCTAGACACATCAAAGATGCAGCTGTCCTTCTGAGCTGCTGGACAGGAAATAAAACTCCTTAGATGAGGCCATTGGGGATTTTTTTTAAACAGCTACAGAGTTCAATGGCTGTGATGGGAGTGAACTGAGGATGAATCAACAACATTGTAGTGACTCCACAATAATGACCTAAATGACAGTGAAAATAATTAAAATATCCCAAAACATACATACAGTGCATTCGGAAAGTATTCAGACCCCTTGACCTTTTCCACATTTTTTTGTTTCGTTACAGCCTTATTTTAAAATTGATGAGGGAAAAATAATAATTTAATCAATCAACACAATACCCCATAATGACAAAGCAAAAACAGGTTTTTAGAAATGTTAACAATTGTAATGGAAGAAAAATGAAATATCACATTTACGTAAGTATTCAGACTTTACTCAGTATTTTGTTGAAGCACCTTTGGCAGCAATTACAACCTCGAGTCTTCTTGGGTATGACGCTACAAGCTTTGCACACTTGTATTTGGGGAGTGTGTACCATTCTTCTCTGCAGATCCTCAAGTTCTGTCAGGTTGGATGGGGAGCGTCGCTGCACAGCTATTTTCTGGTCTCTCCAGAGATGTTCAAATCCGGGCTCTGGCTGGGCCACTCAAGGACATTCATGGACTTGTCCCTAAGTCTTGGCTGTGTGCTTAAGGTCGTTGTCCTGTTGGGAAGGTGAACCTTCGCCCCCGTCTGAGGTCTTGAGCGCTCTGGAGCAGGTTTTCATCAAGGATCTCTCTACTTTTTGCTCCGTTCATCTTTCCCTCGATCCTGACTAGTCTCCCAGTCCCTGCCGCTGAAAAACATCCCCACTGCATGATGCTGCCACCACGCTTCACCTTAGGGATGGTGACAGGTTTCCTCCAGACGTGACGCTTTGCATTCAGACCAAAGAGTTAAATCTTGGTTTCATCAGACCAGATAATCTTGTTTCTCATGGTCTGAGTCCTTTAGGTGCCTTTTGGCTAACTCCAAGTGGGCTGTCATGTGCCTTTTTACTGAGGAGTGGCTTCCATCTGGCCACTCTACTATAAAGGCCTGATTGGTGGAGGGCTGCAGAGATGGTTGTCCTTCTGGAAGGTTCTCCCATATCCACAGAGGAACTCTGGAACTCTGTCAGTGACCATCGGGTTCCTGGTCACCTCCCTGATCAAGGCCCTTCTCCCCCGATTGTTCAGTTTGGCTGGGCAGCCAGCTCTAGGAAGAGTCTTGATGGTTCCAAAATTCTTCCATTTAAGAATGATGGAGACCACTGTGGTCTTGGGGACCTTTTTTTTGATACCCTGCCCCAGATCTGTCCCTCGACACAATCCTGTCTCGGAGCTCTACTGACAATTTCTTCAACCTCATGGCTTGGTTTTTATTCTGACATGCGCTGTCAACTGTGGGAACTTTATATAGATAGGTGTGTGCCTTTCCAAATCATGTCCAATCATTTTGAATTTACCACAGGTGAACTCCAGTCAAGTTGTAGAAACATCTCAAGGATGATCAATGGAACAGGATACACCTCAGCTCAATTTCGAGTCTAAATGCAAAGCATCGTTTGGGGCAAATCCAACACATCACTGAGTAACTGCCTCCTTATTTTCAAGGATGGTGGTGGCTGCATCATGTTATGGGTTTGCTTGACAGAATGAAAATAAAAAGGGTGGAGCTAAGCACAGGCAAAATCCTAGAGGATAATCTGCTTTACACCAGACACTGGGAGATTAATTAACCTTCCAGCAGGACAATAACTTACAACACAAAGCCAAATATATACTGGAGTTGCTTACCAAGAAGACAGTGAATGTTCCTGAGTGGCCAAGTTAAAGTTTTGACTTAAATCTGCTTGAAAATGTATGGAAAGACTTGACAATTGCCGTATAGCCATGATCCCCAAGCTTGATAGAAGCTTGAAGAATTTTGAAAAGAATAATGGTCAAATATTCCACAATACAAGTGTGCAAGACTCTTATGAGACTTACCCAAGAAGAATCACAGCTGTAATCGCTGCCGAAGGTGTTTCTACCACGTATTGACTCGGGGAGGTGAATACCTTTTCTATCAAGGTTTATTAGTGTTACTTTTGTTTTTCATTATTGAAAAAAATATATATTTTTCTTCCCATTTTGAAATTAGTATTTTTGTGTAGCTCGTTGACAAAAAAAAAACAGTCCATTTTAATCACGTTCCATAAGCACTGTGTAATAACATTTTTTTCTTACGCTCTCATTCTTTCTCTTCCACTCATCCTTCCAGTGGCCATCTCAATCGCTCAATCCCCCTCCAATACTACCACTGCTACGAGCGTGTCTGATCCCGTCATCGCCAACGTAGTCTCACTAGCCAGCTCCCCCATTGGCCAGCCCAACTACACCACTGCTCTGCAAGGTATACCAGATGTCTGTGTCAGGGGAGAAGCTCCAGGTGGCTTCTGATTTTAAGTACCATGGCAACATACTTGATTCCAACCTCTCTTTTAAAAAGCATGTGAAAAAGGTCATTCAGATCACCAAATTCAACCTAGCTAATTTCTGATTTATACGAAATTGTTTGACTACTGCGGTAGCAAAACTGTACTTCAAATCTATGATACTCCCCCACTTAACATACTGCTTGACTAGTTGGGCCCAAGCTTGCTGTACAACATTAAAACCTATTCAGTCTGTCTACAAACAGGCTCTCAAAGTGCTTGATAGGAAGCCCAATAGCCATCATCACTGTTACATCCTCAGAAAGCATGAACTCCTGAGTTGGGAAAATCTTGTGCAATACACCGACGCATGTCTTGTATTCAAGATCCTAAATGGCCTGGCTCCCCCTCCACTCAGTATGTTTGTTAAACAGAAAACCCAAACATATGGCAGCAGATCCACAAGGTCTGCCATGAGAGGTGACTGTATAGTTCCCTTAAGGATAAGCACCTTAAATAAATAAGCACCGTAAATCTGCTTTCTCTGTGAGAGCTTCCCATGTCTGGAGCACACTGCCATCAGACACACACAACTGCACCACCTATCACATTTTCACAAAATTTATGAATACATGGCTAAAGAGCAATCAGATTTGTGATCATAATCCCTAGCTGTGTATTTCCGCTTTCCATGTTGTCTGTTGTCTGTAGCTTGTGAGGTGTGGAAACACTTTGTTGCTTTTATGAATTTTGTCTTGCTGCTTTTTGTCCTATGTTGCTCTGTCTGTATGCTACGTCTTGCTTGTCCTATGTTGCTCTGCGTGTGCTCACTGCTCAATGATTGTCTATATTGTAATTGTTTTTAATAACCTGCCCAGGGACTGCGGTTGAAAATTAGCCCGGCTGGCTAAAACCGGCACTTTTACTGAAACGTTGATTAATGTGCACTGTCCCTGTAAAAATCAAAATAAACTCAAACATACACACGCAGACTCGGTTAAAGTCGGTTACCAGTTAAATACAATTTACTGTATACACACGGGTATACACACAAGGTGTTGTACACTATTAAGTCTAACTGGAGAGTGTTCAACCAGTGTGTTCATTCATCAGTAAATGTCTTTGAATAGGGTTGGGTTGTTGCTAATAGCAAAGCCTTTTGACACCCATTAAGGTGCAGGTTAATTACAGATGAAATTAGGTTGATAAATGATCTCATTAGCAGGCCTGCCTGACTGACTGTGGTGTTTTAAAACTAACTCCTGTTCTGTTGCGTCATTACAGGGACTGTTCCAAGAAGACATGTGAAGTATGTTGGAAATGTGAGTTGTGCATAGGTGTTCTTTTTGCATCAAGAATTGCAACACTGCTGGGGTCTTCACGCTCCACAGTTTCCTGTGTGTATCAATAATTTTTTTATTCAAATTTTTATTTTACCTTTTATGTAACTAGGTAAGTTCGTTAAGAACAAATTCTTATTTTCAATGACAACCTAGGAATAGTGGGTCAACTGCTTTGTTCAGGGGCAGAACAACATTTTTTTTTTTTACCATGGCAGCTCTGGGATTCGATCTTGCAACTTTTCGGTTATTAGTCCAACGCTCTAACCTCTAGGCTACCTGCCCACCACCCAAAGGACATCCAGAAAACTTGACACACTCTTGGGAAGCATTGGACTCAACATGGGCCAGTATCCCTGTGGAAGGCTTTCGATACCTTGAGTCCATGCCCCGACGAATTGAGGCTGTTCAGAGGGCAAAAGTGGGGTGGGGGGCTGCCACTCAATATTAGGAAGGTGTTCCTAATGTTTGGTATACCCAGTGTATGTTTGTGTTATGCACATGGTGGCAAATTGGAAGTCCTGCGTTTATGTCAATTGGAAACTAAGTGAATTTCAAGTGGTATTAGGTTTGTCCCATGGTTACTTACAGTCTCTTCATTGTGTGGCAGGCCAGCACACAGACTCAGGCCCCTCGGGCCCCTCCACCCAAGGTTCAGAAGAACAAGGCACTACTCTGTAAACCTATGGTCCAGAACAAGGGCATCATGTGTAAACCCAACTTCACCACCTCAGGGTGCCAGACAGGTACAACACCACACACACACAGCATATATACCACATGCACTATTTTTTTATTTATTTGCACTCAAGAAAATACAAAACAAAATGAAGGTTTAAAAGGTATCAAAAATAACATGTGCAGGAGAGGTAAAAAACAAAAAACAAGGCTTTTAAGGCCCCTCCCCCTTTAAAATGAAAACATGGTGAATTAGGGGATAAAACACATAATTCAAGTAAAATGCATAACCAAAACAAAATGGCTATGATAGGCCATTGAATACATACTTTTGTATGTGGTCACCCCTTCAAAGGAGCAATTTCAGCCAAACTCATTGCTGACAGGTGTATAACATCGATGTAATCTCCATAGAGAAACATTGGTAGTAAAATGGCCTTACTGAAGAGCTCGGTGACTTTCAACGTGGCACCTTTCCAACAAGTCAGATCGTAAAATTTCTGCCCTGCTAGAGCTGCGCTGGTCAACTGTAAGTGCTGTTGTGAAGTTGAAACATCTAAGAGCATCAACGGCTCAGCCGCGAAGTGGTAGGCCACCAGCTCACAGAACGGGAGTGCTGAAGCGTGTAAAAATGGTCTGTCCTCGCTTGCAACACTCACAACCGAGTTCCAAACTGCCTCTGGATGCGACGTTAGCACAAGAACTGTTCGTCGGGAGCTTCATGAAATGGGTTTCCATGGCCGAGCAGATGACTGCAATGCCGAGTGTCAGCCGGAGTGGTGTAAAGCTCGCCGCCAATGGACTCTGGAGCAGTGGAAACGCGTTCTCTGGAGTGATGAATCACACTTCACCATCTGGCAGTCCGGGAACGAATGTGGGTTTGGGAGATGCCAGGAGAGAGCTACCTGCCTGAATGCATATTGCCAACTGTAAGGTATGGTGGAAGAGGAATAATGGTCTGGGGTTGTTTTTCATGGTTTCTGGCTAAATCTTAACACTACAGCATACAATGACATTCTTGACGATTCTGTGCTTCCGGTCTTTGTGGCAACAATTTGGGGAAGGCTTGTTTCAGCATGACAATGCCCCAGTGCACAAAGCGAGGTCCATACAGAAATGGTTTGTCGATCGGCGTGGAAGAACTTCACTGGCCTGCACAGAGCTCTGACCTCAACCCCATCGAACACCTTTTGGGATTAATTGGAACGCTGAATGCGAGCCAGGACTAATCGCCCAACAGTACCCGACCCCCACTAATACAAGTCCCCGCAGCAATTTTACATCTCGTGGAAAGCCTTCCCAGAGGAGTGGAGGCTGTTGTAGCAGCTAAGGGGGGACCAACTCCATGTTAATGCCCATGATTTAGGAATGAGATGTTTGACGAGCAGGTGTCCACATAGCTTTTGGTCATGTAGTGTACATATTCAAAAGGCGCACACATCTACATTTTGTGTTTCTATTTACCTTGACATTGTTGGTCCACAGATGATCATTTCCCCAAGGTGATCGTAGTGCCTGTCCCAGTACCGGTGTATGTTCCAGTCCCCATGAACCTGTACACCCAGTACGCCCCCCAGCCTGTTGGACTCCCCATACCGGTATGTTAACACCAAACACTGCCTAGACTTCACCTCAGTCTGGTACACAGATTTCTCCTCAAATTCTCTCAAACAAGAGCTGTGTGCTCTGTACTCATTTGAAACCAACTAACATTGAATAGCAGTTGGAGGTTGGCTGATACATGCTCTTGCAGAACAGAAGCGCAACATGAGTAAAGAATTGCAGCCCTCATAGCCTCCACATCTAACCCTTTATCCGCCCCATTTCCAGCTGCCCGTTCCCATGTTCCTGCCGGTGACTCTGGACAACGCTGAGCGCATTGTGGAGACCATCCAGGACATCAAGGAGAAGATCCCCTCTGACCCGTTTGAGGCAGACCTCATCCTCATGGCCGAGATGGTAGCCGAGGAGGGGAGGGAGAAGTCCCCGCAGCGACCCCCTGAAAGGCCAGCCCCAGCAGTACAAGATGGTAACCAGGGGTGGGAGTCAGGGATTGGGATGAGACCTGGGTCATGTTCATTATGCACCAAATGAAAGAAAACGGACTGCGACATGGAACGATTACATGGACTTGCACAACATTTTCTGTCTGTTGCGTGGCCTAATGAACATGAGCCAGTTGGAACTTGTGAGACCTCTATGGCTTCATAGGCCAAGCTACAGCGGTGAATGTGTGTTATAACTGGGGTTTCTTGGCGCTTCCACCAAGTCTCTCTTTTAAAAGCAATTCACAGTTGAACGAGAGTGTAAAAAGCTATTGGTATGAATTCCGCGTTTTTTTTTCAGGTAATGTATTGGTTCATTGAGCTTATTTTCCCCCTTTTCAGATATGAGAAGTTTGCCTCGCCTCTCTACTATAGATTCTTCTTTTTTAACCCTTATTGTAGGTAAGTTGACTGAGGATATATTCTCCTTTGCAGCAACCACCTAGGGGAGAGGTGAGGGGATGAATGAGCCAATTGGACAGCCAGGGGTGGTCCAGGCTGGGACTTTAAGGACTGTCTAGAACAACCAAACTCTGAGGGACGTGGGAGATGATAGGGAACGCTTTATTTTACAGCCCAGTTTAAGATCGGACTTACCTTGTGTTTACAGTGCATTCGGAAAGTATTCAGACACCTTCACTTTTTCCACATTTTGTTATGTTACAGCCTTATTCTAAAATATATTAAATTGCCCCCCTCCCCTCAATCTACACACAATATTCCGTAATGACAAAGCAAAAATGGGTGTTTAGAATTTTTTGCTAATTTTATAAAAAATTAAAACTGAAATATCACTTGTAAGTATTCTGACCCTTTACTCAGTACTTTGTTGAAGCACCTTTGGCAGCTATGACAGCCTCTTCTTGGGTATGATGCTACAAGCTTGGCACACCTGTGTTTGGGGAGTTTTCCCCCATTCTTCTCTGAAGAGCCTCTCAAGCTCTTTCAGGTTGGGTGGGGAGTATCACTGCGCAGCTATTTTCAGGTCTCACTCGATTCTGACTAGTTTCCCAGTCATTGCCGCTGAAAAACATCCCCACAGCCTGCTGCTGCCACCACCATGCTTCATCGTAGGGATGGTATTGGCCAGGTTATGAGCAGTGCCTGTTTTCCTCCAGACATGACGCTTGGCTTTCAGGCCAAAGAGTTCAATCGTGGTTTCATCAGACAAGATAATCTAGTTTCTCATGGTCTGAGAGTCCTTTAGGTTGCTTTTAGCAAACTCCAAGCGGACTGTCGTGCCTTTTACTGAGGAGTGGCTGTGCCAGATCTGTACCTTTTGGCTCTGACATGCTCTGTCAACTGTGGGACCTTATATAGACAGGTGTGTGCCTTTCCAAATCATGTCCAATCAATTGAATTTACCACAGGTGAACTCCAAGTTGTGGAAACATCTCAAGGATGATCAATGGAAACCTGAGCTCAATTTCAAGTCTCATAGCAAAGGGTCTGAATACTTATGTAAATAAGTTATTTAAAAAATGTTCATACATTGGCACATTTTTGCTTTGTCATTGTGGGGTATTGTGTGTAGATTCACGAAGGAAAAAAATGTATTTAATCAATTTCAGAATAAGGCTGTAAAAGGTGAAGGGGTCTGAATACTTTCCGAATGCACTCTATGCTTTTCGATTTTTTAAAAACAAATTAATTAAATGAAAAGCTGAAATGTCTTGCGTTAGTATGTATTCAACCCCTTTGTTATGGTAAGCCTAAATAAGTTCAGGAGTAAATATCTGCATAACAAGTCACATAATAAATAATAGTGTTTAACATGATTTTTGGATGATTACTTAATCTCTGTACCCCACACATTTATCTTTAGGGTCCCTTAGTCGAACAGTTAATTTCTAACACACATTCAACCACAAAGACCAGGGAGGTTTTCCAATGCCTAGCAAAGAATGGCACCTATTGATAGGCACCTATTGGTACAAAAAACAACAACATTTGAATATCCCTTTGTGCATGGTGAAGTTATTAATTACACTTTGGATAGGGTATCAATACACCAAGTCACTACAAAGATACAGGCGTCCTTCCTAACTCAGTTGCCGGAGAGGAAGGAAACCACTCAAGGATTTCACCATCAGGCCAGAGTTTAAAGTCTGTGATAGGAGAAACCTGAGGATTGATCAACAAGATTGTAGTTCTCAGTACAACCAATTTGACTGAGCTTGAAAAATGTTGAAAGTAACAATGGGCATAGAATTACCCAGAAAGACTGTAATCTCTGCCAATGGTGTTTCTAACATGCATTGACTCAAGGGGTTGAATACTTACAGTATCTAATCAAGATATAGTGTTTCATTTTTTCATGTTTATTTTTTCTAATGTTAATTTGTCTTCCACTTCGACATTAGTTTTTGTGTAGATCGTTTTTTTTAAAACAATTAAATCCATTATAATCCCACTTTGTAACAACGTGGAAAAAGTCAAGGGGTGTGAATACTTTCTGAAGGCACTGTAACATAGTTTGTTAATACTATTTTAACAAGTAGTTCTTACTAAACTGTCAAGTAAATAACAGGGGTTACCAATGAATATGTTGAGCTGTCCCATAACTTGAATGCTTTTGTGTTTTCTCTTCGGGGACCAGACCAGGGAAGCACCTACAGTGGAGACCTGGACACAGAAGAATTGAGTAACTTCCTCACCTCTTGGCACGACGAGCCACCTCCCACCCCCGGCGTCTCCTCACGCCACAGTCGACCCTATGCCAACGAGACGCTCCGACCCATCATGGACATCCACACCCCCATCACACCCCCACCCCCAATCATGGACATAGAGGCTGACTTCCCTGTCCGTGAGTGATGCTGGAATTTTCCCACCTTCTCAGGGATTCCTGATTTTGATCATTGTTTACATGGACTCAGTCTGAGACTTTTTGTTTCTGAAGTTTCCCAGTGTAACTTGTATAGCACTTCAAATCAAACTTTATTTGTCACATGCACCGAATACAACAGGTGTAGGTAGACCTTACCGTGAAATGCTTACTTACAAGCCCTTAACCAACAGTGCAGGTCAAGAATAGTTCAGAAAAGATTTACCTACTAAACTAAAGTAACACAATAAAATAACGAGGCTAAGTACACAGTCAATGTGGAGGCTATATACCGGGGGTACCGGTACCAAGTCAGTGTGCGGGGGTACAGGTTAGTCGAGGTCATTTGTACATGTAGGTAGAGGTGAAGTCACTACATAATTAGCAGTAGTGTACAAAACAAATGGAGGGGGGGTCAATGTAAATAGTCCTGTGGCCATTTGATTAATTGTTCAGCAGTCTTATGGCTTGGGGGTAGAAGCTGTTAAGGAGCCTTTTGGTCCAAGACTTGGCGCTCCAGTACCGCTTGCCGTGCCCTCTTCACGACTGTCTTGGTGTGTTTAGACCATGATAGTTTGTTGGTAATGTGGACACCAAGGAACTTGAAACTACTTATACCTTGGTTGAAGACTGTCAATCTCTGATGAGGGTAATTATATGGTCAAAACATATTGACTTTATAGTGAATGGCTTCTAGCTCTATATATCTCCATCTTTCAACTGCCCTGTTATAGTTTAACCATGTAACAACCCTTCTTTGATACTACACACTGCAATTCTTCTGGCCTCATTCTCATTGTAGTCAAATATCTCTATCGTTTTGCCAGAAACCCTGGAGCTGATGGCCCATTGGAGGGATCAGGAGAGGGATCGAAGTCCCAGTCCTCCACCTTCTCCTCCACGACGAAGAGCCAGAAGGAAAGCTCGGGATGGCTTGCCACAGAAGAAAAAGGCACGAGCCCAAAAAATAGATCTAAATGAGACCCCTTTCAAAGAGCGCCTTGTGCCATTATAATTTCCATATTTTGACTCCCAGCAGTGCGCCTTTTTTAATTTTCCTCGTTCTTTGTAAATATGGGTAACACTTTACTTGACACTGGGCTTCAAGTTAAGTGTTACCTAATTCAGTGTATGTTTGTGACTACCCTGTTGACCCCACAGAGGCGTAAGTCGAAAGCAGCAGAGACTGCGTCAGTGGTGGCGTCACTGGGTGAGGCGCAGAGTGACGTGGTGCCCGGCGAGCCCCCTAAACTGCAGCACATGTACGGGGTGGACGCCTGGAAGAGATGGGTCCAGTGGAGCAAGACCCAGCCTGACCTGGAGAAGCCTCGTTTTGGCTGTGGGTCTGCTCACTGATACACTTGCCTATTGTGAAAATCCTGATATCACACATTTTTGTTGCTTTGCTTCTTCCTCATTTACTGCCTCCTTTATAGAATTCAACCTACCTCTTAATTGCCTGTGGGACTCGTTTAACTTAGTAGACTGAATAAGTTAACCTTGACGTTCTGTTTCCCCGTTACAGCGCGACCAATGGAGATTAAAGAGGATGTTTTAAAGTGCACTACAGCAGAGCTGGGCTACGGTCTCTGTCGGTTTATTTGTGAAGTCAAACGACCCAACGGAGAGTCCTACAGCCAGGACAGTCTGTTCTATCTCTGCCTCGGCATCCAGCAGGTAGAACGCACACATTTAACACAGACATACACACAAAAAACTCACTTCTGATGATATCATTCGGTTAAATGTCATGTATAATGGCCCCTCTTTCTGCAGTACTTATTTCAGAATGGGCGCATGGAGAACATATTCACTGATCTCTTCTATGGCAAGTTCACCCTGGAGATCACCAAGCTGCTTAAAGGCTTCAAACCTACCATAACGGCCAGTGGTAAGACGGCACATACACACACTCGTACTCCCAGTGGGGAAAATAAAGTTTATAACAAAAAAAAATGGTATTAAGGCCTTTGCTTTGACCTCTTATTCCATATCTCGCTCCTCCATCTTAACTCCCATGCTCTTCCTTTCCGTTCAGGTATAGTAGGTAGGTTGATGGTGTTGGGGTTGTGTTGTTAGCATGTTTGAATCTCTCCCCTCCCTCCCTCCCAGGCTACCTGCACTCGCGGGTGGAGGAGGAGTACCTGTGGGACTGTAAACAGCTGGGGGCCTACTCTCCCATCGTGCTGCTCAACACGCTGCTCTTCTTCTGCACCAAGTTCTTCCAGTTCAAGACGGTGGCCCAGCACCGCCAGCTCTCCTTCGCCCACGTTATGCGCTGCACCAAGTCCATCCACGACAACACCAAGTCCAACTTCCTGCGCTTCTACCCGCCCATCCCCAAGAAAGACCTAGCTACTGAGACAGCAGGTGCTTTGTCTTTTTGTTGTCTCCTTCACTCACCTCTCTACCCTTTGCTCTTGTCTTGTTCATGTGTCTTTGGTGCTTTCTGATACTGTGTTTTGCATATGTTTCTGCTCCGATAAAACATTGCAGGATTTTAATTATTTTTCCATGAGACTGGAAAATAATGGACTAGCTTCTTCGGCGAGGCCTCAAGCTGCTTGGGAGTCCTCCCGGAGAGTAGGAAGCAAAGACGCCGGACGTGACATGGTGAGATTAAGACGTTGGGCTCACAAGGGTGTGTGCTCAGTCCCCTCCTGTATTCGCGGTATACCCACGACTGTGTGGCCTCGCACAGTTTCAACTCGATCATCAAGTTCGCTGACGACACAACAGTAGTAGGCCTGATTACCAACGTTGACGAGAGCCTACAGGGAGGAGGTAGGCACTGACGGCGTGGTGCCAGGTAAACAATCTCTCCCTCAACGTCAGCGAAAAACAAAGGAGTTTATTGTGGACTTCACTAGGAACCAGACTGGACACGTCCCCATCCTCAACGGTGTCACCATGAGACGGTTTGCCAAAAGGCACCTAAATGGCTCTTAAGACCATGAGAAACAAGATTCTCTGGTGAAACCAAGATTCAACTCTTCTGAATGCCAAGCGTCACATCTGGAGGAAACCTGGCACCATCCCTATGCTGAAGCATGGTGGTGGCAGCGTCATGCTGTGGGGATGTTTTTCAGCGGCATGGACTTGGAGACTAGTCAGGATCGAGTTCCTTGATGAAAACCTGCTGAGGACCTCGGACTGGGGCGAATGTTCACCTTCCAATAGGACAACAACTCCAAACACATAGCCAAGACAACGCAGGAGTGGCTTTGGGACATGTCTGAAGCCAGAGCCCGGTCTTGAACCCGATCGAACATCTCTGGAGACGCCTGAAAATAGCTGTGCAGCGACGCTCCCCATCCAACCTGACAGAGCTTGGGAGGATCTGCAGAAAATGGGAGAAACTCCCCAAATACAGGTGTGCCAATCTTGAAGCGTCATACCCAAGAAGACTCAAGACTGTAATTGCCAAAAGTGTTTCAACAAAGTACTGAGGAGTCTGCATAACTGTAAATGTGATATTTCCTTCTTTATGGGGTATTGTGTGTAGATCGATGAGGGGGGAAACTATTTCATCAATTTTAGAATAAGGCTGTAACGTAACAAAATGTGGAAGAAGTCAAGGGGTCTGAATACTTTCTGTATTCAGACCCCTTGAATACTGTAATCTCTGCCAAAGGTGCTTCAACAAAGTACTGAGTAGAAGGTCTGAATACTTATGTAAATGTGATATTCAAAGTTTTTTTTAAATATATTTGCTAAAATTGCTAACTGTTTTTGCTTTGTCATTAGGGGTTATTGTGTATAGATTGATGAGGGGGGGGAACTATAACCAATTTTAGAATAAGGCTGTAATGTAACAATGTGGAAATGGTCAAGGGGTCTGAATACTTTCTGAATGCAGTTTTTTTTTTTTTTTTTTTCTCCACTTGGTCCCCATGCCCCCTCAATGGTCATGGTGCTCCCCCTATGGTAATTCCCTCCCCACCTCCTAAAGTCTTTACTCTGCCTCCACCCCAATGGACATTTATGTCTTCATTACTGCTACAGTTAATGTATATAGTGCTATTTCTGTCTTTAAAAAAAAATATATATATACAATGAACATCTTAGGCAGGGAGCTCCAACATATAGGACCAAGTGAAAAAATATAACAATTTGTTTTTTTATTTTTTCATTTTAATTTTTTCACTTCTTCCATATGTTGGAGCTCCCAGCCTAAGATGTTCATTGTGACCTGAAATCACACCTGCAACCCTGTACATGACTATTAAACACTCTCTGTGTTGCCTTCAAGGTTTCTTCCTAATTAGGGAGTTCTTCCCTTGCCACTGTTGCCTTGGCTAACTGTTCAGGGGATTTGTGTGTGGGTTGCTGTTTTTAACTAGTGCATTTGTAAAAAGTATGACACAGATCAAATTTGATTTGTATGTAATCATGGACCGGTGTGTGTGTGTGTGTGTAGCGGATGTAGATGGTGTGGCAGCAAAGAGGAAGAGGGATGACGAGGAGAAAGAGGAGGTGCTGGAGATGATGGAGAACAGTGAGAATCCCCTCCGCTGTCCTGTCCGATTGTACGAGTTCTACCTTTCCAAGTGGTGAGTGACACACACCATCTCCCCATGCTGCAGGCCATGTTGCAGGCCAATCTAACATTTAGTAGTGTAACCGGAAATTATTCTTCTTGACATTGCTTTTCAAAACTCCGCTTTTCTGAGCTCTACTGAAAACGAGCCCTCTCTAACACAGAGCTCTCCTCCTCACCCTCTTCTCTCCTCCAGCTCAGACTCGGTAAAGCAGCGCACTAACGTGTTCTTCCTGCTCCCGGAGCGCTCGTGCGTCCCCAACAGCCCCATGTGGTTCTCCTCCCAGGGCCTGGACGACCACACCTTGGACACCATGCTGACACGCATCCTCACCGTCAGGGAGATTCATCTGGGAGACCCCCAGAGGAACAAGCCCCAGTCCAAGGACCCTGAGTGGGTCCCCGACCAACACGACGACAACTCGGATTGACCATGAGGACTGGTACACACACACACACACACGTACAGTTATAAGCTTTTGTTTACACACAAACACTACACGTTGATCCGTAAGGACTCCTAGGATCCACCTTCAGCCGTGTGTGAAGAGGAGTGGGTTCACACAGTTCTAGACTGAGACGGTGTCATGTACACACGTTGTGTAGGAGATGTGTGTACATGCAAATTATAAACAGATGCTCAACTGCTCAATGGAGACACTGTTCATGCTGTCTGGTCACTACAAGGCAAATGGACGGGAAAAAGTAGGAGGAATCACTTTAAGAACTGCCATACTGCCTTTGTCAGCATTATTGTGGTCGTAGAGAAAAACAAGTCCGGTTAACAAGCTATTTTCAAGTTCTTTAACGTCACCATAGGAGAGAGACGATGCTCTCCAGCCCTCTTCAACATGGACTCCGATTGGGGAAATGGTCAAAAGCTTTTAAGAATTTGGGATCCCATATCTGACCAGGTCCTTTACTGCTGAAATCAATATTCCCTGTTTTTCTTTATTGGGTCACTGCAGAAATTACAATGGATTGAAAAAAATGCCAGTGATGTCAGCGAAGTTGTTTGAGATTTTGTGTGTTAAAGGGATTAGCCTCGTTGTTTTGGGAATGAGATAATATTGTACGAACAACGAGTGATATAACTTGCTATCAGTGGTGTTGTCCATTGCCTACTAAAATTGATGGCTGGCAGACATTCCTTGAATTGGCTGTTATAGTGAGTCATTTCAACTTGTTAAAATGCTTGATGTCACGTCAGTGCCCCTACACGCATGTATAATGTTGAAGGAAAAAAATGTCATTCTGTGTTTCCTTATGTAGAACACCTGTGATGTTAGGAAAGAGGACGTAGAATCGTGTGTTCATTTGGAAAGACAAGCATTTACCTTGCAAGTGCTCCCCACACTAGTTCAAAATTGCATTGATTTTGTTCTGAGAAACTTTTTTTTTTAATCAAATATTTTTAAATAAATACTGAAAAACACATGTTTAACTTTGGAAGCTTTATTAATGCAGAGAATTACAGATGATTTTGTTTGGTTTAAATTGTTATTATTTAGTCCTGAACACAATCTAAGAAGCATGCTCAAAGTGAAGATCTCTGATTACATTTTGTCAGTCAGTTTTAGAAAGCAATTAGAATGACAACATAGCGAAGCAGTATTACAGATGAACTTCAGTCATCAGCTCACAAACCCCTTAACTACTCATTCATCAATGCTAGCAAATGTGATACTTGAAATGTACTATTTGAAATGGATTTAAACTATTATTCTGACTTTTTATTTGGACCTAGAGGTGTTAAACACAGAATACCCTTAAATTAATATTGTAGAAAATCTATAATTTTGCTTACAACTTGGTAATTTAATAGGAATGGAATTGCTCTAGATGCAATTCATTACATTGTCAGTTAAGAGTCAAAGCTACCTGCTCCTCTGGGCTGTCTATAATGATCAGGTGTGTTCCCCCATGGAGACGACTCTCAGTCCAGGTCAGTGTATTACTAGATAAGCAATACTTTCCCCCATAATGCAGTGCCTTCAGAATGTATTCACACCCCTTTACTTTATCCACATGTTGTGTTACAGCCTGAATTTCAAATGCATTAAATGTAGATTGTGCCACACGCAATACTCCATAATGTCAAAGTGGGATTTTGTTTGTAGAACAATACAAAATGTCAAGCTGAAATGTCTTTAGTCAAGTATTCAACCCCTTTGTTATGGCAGGCCTAAACATGTGCTTAACAAATCGCATTAAGTTGCATGGACTCATCCCGTGTTCAATAATAGTGTTTAACATGATTTTGAAATAATTACCTCCTCTCTGTACTCCACACACAATTATCTGTAAGGTCTTTCAATTGAGTAGTGAATGTCAAGCACAGATTCAACCACAAAGACCAGGGAGGTTTTTCAATGCCTCGCAAAGAAGGGCACCGATTTGGTTTAAAAACAACAACCAAAAAATGTAAAAAAGCAGATGTTGAATATCCCTTTGAGCACGGTGAAGTTATTAATTAGGCTTTGGTCACTACAGAGAGATTCCTAACAGTAGCCGGAGAGGAAGGAAACTGCTCAGGGATTTCACCACGAGGCCAATGGTGATTTTTAAAAAAGGATTACAAAGCATAATGGTTATACTGAGAATGGATCAACATCAGTTACTCCACAATACTAACCTAAATGACAGCAGTAGGAATACAAGAATATAACAGCTATAGAAAACACAGGCATGTCTACGGGGAAGGTGTTGCTGTATATATTCAGTCATATTCCTGTAAAGCTCAGAAAGGATCTACATGACCAGTGAAGTGGAAGTCCTGTGGTTGCAGGTTCCCGTGCCTCATCTGAAGCCTCTTCTTTTATGCGTGCTGCTGTAGGCCACAAAGTGCAAACTCCGTATCTGGAGAATGTGTGATTTTTAGAGAAGGCCTCTGATACTAACAGAAATGTATTTTCTTGGTGACCTGAACATTGACTGGTTATCTAGTTTCCCTCTCAAGTGGAAGCTTCTTACTGGGACGAATGCCTCTGACATGACCCAGGTTATCGCTCAACCAATTAGTGTATGCAAAGTGTTGTATCTGTGACATCAACTTGTATTGAACAGAACCTTTACTAATGATGCAGAGCTTTTCTCCAAAGCAATGTCCGTTCCCATTGGCTGTGGTGACCGGAACACTGGGGCGATAACAAGTAAAGCCAAAGTTCCAAATGCAGGGCCTAAAGTGATGAGATCATATAAATGTTGTTGAAGATGTAAAACATTTGTTGGTCTGGTGTGTATGAGGAGGAGGATCCAGTAAAATGATTCTTGCCGGTTGTCGACAAGCATGCACCTGTTAAGAAACTGGGAACTGTTAGTGCCCCTCGGATCGATGATGAATTAAAACAACATTTTTATGGTGCAAAAAAAAAGTGGCAAACAAGTCGGGCTGATTGGGTGATGCTCTAAATGGAGAAATTGTGACTAAACTTCAAAAGTAATATTACCAAAATAAGATAAATGACAAACAATGAAAAGAGATTTGAGCACCTTAAATTATATTATGGTCAGAAAAGCCGATTTAATCTCCATTGTTCATTGAAGTTGATGGGCCATTTATAACAAACCTTTTGATATAGCCAATCATTTCAATGACTATTTCACTGGTAAAGTGGACAAACTGAAGAGAATTTTAAAACATTGAACAGTGAGCCATTTATTTGTGTATTGAAGATCTAATAATGACCGAAGTATTGCTGTTTGGATTTTGGTCAAGTTTGTGGGGAAACTATTGTTATCCATCAATAATGATAACCCACCAGGTATAGACAACCTAGATGGAAGACTATTGAGAATGGTAGCAGACTGTATTAACCACCCCTATTTGGATGTCTTTACCCAAAGCCTAAAGGAGCTGAAGTAATTCCACTACCTAAATAGTAAAGCACCAGTTACAAGTCCCAGGTTTGGGGCTGGTGTAGCAGATAATACACTGCTCAAAAAAAGAAAGGGAACACTTAAACAACACAATGTAACTCCAAGTCAATCACACTTCTGTGAAATCAAACTGTCCACTTAGGAAGCAACACTGATTGACAATAAATTTCACATGCTGTTGTGCAAATGGAATAGACAACAGGTGGAAATTATAGGCAATTAGCAAGACACCCCCAATAAAGGAGTGGTTCTGCAGGTGGTGACCACAGACCACTTCTCAGTTCCTATGCTTCCTGGCGGATGTTTTGGTCACTTTTGAATGCTGGCGGTGCTTTCACTCTAGTGGTAGCATGAGACGGAGTCTACAACACACACAAGTGGCTCAGGTAGTGCAGCTCATCCAGGATGGCACATCAATGCGAGCTGTGGCAAGAAGGTTTGCTGTGTCTGTCAGCGTAGTGTCCAGAGCATGGAGGCGCTACCAGGAGACCAGCCAGTACATCAGGAGACGTGGAGGAGGCCGTAGGAGGGAAACAACCCAGCAGCAGGACCGCTACCTCCGCCTTTGTGCAAGGAGGAGCACTGCCAGAGGCCTGCAAAATTACCTCCAGCAGGCCACAAATGTGCATGTGTCTGCTCAAACGGTCAGAAACAGACTTCCTGAGGGTGGTATGAGGGCCCGACGTCCACAAGTGGGGGTTGTGCTTACAGCCCAACACCGTGCAGGACGTTTGGCATTTGCCAGAGAACACCAAGATTGGCAAATTCGCCACTGGCGCCCTGTGCTCTTCACAGATGAAAGCAGGTTCACACTGAGCACGTGACAGACATGACAGAGTCTGGAGACGCCGTGGAGAACGTTCTGCTGCCTGCAACATCCTCCAGCATGACCGGTTTGGCGGTGGGTCAGTCATGGTGTGGGGTGGCATTTCTTTGGGGGGGCCGCACAGCCCTCCATGTGCTCGCCAGAGGTAGCCTGACTGCCATTAGGTACCGAGATGAGATCCTCAGACCCCTTGTGAGACCATAGGCTGGTGCGGTTGGCCCTGGGTTCCTCCTAATGCAAGACAATGCTAGACCTCATGTGGCTGGAGTGTGTCAGCAGTTCCTGCAAGAGGAAGGCATTGATGCTATGGACTGGCCCGCCCGTTCCCCAGACCTGAATCCAATTGAGCACATCTAGGACATGTCTCGCTCCATCCACCAACGCCACGTTGCACCACAGACTGTCCAGGAGTTGGCGAATGCTTTAGTCCAGGTCTGGGAGGAGATCCCTCAGGAGACCATCCGCCACCTAATCAGGAGCATGCCCAGGCGTTGTAGGGAGGTCATACAGGCACGTGGAAGCCACACACACACTACTGAGCCTCATTTTGACTTGTTTTAAGGACATTACATCAAAGTTGGATCAGCCTGTAGTGTGGTTTTCCACTTTAATTTTGAGTGTGACTCCAAATCCAGACCTCCATGAGTTGATAAATTTGATTTTCCATTGATAATTTGTGTGATTTTGTTGTCCGCACATTCAACTATGTAAAGAAAAAAGTATTTAATAAGAATATTTCATTCATTCATTCTGATCTAGGATGTGTTATTTTTGTGTTCCTTATATACTGGCCAACAGTAGTATAAATGCATTGCAGTGGCTGACCTTTGGAGGACTGATATTTCAGTAAAAGCGTTCTTCCCCAATACAAATAAACTAATACATGAACACATGACCATACATTTTGTGTGCATCACAAACCCTTTCCTGGCTCAAACAGCCAACCAATCTGTTTGCTGCCTGTTCTTAGTAAACTGATGGAGAAAATGGTTTGAACAAATACAATGCAATTTTTCGAGTAAGCTAACTATAAGATGATAGTTGGAGCTGTATTGTTAGATTTCAGTGCAGCCTTGATGTTATTGATAATTTGTTACTGAAAAAAACTCACTTATGGCTTTACATCACCTGCCATCACATGGTTGGAGAATTACTTATCCAATAGAACTCAGTTTTCTTCAATGGAAGCTTCCCTAACATCATATGTACAGTGCAATATTCCACACGGCAGTTGCCTTGGGTCGTTACTCTTCTCTATTTTTACAAATAATTTGCCAATTGTCTTACAAGAAGCAAAATGACTGTATGCTGATGATTGCACACTTTACAAATCAGCACCTACATCCAGTAAGCTCACAGACTCTTAGCAAGGAGTTAAGTCTGTCAGAATGGGTAATTAACAAAGCTGTTTTGAAATACATCTAAACACTTAAATCATTGTATTTGGTTCAAAGCATTCTCTTAGACCTAAACCTCAACTTCACAAAGGGTGTAACCATTGAAGATGTTGAACTCCTAGGAGTAACATTGGATAGTCAGATCATGGTCAAGTCATATTGACAAAGTTATGAAGATGGGGAAAGGTACACATTACCAAAAGTATGTGGACACCTGCTCGTAGAACATCTCATTTCAAAATTATGGGCATTAATATGGAGTTGGCAATTTATCAATTTACCAAAAGACTCGCAGAAGTAATCGCCTTCAAACGGTTATTCTACGAAGTATTGACTCAGGGGTGTGAATACTTAGTTCCAGTCAAAAGTTTGGACACAGCTACTCATTCAAGGGTTTTTCTTTTCTTTTTATTATTTTCTACATTGTAGAATAATAGCAAAGACCTCAAAACTATGCAATAACACATGGAATCATGTCACCAAAAAAGTGTTTAAAATATATATTTTAGATACTTCAAAGTAGCCACAGCTTTGACAGCTTTGCACACTCTTGGCATTCTCAACCAGCTTCGTGAGGTCGTTACCTGGAATGCTTTTCCAACAGTCTTGAAGGAGTTCCCACATATGCTGAGCACTTTTTGGCTGCTTTTCCATTACTCTCTGGTCCAACTCATCTCAATTGGGTTGAGGTTGGGTGATTGTGGAGACCAGGTCATCTGATACAGCATTCCATCACTCTCCTTCTTGGTCAAATAGCCCTTACAGTCTGGAGATGTTTTGAGTCATTGTCCTGTTGAAAAACGAATGATAGTCCCACTAAGTGCAAACCAGATGGGATGGTGTATCACTGCAGAATGCTGTTGTAGCCATGCTGGTTAAGTGTGCCTTGAGATCTAAATAAATCACTGACAGTGTCACCATCACACCTCCATGCTTCACGGTGGGAACCACACATGTGGAGATCATCCGTTGTCTAGCAGTGATCCACTTGACAGAGTTAAAAGAATATGCAAATATTGTGCAATCCAGGTGTGCAACGATCTTCGGCTTACCCAGAAAGACTGTAATCGCTGCCATAGGTGATTGTATGTATAGACTCAGGATTGTGAATAGTTATGTAAATTAGATTTCTGAATTGAATTTTCTATAAATATGCTAAGATTTCTAAAAAACATGTTTTCACTTTGTCATTATGGGGTATTGGGTGAGATTTTTTTTTTAATCAATTTTGAATTCAGGCTGTAATACAAAATGTGGAACAAGTCAAGGGGTAAGAATAGCTTCTGAAGGCACCATAGGTGTAGAAAAGAGTGGTTCTTCAAGATGTTAGGCGTTACTGTGAATGAGTTAACTTTGAAGCTGTGAGTCAACTCTCAACATAGTGAATTTCCTACCTTTTTCAATATTCTTGATACATCACCAGAAGCGTACTGTATAGGTGTTCAGTCATCTCTAGTTTGTTGTCCCTGAACTAATGTAGGTAATATTTAAAAAAGCTGAACAAACTTAATTAATAAAATGGATTCCAGATGTTTAGATATTGGATGCACACAACCTTCTTGTTTTCAAACCTTAGGTCTAGAAACACTGAAAAGCAGAAAAACATGTGTACAAAACACAATCAACATGGTGTGCTAAAAAGAGACATTGTGTGAACGGAAGATATCCAACGAGTTTTTGATTTGGTTTGTGTTACACCATAATATTTCAAATATATATGAAAATTGTAATGTATGTAGAAAATGAGCAGTAATCTCCTGTACTCCACTCACCAATACAGTTTCTACTCATCAACGCTAGTTAAAAATATTTTTAAATAGTTGTGTTCAGAGCAAAATTCAAGATACTGTTTCATGCACTTAAGAGTGTCTCATATTATCACAGTTGACAACAAAACAAAACTTGGTCTTTACTACCCCATTCTGGCACGGTCTTCAGCATTGAGATTTTATACATTTTCTCCTGGCCAGTTATCAGGCTCATTGCAATACCAGAAGCTAGGGTAGAAAGATGGTAACACATACATAAATAACAATTTGGGGTAACAAACCCTCACGATTTCCCCAGTATTTGTGTGTCGTGTCAGTCATGGAAAACACATCACAATATACACTACCGTTCAAAAGTTTGGGGTCACTTAGAAATGTCCTTGTTTTTGAACGAAGAGTTTTTTTTTAATTGTCCATTTAAAATAACTTAAAATTGATCAGAAATACAGTGTAGACATTGTTACTGTTGTAAATGACTATTGTAGCTGGAAACGGCTGATTTTTAATGGAATATCTACATAGGTGTACAGAGGCCCATTAACAGCAACCACCACTCCACATTGTGTTAGCTAATTTTAAAAGGGTAACTAGTCTTTAGACTAGTTGAGTATCTGGAGCATCAGCATTTGGTGGTTCGATTACAGGCTCAGATTGGCAAGAAACAAAGAACTTTCTTCTAAAACTCATCAGTCTATTTCTTGTTCTGAGAAATGAAGGCTACTCAATGCCAGAAATTGCCAAGATACTGAAGATCTCGTACAACGCTGTGTACTACTCCCTTCACAGAACAGCGCAAACTGTCTCTAACCAGAATAGAAAGAGGAGTGGGAGGCCCCGGTGCACAACTGAGCAAGAGGACAAGTACATTAGTGTCTAGTTTGAGAAACAGACGCCTTACAAGTCCTCAACTGGCAGCTTCATTAAATAGTACCCGCATAACACCAGTCTCAACGTCAACAGTGAAGAGGCGACTCTGGGATGCTGGCCTTCTAGGCAGAGTTGCAAAGAAAAAGCAATTTCTCAGACTGGCCAATAAAAAGAAAAGATTAAGATGGGCAAAATAACACAGACACTGTACAGAGAAAGATTGGGAAAAAGTGTTATGGACAGACAAATCTAAGTTTGAGGTGTTCAGATCACAAAGAAGGACATTTGTGAGACAGAAAAATTGCTGGAGGAGTACTTGACACCATCTGTCAAGCATGGTGAAGGCAATGTGATGGTCTGGAGGTGCTTTGGTGGTGGTAAAGTGGGAGATTTGTACAGGGTAAAAGGGATCTTGAAGAAGGAAGGCTATCACTCCATTTTGCAACGCCATGCCATACCATGTGGACACCGCATAACTGGAGCCAATTTCCTCCAACAGTACAATGACCCAAAGCAGAGCTCCAAACTATGCAATAACTATTTAGGGAAGAAGCAGTCAGCTGCTATTCTGTCTATAATGGAGTGGCCAGCACAGTCACTGGATCTCAACCCTATTGAGCTGTTGTGGGAGCAGCTTGACAGTATAGTACGTAAGAAGTGCCCATCAAGTCAATCCAACTTGTGGGAGGTGCTTCAGGAAGCATGGGATGAAATCTCTTCAGACTACCTCAACAAATTGACAACTAGAATGCCAAAAGTCTGCAAGGTTGTAATTGCTGCAAATGGATGATTCTTTGCCGAAAGCAAAGTTTGACGGACACAATTATTATTTCAATGAAAAATCATTATTTATAACCTTGTCAACGTCTTGACTATATGTCCTATTCATTTTGCCACTCATTTCATGTATGTTTTCATGGAAAACAAGGACATTTCTAAGTGACCCCAAACTTTTGAACGGTAGTGTACATGGCAGCAATATTTAACTGAATGATCATGCTTTACGTATAGTGAGTTGTGATTTGAAGCAAATGCATTACTATTTGAATAACAAAATATCTGACCTTTTCGTCTAGAGGTGGGTTGTCCACCCACAACCATGTTTTCTCTTGTTGTGCATCCGTTAGCCCGATCCAGAACTCAATGTCATTGTTAAGGATATTTTTTTAAAGAACTTTCTCATCTCAAAAGGTCTTTACCAGAAAGTTGAACAGAAAATTAATATTAGAGTACTGCTCTGGGTTAACACAGTCATCTAAGGCCTTAGTAAAAGGTGATTGTAGATGTACTTTATCATAACGTCATTGAATAGTAATACTGTTGGCTGTCTATGACGACCAGGAGTCCCCCCATGGAAATACACATATCCCGACTGATTCCAGGTCAGTTAATCAGTGGAGAAGTAATAGCACATTTCCCCCCCCCCCCCCCCCATGTTGCTCCCAGCCTTTGGCACATAGACTGGTATTCCCTGTGGAGGAAAGGAACAAAAATAACCCTAATGCCATTCAGTGTCCCACATCAATCATATGTCTACAGTCCCATTCCAAAAACAGAGTATTTATGTAATTATATACCATAGTATATGAACAGGGAAAATGTTACTGTCTTTCATGTTACTGACAGCATATGTTACTCTCTTTCATGTTACTGACAGCATAGATTCATATATTGACCTGAGACATTTTCACGACTGCCATTATGAATATAAACATGTTGATTTACTATCCATATATATTTCACCTGCCTAAATAGGAATAAGGAGTGACTAAAGCTTAAACCTAACATTTCACCCTATAAAACCATTGATTTCTGTGTATTTCTTGTTCCATTTTGTATCCTGGAAATGTACATTTGATATATTAATTCCAATTTAGTAAATTCTAGAAATGTAAAACACATGCCTATTTAATGTTGAAATCTTTTAGGTAATACTTGTAGGTATTACTGAATAGTGTGCCACCATTTGGGACATTTCTGCATAGTAGAATCTACTCAGCTGTGGTTGTGGGGCAAGTGGGTGGAATTCTCTGCTCAATCAATTCTTGATTTAGCCAATTTTTTTAAAACTAAGAATGAATCCAAAAGCTAGTCACATGACTACCACTTCTCTCTTCTTGTTGAATCATGAAATCCATAATTTACTCATAAATGTAATGGTAAAGGCCATAACAAAACCATTGCTACAAAACCAAAGATATTGATCTGTTTTAAGCAATCAATCATATGTCATCTTGAAAACTATACACTTTTATACTAATATCACCAATCTGAGGTAAAATGGATGTGTAATTCCACTACATTTTCTGGGGTGAAAATTAAGGTTTGTGTAGGTTATCAACAGTAACTGTCCACATTATGGAAATTAGCAGAATATGCAATTTACAATGGCAAAATATTTCAACATGTCTATTTAAGATGATAGTATACACTATATATACAAAAGTATGTGGACACCCCGTCAAATGAGTGGATTTGGCTATTTCAGCCACACCTGTTGCTGACAGGTGTATAAAATCGAGCACAGAGCCATGTAATCTCCATAGACAGACATTGGCCTTACTGAAGAGCTCAGTGAATTTCAACATGGCACCACCTTTTCAACAAGTCAGTTAGTCAAATTTCTGCCCTGCTATAGCTGCCCCGATCAACTATAAGTGCTGTTATTGTGAATTGGAAACGTCTAGGAGCAACAACGGCTCAGCCTTTAAGTGGTAGGCCACACAAGCTCACAGAACGGGAGTCCCCGCAGCAAGCCTTCCCAAAAGAGTGGAGGCTATTATAGCAGCAAAGGGGGAGCCAATGCCATATGCCCATAATTCTGGAATGAGATGTTCGACGAGCAGCTGTCCACATACTTTTGGTAATGTAGTTTGTTGCCCACTCGCAAACTATTGCAACAATGACATCTCTTTCTCACTCATTTAACCATTTAGAGAGTAAAATAATGCTCTCAACCACATTTTAACCAGGTGCTCTAGACTAGAGCCTCCATCGTCTGTACAGCAGCCTGAACGTTTGACATCCCTACCTTTTAGGTTTCTCTTTGTGTCTAGTCCATTGTACTGGCCTGTGTGATGTGTAGGACTTTGATGCATTTTATAGCTTTGTTTATCGTTTATCACCTGAAAATTCAGTCTCAGCCAACAATTGTTGATATCCTCTGTCCCTTACCTGACCCTTACAGACGCAGATGCCGGACCCGAAGACGTTCAAGCAGCACTTTGAGAGCAAGCATCCCAAATCCCCAATGCCCCCAGAGCTGGATGATGTTGAGGCTTAAAAGACCAACACACACAATGGACCTACAGCTGGGTTAAGATGCTCTCATCATTCAGACTCCCAGTTTACATGTTAGAAGCAAACTCTTTCGCCATGCTAAAGTTGTATTTTGTATGACTCAATATGTGGATATTTTGTCACTCATCGCCTTTCATGTTGTGATTCACAGACACACGATGACCACGATTAGAGCGCTGCAACTGGAACTTAATGGCGTCAAGAGACAAAATACTGAGACCCCTGGACATGGGTGGGGGATATTTGTGACAATGACATAAAAAGGGGGGCAGAAGCACACCAGCACCCCATATTATATGTCCAACCGTCCCTGAACTTCAGACTCTTTTGAAGCGCCCATCTTAATTATATGAGCCCACTCTACCTACATCCCTTTTCCCCATGGTGCTTCCTTCATTAATACCTCATTCAGTAACATCTAGACTGTTACACGTCTAAAAGTATCAGGGTGTTACTGTTTTTGCAACTTTTTCTCAGTTGTGTAACACTGTCTTACTTTAACCACCAACTCTTTTCTATACCTCCTCCCATACACTCTTGTGCAAATCATTTCTGCTTTCTTTGAGAATGGTGTCATAGTGGAAAGGATTTGTTATTTGCCTGGTTGAAATAGTGCCAAAATCACTGTGGATAGTCACCTGGTCCACGTTGTAACAGTTGTATTTTGCATTTGACCATTTCCAAGAAATGTAGTAATATATATGAAATCATTCCTCTGCCTATTTGATCCATTCTGAAGGAAAGCAGTGAATATGTTTTGTGTGTGAGAGTGAATATGTATGCCTTGTAAATCTAGCAGAAAATGTGTTGCTTCCAAATGCAAGTTAAACGCCATTCCGTCTATACTGATACCAGACAAATGCATACTTACAAGTATTTTCAAATGTATTTCCAATATACTGGAATGCTATGTAGCTGAAGAGGGGTTGGAGTTTCTGGAGGTCTGTGTTCACTGGCAATTCCTCTCACTTCTGCATCAAATCAACCTCTACAATATATATTTTACTTATTTTCTTACAAATATAGCAGTACACAGTCCTCCATAAATATATTGACAATGACACATTCCTGTGTATTGGATCCTCTGTACATAGAAAATCTGCAAACAAATAGGAATGACATTTGCCATTGCTTCTAACTTGTACTTGTTCAAAGTATAATTAAAGAAATGTAAAAAAAAAAATGTAATTTGTCACGCACTTATGGTCCATATTTTTTGAGTTTTAATTGAACCATGTGTAGTACATCTAAAAGAGACAATGAGAAATTCTTGGTTCAACAAGACAACAGTCATCAAAAGGGTAGAAATGTAGCGTTGCACATGTCACAGTACTTTACAGCTTTGATTGGATACATATAATATATGACAAAGGGTGATGTAATTATCTGAATTACTGTAGATGTGAATAGTTTAAGAGTGAAGTATGGTTATAAGTCGAATGCGAAGATCCGTCGTTATGAAAGAGGTAATGGGTGTTATTCATATACCATTCTCACACTCAATATCAATATATTATACTGAACAAAAATGTAAACACCACACAAAAGTTTATTTCTCAAATTTTCATGAATTTTACATAAGTTTACATCCATGTTAGTGAGCATTTCTTCTTTGCCAAAATAATCCATCCACCTGACAGGTGGGGCATTTCAATAAACTGATTAAACAGCATGCTCATTAGACAAGTGCACCTTGTGCTGGGGACAATAACAGGCCACCTTATAATGTGCAGTTTTTCCACACAACATACTCACAGTTTTTTCTCAAATTTTGATGGAGCATGCTGACTGGTGGAATGTCCACCAGAGCTGTTGCTGGAGTAGTAATTTCTCTACCAATGTCGTTGTAGAGAATTTGGAAGTATGTCCAAGTGCAGACCAATTTTAACCATGACAGCTCAGGACCTCCACATCCAGCTCCTTAACATGCAGTATCATCTGAGATCAGACACCCCGATAGCTGATGAAACTGAAGAATTTGTCAGAAGAAACCGTCACAGGGAAGCCCATCTGCGTGCTCGTCGTACTCACCAGGGTCTTGACCTGACTTCAGTGGACAAATGCTCACCTTTGATGGCCACTGGCACACTGAAGAAGTGTGCTCTTCATGGATGAATCCTGCATCGCGTGGGCAAGCGGTTTGCTGATGTCAACATTGTGAACAGAGTGCCCCATGGTGGCGGTGGGGTTATGGTATGGGGAAATAAACTATGGACAACGAACACAATTGCATTTTATCGATGGCAATTTGAATTGAAAGCACAGAGAAACCGTGACGAGATCCTGAGGCCCATTGTTTCATTCATCCGCCGCCAACAACTCATATTTCAGGATGGTAATGCGCGGTCCCATGTTGCAAGGATCTGTACACAATTCCCGGAAGCTGAAAATATCAACATTCTTCCATGTCCTGCATACTCACAAGCATGTTTGGCATGCTCTGGATCAACGTGCAGGACAGCATGTTCCAGTTCCTGACAAAATCCAGCAACTTTAAAAAAATATTGAAAAGGAGTAGGACAACATTCCACAGGCGTCAATCAACAGCCTGATCAACTCTATGCTAAGGTGATGTGGGCTCCCGAGTAGCGTAGCGGTCTAAGGTACTGTGTCAGTCGTGCAAGAGGTGTCACTGGTTCAAATCCAAGCTGCATTATTATTGTTATTTGACCCTGCTGGTAATCTATGAACATTAGAACATCTTGGCCATGTTCTGTTATAATCTCCACCGGGCACAGCCAGAAGAGGACTGGCCACCCCCCATACCCTCTATAGGTTTCTTCCTAGGTTCTGGCCTTTCTAGGGAGTTTTTCCTAGCCACTGTGCTTCTACACCTGCATTGCTTGCTGTTTGAGGTTTTAGGCTGGTTTCTGTACAGCACTTTGTGACATCAGCTGATGTAAGAATGGTTTTTATAAATACATTTGATTGATTAATTGCATCACACCCGGCCGTGATTGGGAGTCCCATAGGGCGGGGCACAATTGGCCCAGCGTCATCCGGGGTAGGTCGTCATTGTAAATAAGAATCTGTTCTTAACTGACTTGCCTAGTTAAAAAATGTTATATTAAAATATATATATATATATATTACATTAAATGTGTCCCGCTGCATGAGGCAAATGGTGGTCACACCAGATACTGACTGGTTTTCTGATCCACGCTCCTATCTTCATTTAAAAAGGTATCTGTTACCAACAGATGCACATCTGTATTCCCAGTCATGTGAAATCCATAGATTAGGGCCTAAAGAACATATTTTAATTGACTGATGTCCTTATATGAACTATAACTCAGTAAAATCATTGAAATTGTTGCATGTTGAGTTTATATTTATGTTCAGTGTAGATACATACTATTGCTATCAACCCTGTTTGTATCTTTTGGAACAATGGTAGTGAGGTTTATTAAAATGATGTAGAATAGATGGGCCACCACAGATGTTACAGGCATCCACAGGTCTTGACCACCATGTTGCGATGCTTCTTTAGGATCACATTGTTGTTGTCCTCGTAGAAGAGTACAGAGATGGGACTGAGCTTGGTGGGTGCGCAGAACGCTTTGGGAACCTCATCTGGCTTCAAAAGGTGAACCTGCCATGAAAAAAGGTCAATCAGATTTATTCATACATACACTTTGATATAATCAATGATAATATCCTGTTTATAAAAGAGGTATGGATTATTATTATGCAGATGCTTCAGTGCTCTCCTACCTCAGTGGGATGTGGTTTCGCCCCCCTTGTCTGAATGTGTATGTGTTTTATATATGTTTTATCCCGGGTTGTCTGTGCTCCACAAGACTTTATAGCCCACTGAGCCAAAGCCTAGACTTTCAGAAGTTCAACAACAACTTCCATGAAACAAGCTAAAACATTTCAATGGGCCATTGACCTAGCTAGTGACTTTAAAAAAAAGATTTGGTCTTTAAGTTTTATATTATACACACACAACATAGGAAAGCCTCTGGTGACAAAATAGGGTCAATGGAATTAGAATGATGACCAGGAATTGTATAGGATTCTAATGGTAACCATAGCGTTCCAAACTCATTTCTATGGCAACACAGCTGTCAATTTTGTAAACAACAATTTCAAATATATGTGTTGCCATGAGACATCTAACCGTTAGAACATATCGGCGTTCTATTGAACGTTTTCTGTTCGAAAACAAGAACAACTTCAATTTGCTGTTCAACAACAACAAACTTGACGGATTTTTGAGACCTGAGATTGAAACATCGACTGGAAAATGCCTGGGTGCTTTTCAAGATTGACGGAGAGAGTGCGAGGACGTCGGCAGCCTTCTGCGTCGACAGGTTGTTCAAATTCATTTATGGGTTGTTTTTGTTGTCTTTTTCCGTTTTGCAGGGTTCGCGATCGTCGGGAGGTGGACAGCGACAGCGACTTCGAAGAGGGTACGTGGAGTTTTAAACTTCTTATTTTACCACATTCAACATTGACAATGTAATTTGTTAAATGTTGTGTATTTCTGTAATCCAAACTTTCAAGGTAACGTTAACTTGAGTAATTGTTGCTAAGCAATGCACTTTTGCTAGTAGTACTAGCTAGCGCGCTACGTTTTACGTCCTAATAATTGTTTGTTTGTTTTCCTTTTCCTACTTTTAGAATCAACTGTACTGGATGAGGTCCAGTTGGATGTGCCACTGCTGCCAGTTATCCTTCATGTCCAGGATGCTGCTATCATCCTTGAGGATGTGCCAACTATCCTTGAGGTACACTTTTCAGAAAGCTTTTGGTTTTATGTTTGAAAAATATCCCACATATTCATTCTGAAAATCTTTGTTGTCTGCTTTAGGAGGCCACTGGTAATTGGCAGCTGATACCGATTAGGTTCAGCCCCCTGTACTGTGGGCCTGTTGTGATCAGGGTAAGAGAACCACACACAGTCACATCACCGTTACAATGTTTGCTGTTTCTAACCTGAATGTACTGTAATGTCACCCCCCTCTTGTGCAGAACAATGCCAGTCTGGTGGCTAAAGCCTGGAGAACTTTCCAGTTCATCAGCCCCATTATCACCTACATGCGTGGGGGATCCCAGGTAGGTGTCTTTGTAACTATCTAGTCCTAATCTACATTGTCCGAGTCATGTGATCAAGATGGAAATATGTTACAGCGATGGCTGATGTTGTTTTGTTGATGTTACTTGTCGTTTCTCTCCACAGCAGGTGGTGGTGAGGATGCACCATGTGAGTAGGGTTCGAGGCCTGGAGACTCAACTGGTGTGGGCCATCTCCAAGGAGACAGCCAGGCTTAGTCCAGAGGGCATCCCCTACTGTGCCACCAAGGTGCAGTCCGTCACTTGGATCCAGGTAAGATGTGAATACTACTGAAATAGTATTAGATTAGGCTTTTCTTCACTTAACATGTCATCCTTAACATGTCATCTCTCTCTGTCAGTATGTGGCTTGCAGGGTGACCCAGTATGCGTCTCACCTCCGCCACGAGACGTCTGTGGACGTGACGTTAGGCTGCTACCAGGTAAATACAATTTTTCCTATGTATATAGAATACCAATTACTGTGCATTTTTCCATTAGATATGCTCTGTTTTCTAATAATGTGTGTGTGTGGTAAACAGGTGTGTTGTGTGTGTTTTTGGAGCAGCAGACTGATGTCTCGGTGGTGTACGCCACTCTCCACATGGGGCTGGATGGGCTGCTCTCCTCCTCGGCATGGTCGGAGGCTGCCTCCGTCTCTACGCCCACCAATCAGCAGTTCACTGAGCCAGAGCCTGAAGGCCACAACTGCTATGAGGTCAGATGTTAGACACACAGCTACACATTCTATAGACTAGTAGCATTAAGATCCATCCATTGGCCCATTGTTTGTCATGTCATGTCACTGATGTTGAATGTTTGTTATGTTGTTGTAGGGCTGGGAGGAGGACCTGCTGCCTGAGGAGAGGGAGGTTCCTCTGCTAAAGTGAGTTCCTCTAAATATCTGTGTAGTCTGGGCTTGTCAGATGCTGAAGGATAGTTGTCACCATCCTATATCCCCATTGACTCTACTGGTTGACATTCTCCATTCCCTCCCTCCCACAGCCTCTACCTTACCACCAAGAGAGTGGAGGACATCGCCCTGAGGCTCGTCTCCCTGCGCCAGGCCTTCACTGTGAGTGGACCCACTTAAAATGTTTCTCTCTGTATCTTCTTGTTCTGTCTGTCTCCTAGAGGAAGATGGGTGTCTCACCCTAACTCTTCCCTCTTCTCTAGACACTGCTTTGTTCCACCCTGAGCAGGAACCATCTGTTTGTGGCAGGAAAGGTCCTAATGGGCGCACTGGTTCAGGCCCACCACATGGTAGCTCACTAACTCATTATTCATTCAAGGGAAAGAGAGCATCCTCAGTGGGAAATGTGTTCTGTTCATTAACATCAACGCTCTTTGCTTTGTGATAGGACGAGGCCGAATTCATCCGTGCCTATAATGACTTTGTGGACTACCTGAGTGACCCCTCGAAGGAGATTGACATTGAGAGGGAGCTGGCTGAGGCAATTATAAAAGAGGTATGGATTATTATTATGCAGATGCTTCAGTGCTCTCCTACCTCAGTGGGATGTGGTTTCGCCCCCCTTGTCTGAATGTGTATGTGTTTTATATATGTTTTATCCCGGGTTGTCTGTGCTCCACAAGACTTTATAGCCCACTGAGCCAAAGCCTAGACTTTCAGAAGTTCAACAACAACTTCCATGAAACAAGCTAAAACATGTCAATGGGCCATTGACCTAGCTAGTGACTTTAAAAAAAAGATTTGGTCTTTAAGTTTTATATTATACACACACAACATAGGAAAGCCTCTGGTGACAAAATAGGGTCAATGGAATTAGAATGATGACCAGGAATTGTATAGGATTCTAATGGTAACCATAGCGTTCCAAACTCATTTCTATGGCAACACAGCTGTCAATTTTGTAAACAACAATTTCAAATATATGTGTTGCCATGAGACATCTAACCGTTAGAACATATCGGCGTTCTATTGAACGTTTTCTGTTCGAAAACAAGAACAACTTCAATTTGCTGTTCAACAACAACAAACTTGACGGATTTTTGAGACCTGAGATTGAAACATCGACTGGAAAATGCCTGGGTGCTTTTCAAGATTGACGGAGAGAGTGCGAGGACGTCGGCAGCCTTCTGCGTCGACAGGTTGTTCAAATTCATTTATGGGTTGTTTTTGTTGTCTTTTTCCGTTTTGCAGGGTTCGCGATCGTCGGGAGGTGGACAGCGACAGCGACTTCGAAGAGGGTACGTGGAGTTTTAAACTTCTTATTTTACCACATTCAACATTGACAATGTAATTTGTTAAATGTTGTGTATTTCTGTAATCCAAACTTTCAAGGTAACGTTAACTTGAGTAATTGTTGCTAAGCAATGCACTTTTGCTAGTAGTACTAGCTAGCGCGCTACGTTTTACGTCCTAATAATTGTTTGTTTGTTTTCCTTTTCCTACTTTTAGAATCAACTGTACTGGATGAGGTCCAGTTGGATGTGCCACTGCTGCCAGTTATCCTTCATGTCCAGGATGCTGCTATCATCCTTGAGGATGTGCCAACTATCCTTGAGGTACACTTTTCAGAAAGCTTTTGGTTTTATGTTTGAAAAATATCCCACATATTCATTCTGAAAATCTTTGTTGTCTGCTTTAGGAGGCCACTGGTAATTGGCAGCTGATACCGATTAGGTTCAGCCCCCTGTACTGTGGGCCTGTTGTGATCAGGGTAAGAGAACCACACACAGTCACATCACCGTTACAATGTTTGCTGTTTCTAACCTGAATGTACTGTAATGTCACCCCCCTCTTGTGCAGAACAATGCCAGTCTGGTGGCTAAAGCCTGTAGAACTTTCCAGTTCATCAGCCCCATTATCACCTACATGCGTGGGGGATCCCAGGTATGTGTCTTTGTAACTATCTAGTCCTAATCTACATTGTCCGAGTCATGTGATCAAGATGGAAATATGTTACAGCGATGGCTGATGTTGTTTTGTTGATGTTACTTGTCGTTTCTCTCCACAGCAGGTGGTGGTGAGGATGCACCATGTGAGTAGGGTTCGAGGCCTGGAGACTCAACTGGTGTGGGCCATCTCCAAGGAGACAGCCAGGCTTAGTCCAGAGGGCATCCCCTACTGTGCCACCAAGGTGCAGTCCGTCACTTGGATCCAGGTAAGATGTAAATACTACTGAAATAGTATTAGATTAGGCTTTTCTTCACTTATTCCATTTGGCCTTAACATGTCATCTCTCTCTGTCAGTATGTGGCTGGCAGGGTGACCCAGTATGCGTCTCACCTCCGCCACGAGACATCGGTGGACGTGACGTTTGGCTGCTACCAGGTAAATAAAAATGTTCCTATGTATATAGAATACCAATTACTGTTCATTTTTCCATTAGATATGCTCTGTTTTCTAATAATGCGTGTGTGTGGTAAACAGGTGTGTTGTGTGTGTTTTTGGAGCAGCAGACTGATGTCTCGGTGGTGTACGCCACTCTCCACATGGGGCTGGATGGGCTGCTCTCCTCCTCGGCATGGTCGGAGGCTGCCTCCGTCTCTACGCCCACCAATCAGCAGTTCACTGAGCCAGAGCCTGAAGGCCACAACTGCTATGAGGTCAGATGTTAGACACACAGCTACACATTCTATAGACTAGTAGCATTAAGATCCATCCATTGGCCCATTGTTTGTCATGTCATGTCACTGATGTTGAATGTTTGTTCTGTTGTTGTAGGGCTGGGAGGAGGACCTGCTGCCTGAGGAGAGGGAGGTTCCTCTGCTAAAGTGAGTTCCTCTAAATATCTGTGTAGTCTGGGCTTGTCAGATGCTGAAGGATAGTTGTCACCATCCTATATCCCCATTGACTCTACTGGTTGACATTCTCCATTCCCTCCCTCCCACAGCCTCTACCTTACCACCAAGAGAGTGGAGGACATCGCCCTGAGGCTCGTCTCCCTGCGCCAGGCCTTCACTGTGAGTGGACCCACTTAAAATGTTTCTCTCTGTATCTTCTTGTTCTGTCTGTCTCCTAGAGGAAGATGGGTGTCTCACCCTAACTCGTCCCTCTTCTCTAGACACTGCTTTGTTCCACCCTGAGCAGGAACCATCTGTTTGTGGCAGGAAAGGTCCTAATGGGCGCACTGGTTCAGGCCCACCACATGGTAGCTCACTAACTCACTAATTACTTCAAGGGAAAGAGGACGTCCTCAGTGGGAAATGTGTTCTGTTCACTAACATCAACGCTCTTTGCTTTGTGATAGGACGAGGCCGAATTCATCCGTGCCTATAATGACTTTGTGGACTACCTGAGTGACCCCTCAAAGGAGATTGACATCGAGAGGGAGCTGGCTGAGGCAAAGGTGAGTTCATTAACTCTTTCATGTCTCACTTTGGGTTCTTCCACATGCATGTCTTTTATACATCACAGTATCTGATCTATTTGAAATCGTTCCTATTTTCTTGTCCTAGATCCATCATGTTAACCTGATAGATGTCCTCTTTGAACTGGTGCTGTTTGGGTTGATGATAGCTCAGAAGTCCCTGATGGTGGTAAGTAGCATCTCACTGGTACATGTTTCGATGTCTCGCTATTAGCAAATTCACTTCAATTTCTCTTCTCTCCTCCTCTGTTTCCTTTAGCACCCTGGTGGGTTCATGGAGCGTCTGTACGCTCTCCTGTACTCCTTCCTGCCCGCTGCTGCCAGCATTGAGCCAAAGGCTGAGAGATACCTGCTGATGCTCAATGTAAGAGTCAAGAGTTTACTTCCTTATTCCTAGTTGACCTGAATAACAGGGTTTCGATGACATTTTACAGGGAGTAACTCTCCTTGTCTCTTTCCTCTTGGTAAGCTAGTAACTCGGAGCCATTATCTATGTGTTGTGTGGTGTTCTCTTCAGGGCGGGCTGATGGCTCTGCTTGATGACATGTTTGGGCAGCAGCTGGCCTGGTACTTTAACCCAGAATCTCTGGTCACTGAGCTCTCCAGCCTCCTGGAGTACCACCTGGAGAACCTCATGGCCAGCATGTAGTCCTACTGCAGAGATCTGAAAGGCCACTCTCTCTCTGTCTGTCCATCTCTCTCTCTCTCTCTGTCCGTCCATCTCTCTCTCTCTCGCTCTCCATCCATATCTCTCTCTCTGTCCATCTCTCTTTCTCTCTCTCAGGATTTGAGGACTTGAAGTGCTTTGTTGAACCTTGATTAGTTAACACAAATTAAATTTAATGTATTCTCTTGTTTTCTCTCCCCACAGGATTCTTGTGACACTTTGCCACCTAACAGGGATCTAGACACTAATGCACTACATTACTTTGCACTGAATTTTACATTTTTAAATAAAATAACTGGTAGTTTAAAAGCATTTGTCTCTGTCTTTTCATTTACTTGATCATTTCATCACAATTTCCTCTTCCTGGAGTTATGAGGCTAATATTACATGAACAATTATGCTTTATTCTTTAGATATGGAAATTAACAACAATCAATTGTGCGAGAGGGGGAGATGAGGTTACACGTCCTGTTAAAACTAACACAGCTCAAAAACCAAACGGAATCTGGGAATAATGTGTACATCACTGGTTAGAGGACAATGTGTAGTAGACAGCTAGCTAGGCCTACATTTAGAAGTGTTGCATTTTGATTCAAGTGGGTCGCCAACACGGTAAGTGTAATGCAACTCTTTTTTTGTTCATCACTTCCATCAATGTCACGCTGAAATCAATAGAATGGGGGTTAAATGGTGGTGTAGCACTGTTTGAAGTAACACTATTCACACTTGGAATAACCTATACACGGTTGGTTAGATGAACTTGTAGAGGAATTCCATTTTTATCTTGGAATGTCAGGTGTTGATTTCGGTAGGAAACAGACCACTTTTTTGTTAGCTATCTTTAACTTAAACGAAATCACGACGCGACATAGGATATGACACGACAGTTTGACTGTCAAATCCATGTATTGGTGTGTGGCCATAGACTTTTATAGAGAGAGCGCGTTTCATTTTCTTTGCCATTTCATTAATATATGTGGCATTTCTAAGTCCTGCATAACCCTACTGGGTTATGTGACAAAATCATTGGTACAAAACCACAGATATTGATCTGTTTTAAGCAGTCAATCATATGTCATCTTGAAAACTATACACTTTTATACTAATATCACCAATCTGAGGTAAAATGGATGTGTAATTCCACAACATTTTCTGGGGTGAAAATTAAGGTTTGTGTAGGTTATTAACACAAACTGTCCACATTAGGGAAATTCGCAGAATATACAATTTACTATGGCAAAATATTTCAACATGTCTATTTAAGATGATAGTATACACTATATATACAAAAGTATGTGGACACCCCGTCAAATTAGTGGATTTGGCTATTTCAGCCACACCCGTTGCTGACAGGTGTATAAAATCGAGCACAGAGCCATGTAATCTCCATAGACAGACATTGGCCTTACTGAAGAGCTCAGTGAATTTCAACATGGCACCACCTTTTCAACAAGTCAGTTAGTCAAATTTCTGTCCTGCTATAGCTGCCCCGGTCAACTATAAGTGCTGTTATTGTGAATTGGAAACGTCTAGGAGCAACAACGGCTCAGCCTTTAAGTGGTAGGCCACACAAGCTCACAGAACGGGAGTCCCCGCAGCAAGCCTTCCCAAAAGAGTGGAGGCTATTATAGCAGCAAAGGGGGAGCCAATGCCATATGCCCATAATTCTGGAATGAGATGTTCGACGAGCAGCTGTCCACATACTTTTGGTAATGTAGTTTGTTGCCCACTCGCAAACTATTGCAACAATGACATCTCTTTCTCACTCATTTAACCATTTAGAGAGTAAAATAATGCTCTCAACCACATTTTAACCAGGTGCTCTAGACTAGAGCCTCCATCGTCTGTACAGCAGCCTGAACGTTTGACATCCCTACCTTTTAGGTTTCTCTTTGTGTCTAGTCCATTGTACTGGCCTGTGTGATGTGTAGGACTTTGATGCATTTTATTGCTTTGTTTATCGTTTATCACCTGAAAATTCAGTCTCAGCCAACAATTGTTGATATCCTCCGTCCCTTACCTGACCCTTACAGACGCAGATGCCGGACCCGAAGACGTTCAAGCAGCACTTTGAGAGCAAGCATCCCAAATCCCCAATGCCCCCAGAGCTGGATGATGTTGAGGCTTAAAAGACCAACACACACAATGGACCTACAGCTGGGTTAAGATGCTCTCATCATTCAGACTCCCAGTTTACATGTTAGAAGCAAACTCTTTCCCAATGCTAAAGTTGTATTTTGTATGACTCAATATGTGGATATTTTGTCACTCATCGCCTTTCATGTTGTGATTCACAGACACACGATGACCACGATTAGAGCGCTGCAACTGGAACTTAATGGCGTCAAGAGACAAAATACTGAGACCCCTGGACATGGGTGGGGGATATTTGTGACAATGACATAAAAGGGGGGCAGAAGCACACCAGCACCCCATATTATATGTCCAACCGTCCCTGAACTTCAGACTCTTTTGAAGCGCCCATCTTAATTATATGAGCCCACTCTACCTACATCCCTTTTCCCCATGGTGCTTCCTTCATTAATACCTCATTCAGTAACATCTAGACTGTTACACGTCTAAAAGTATCAGGGTGTTACTGTTTTTGCAACTTTTTCTCAGTTGTGTAACGCTGTCTTACTTTAACCACCAACTCTTTTCTATACCTCCTCCCATACACTCTTGTGCAAATCATTTCTGCTTTCTTTGAGAATGGTGTCATAGTGGAAAGGATTTGTTATTTGCCTGGTTGAAATAGTGCCAAAATCACTGTGGATAGTCACCTGGTCCACGTTGTAACAGTTGTATTTTGCATTTGACCATTTCCAAGAAATGTAGTAATATATATGAAATCATTCCTCTGCCTATTTGATCCATTCTGAAGGAAAGCAGTGAATATGTTTTGTGTGTGAGAGTGAATATGTATGCCTTGTAAATCTAGCAGAAAATGTGTTGCTTCCAAATGCAAGTTAAACGCCATTCCGTCTATACTGATACCAGACAAATGCATACTTACAAGTATTTTCAAATGTATTTCCAATATACTGGAATGCTATGTAGCTGAAGAGGGGTTGGAGTTTCTGGAGGTCTGTGTTCACTGGCAATTCCTCTCACTTCTGCATCAAATCAACCTCTACAATATATATTTTACTTATTTTCTTACAAATATAGCAGTACACAGTCCTCCATAAATATATTGACAATGACACATTCCTGTGTATTGGATCCTCTGTACATAGAAAATCTGCAAACAAATAGGAATGACATTTGCCATTGCTTCTAACTTGTACTTGTTCAAAGTATAATTAAAGAAATGTAAAAAAAAAAATGTAATTTGTCACGCACTTATGGTCCATATTTTTTGAGTTTTAATTGAACCATGTGTAGTACATCTAAAAGAGACAATGAGAAATTCTTGGTTCAACAAGACAACAGTCATCAAAAGGGTAGAAATGTAGCGTTGCACATGTCACAGTACTTTACAGCTTTGATTGGATACATATAATATATGACAAAGGGTGATGTAATTATCTGAATTACTGTAGATGTGAATAGTTTAAGAGTGAAGTATGGTTATAAGTCGAATGCGAAGATCCGTCGTTATGAAAGAGGTAATGGGTGTTATTCATATACCATTCTCACACTCAATATCAATATATTATACTGAACAAAAATGTAAACACCACACAAAAGTTTATTTCTCAAATTTTCATGAATTTACATAAGTTTACATCCATGTTAGTGAGCATTTCTTCTTTGCCAAAATAATCCATCCACCTGACAGGTGGGGCATTTCAATAAACTGATTAAACAGCATGCTCATTAGACAAGTGCACCTTGTGCTGGGGACAATAACAGGCCACCTTATAATGTGCAGTTTTTCCACACAACATACTCACAGTTTTTTCTCAAATTTTGATGGAGCATGCTGACTGGTGGAATGTCCACCAGAGCTGTTGCTGGAGTAGTAATTTCTCTACCAATGTCGTTGTAGAGAATTTGGAAGTATGTCCAAGTGCAGACCAATTTTAACCATGACAGCTCAGGACCTCCACATCCAGCTCCTTAACATGCAGTATCATCTGAGATCAGACACCCCGATAGCTGATGAAACTGAAGAATTTGTCAGAAGAAACCGTCACAGGGAAGCCCATCTGCGTGCTCGTCGTACTCACCAGGGTCTTGACCTGACTTCAGTGGACAAATGCTCACCTTTGATGGCCACTGGCACACTGAAGAAGTGTGCTCTTCATGGATGAATCCTGCATCGCGTGGGCAAGCGGTTTGCTGATGTCAACATTGTGAACAGAGTGCCCCATGGTGGCGGTGGGGTTATGGTATGGGGAAATAAACTATGGACAACGAACACAATTGCATTTTATCGATGGCAATTTGAATTGAAAGCACAGAGAAACCGTGACGAGATCCTGAGGCCCATTGTTTCATTCATCCGCCGCCAACAACTCATATTTCAGGATGGTAATGCGCGGTCCCATGTTGCAAGGATCTGTACACAATTCCCGGAAGCTGAAAATATCAACATTCTTCCATGTCCTGCATACTCACAAGCATGTTTGGCATGCTCTGGATCAACGTGCAGGACAGCATGTTCCAGTTCCTGACAAAATCCAGCAACTTTAAAAAAATATTGAAAAGGAGTAGGACAACATTCCACAGGCGTCAATCAACAGCCTGATCAACTCTATGCTAAGGTGATGTGGGCTCCCGAGTAGCGTAGCGGTCTAAGGTACTGTGTCAGTCGTGCAAGAGGTGTCACTGGTTCAAATCCAAGCTGCATTATTATTGTTATTTGACCCTGCTGGTAATCTATGAACATTAGAACATCTTGGCCATGTTCTGTTATAATCTCCACCGGGCACAGCCAGAAGAGGACTGGCCACCCCCCATACCCTCTATAGGTTTCTTCCTAGGTTCTGGCCTTTCTAGGGAGTTTTTCCTAGCCACTGTGCTTCTACACCTGCATTGCTTGCTGTTTGAGGTTTTAGGCTGGTTTCTGTACAGCACTTTGTGACATCAGCTGATGTAAGAATGGTTTTTATAAATACATTTGATTGATTAATTGCATCACACCCGGCCGTGATTGGGAGTCCCATAGGGCGGGGCACAATTGGCCCAGCGTCATCCGGGGTAGGTCGTCATTGTAAATAAGAATCTGTTCTTAACTGACTTGCCTAGTTAAAAAATGTTATATTAAAATATATATATATATATATTACATTAAATGTGTCCCGCTGCATGAGGCAAATGGTGGTCACACCAGATACTGACTGGTTTTCTGATCCACGCTCCTATCTTCATTTAAAAAGGTATCTGTTACCAACAGATGCACATCTGTATTCCCAGTCATGTGAAATCCATAGATTAGGGCCTAAAGAACATATTTTAATTGACTGATGTCCTTATATGAACTATAACTCAGTAAAATCATTGAAATTGTTGCATGTTGAGTTTATATTTATGTTCAGTGTAGATACATACTATTGCTATCAACCCTGTTTGTATCTTTTGGAACAATGGTAGTGAGGTTTATTAAAATGATGTAGAATAGATGGGCCACCACAGATGTTACAGGCATCCACAGGTCTTGACCACCATGTTGCGATGCTTCTTTAGGATCACATTGTTGTTGTCCTCGTAGAAGAGTACAGAGATGGGACTGAGCTTGGTGGGTGCGCAGAACGCTTTGGGAACCTCATCTGGCTTCAAAAGGTGAACCTGCCATGAAAAAAGGTCAATCAGATTTATTCATACATACACTTTGATATAATCAATGATAATATCCTGTTTATAAAAGAGGTATGGATTATTATTATGCAGATGCTTCAGTGCTCTCCTACCTCAGTGGGATGTGGTTTCGCCCCCCTTGTCTGAATGTGTATGTGTTTTATATATGTTTTATCCCGGGTTGTCTGTGCTCCACAAGACTTTATAGCCCACTGAGCCAAAGCCTAGACTTTCAGAAGTTCAACAACAACTTCCATGAAACAAGCTAAAACATTTCAATGGGCCATTGACCTAGCTAGTGACTTTAAAAAAAAGATTTGGTCTTTAAGTTTTATATTATACACACACAACATAGGAAAGCCTCTGGTGACAAAATAGGGTCAATGGAATTAGAATGATGACCAGGAATTGTATAGGATTCTAATGGTAACCATAGCGTTCCAAACTCATTTCTATGGCAACACAGCTGTCAATTTTGTAAACAACAATTTCAAATATATGTGTTGCCATGAGACATCTAACCGTTAGAACATATCGGCGTTCTATTGAACGTTTTCTGTTCGAAAACAAGAACAACTTCAATTTGCTGTTCAACAACAACAAACTTGACGGATTTTTGAGACCTGAGATTGAAACATCGACTGGAAAATGCCTGGGTGCTTTTCAAGATTGACGGAGAGAGTGCGAGGACGTCGGCAGCCTTCTGCGTCGACAGGTTGTTCAAATTCATTTATGGGTTGTTTTTGTTGTCTTTTTCCGTTTTGCAGGGTTCGCGATCGTCGGGAGGTGGACAGCGACAGCGACTTCGAAGAGGGTACGTGGAGTTTTAAACTTCTTATTTTACCACATTCAACATTGACAATGTAATTTGTTAAATGTTGTGTATTTCTGTAATCCAAACTTTCAAGGTAACGTTAACTTGAGTAATTGTTGCTAAGCAATGCACTTTTGCTAGTAGTACTAGCTAGCGCGCTACGTTTTACGTCCTAATAATTGTTTGTTTGTTTTCCTTTTCCTACTTTTAGAATCAACTGTACTGGATGAGGTCCAGTTGGATGTGCCACTGCTGCCAGTTATCCTTCATGTCCAGGATGCTGCTATCATCCTTGAGGATGTGCCAACTATCCTTGAGGTACACTTTTCAGAAAGCTTTTGGTTTTATGTTTGAAAAATATCCCACATATTCATTCTGAAAATCTTTGTTGTCTGCTTTAGGAGGCCACTGGTAATTGGCAGCTGATACCGATTAGGTTCAGCCCCCTGTACTGTGGGCCTGTTGTGATCAGGGTAAGAGAACCACACACAGTCACATCACCGTTACAATGTTTGCTGTTTCTAACCTGAATGTACTGTAATGTCACCCCCCTCTTGTGCAGAACAATGCCAGTCTGGTGGCTAAAGCCTGGAGAACTTTCCAGTTCATCAGCCCCATTATCACCTACATGCGTGGGGGATCCCAGGTATGTGTCTTTGTAACTATCTAGTCCTAATCTACATTGTCCGAGTCATGTGATCAAGATGGAAATATGTTACAGCGATGGCTGATGTTGTTTTGTTGATGTTACTTGTCGTTTCTCTCCACAGCAGGTGGTGGTGAGGATGCACCATGTGAGTAGGGTTCGAGGCCTGGAGACTCAACTGGTGTGGGCCATCTCCAAGGAGACAGCCAGGCTTAGTCCAGAGGGCATCCCCTACTGTGCCACCAAGGTGCAGTCCGTCACTTGGATCCAGGTAAGATGTAAATACTACTGAAATAGTATTAGATTAGGCTTTTCTTCACTTAACATGTCATCCTTAACATGTCATCTCTCTCTGTCAGTATGTGGCTGGCAGGGTGACCCAGTATGCGTCTCACCTCCGCCACGAGACGTCTGTGGACGTGACGTTTGGCTGCTACCAGGTAAATACAATTTTTCCTATGTATATAGAATACCAATTACTGTGCATTTTTCCATTAGATATGCTCTGTTTTCTAATAATGTGTGTGTGTGGTAAACAGGTGTGTTGTGTGTGTTTTTGGAGCAGCAGACTGATGTCTCGGTGGTGTACGCCACTCTCCACATGGGGCTGGATGGGCTGCTCTCCTCCTCGGCATGGTCGGAGGCTGCCTCCGTCTCTACGCCCACCAATCAGCAGTTCACTGAGCCAGAGCCTGAAGGCCACAACTGCTATGAGGTCAGATGTTAGACACACAGCTACACATTCTATAGACTAGTAGCATTAAGATCCATCCATTGGCCCATTGTTTGTCATGTCATGTCACTGATGTTGAATGTTTGTTATGTTGTTGTAGGGCTGGGAGGAGGACCTGCTGCCTGAGGAGAGGGAGGTTCCTCTGCTAAAGTGAGTTCCTCTAAATATCTGTGTAGTCTGGGCTTGTCAGATGCTGAAGGATAGTTGTCACCATCCTATATCCCCATTGACTCTACTGGTTGACATTCTCCATTCCCTCCCTCCCACAGCCTCTACCTTACCACCAAGAGAGTGGAGGACATCGCCCTGAGGCTCGTCTCCCTGCGCCAGGCCTTCACTGTGAGTGGACCCACTTAAAATGTTTCTCTCTGTATCTTCTTGTTCTGTCTGTCTCCTAGAGGAAGATGGGTGTCTCACCCTAACTCTTCCCTCTTCTCTAGACACTGCTTTGTTCCACCCTGAGCAGGAACCATCTGTTTGTGGCAGGAAAGGTCCTAATGGGCGCACTGGTTCAGGCCCACCACATGGTAGCTCACTAACTCATTATTCATTCAAGGGAAAGAGAGCATCCTCAGTGGGAAATGTGTTCTGTTCATTAACATCAACGCTCTTTGCTTTGTGATAGGACGAGGCCGAATTCATCCGTGCCTATAATGACTTTGTGGACTACCTGAGTGACCCCTCGAAGGAGATTGACATTGAGAGGGAGCTGGCTGAGGCAAAGGTGAGTTCATTAACTCTTTCATGTCTCACTTTGGGTTCTTCCAGATGCATGTCTTTTATACATCACAGTATCTGATCTATTTGAAATCGTTCCTATTTTCTTGTCCTAGATCCATCATGTTAACCTGATAGATGTCCTCTTTGAACTGGTGCTGTTTGGGTTGATGATAGCTCAGAAGTCCCTGATTGTGGTAAGTAGCATCTCACTGGTACATGTTTCGATGTCTCTCTATTAGCAAATTCACTTCAATTTCTCTTCTCTCCTCCTCTGTTTCCTTTAGCACCCTGGTGGGTTCATGGAGCGTCTGTACGCTCTCCTGTACTCCTTCCTGCCCGCTGCTGCCAGCATTGAGCCAAAGGCTGAGAGATACCTGCTGCTGCTCAATGTAAGAGTCAAGAGTTTACTTCCTTATTCCTAGTTGACCTGAATAACAGGGTTTCAATGACATTTTACAGGGAGTAACTCTCCTTGTCTCTTTCCTCTTGGTAAGCTAGTAACTCAGAGCCATTATCTATGTGTTGTGTGGTGTTCTCTTCAGGGCGGGCTGATGGCTCTGCTTGATGACATGTTTGGGCAGCAGCTGGCCTGGTACTTTAACCCAGAATCTCTGGTCACTGAGCTCTCCAGCCTCCTGGAGTACCACCTGGAGAACCTCATGGCCAGCATGTAGTCCTACTGCAGAGATCTGAAAGGCCACTCTCTCTCTGTCTGTCCATCTCTCTCTCTCTCTGTCTGTCCGTCCATCTCTCTCTCTCTCTCGCTCTCCATCCATATCTCTCTCTCTGTCCATCTCTCTTTCTCTCTCTCAGGATTTGAGGACTTGAAGTGCTTTGTTGAACCTTGATTAGTTAACACAAATTAAATTAATGTATTCTCTTGTTTTCTCTCCCCACAGGATTCTTGTGACACTTTGCCAACTAACAGGGATCTAGACACTAATGCACTACATTACTTTGCACTGAATTTTACATTTTTAAATAAAATAACTGGTAGTTTAAAAGCATTTGTCTCTGTCTTTTCATTTACTTGATCATTTCATCACAATTTCCTCTTCCTGGAGTTATGAGGCTAATATTACATGAACAATTATGCTTTATTCTTTAGATATGGAAATTAACAACAATCAATTGTGCGAGAGGGGGAGATGAGGTTACACGTCCTGTTAAAACTAACACAGCTCAAAAACCAAACGGAATCTGGGAATAATGTGTACATCACTGGTTAGAGGACAATGTGTAGTAGACAGCTAGCTAGGCCTACATTTAGAAGTGTTGCATTTTGATTCAAGTGGGTCGCCAACACGGTAAGTGTAATGCAACTCTTTTTTTGTTCATCACTTCCATCAATGTCACGCTGAAATCAATAGAATGGGGGTTAAATGGTGGTGTAGCACTGTTTGAAGTAACACTATTCACACTTGGAATAACCTATACACGGTTGGTTAGATGAACTTGTAGAGGAATTCCATTTTTATCTTGGAATGTCAGGTGTTGATTTCGGTAGGAAACAGACCACTTTTTTGTTAGCTATCTTTAACTTAAACGAAATCACGACGCGACATAGGATATCAACAGTGACACTATTTAAGTGACAGTTTGACTGTCAAATCCATGTATTGGTGTGTGGCCATAGACTTTTTTATAGAGAGAGCGCGTTTCATTTTCTTTGCCATTTCATTAATTTATGTGGCATTTCTAAGTCCTGCATAACCCAGTACGTGTGACAAAATCATTGGTACAAAACCACAGATATTGATCTGTTTTAAGCAGTCAATCATATGTCATCTTGAAAACTATACACTTTTATACTAATATCACCAATCTGAGGTAAAATGGATGTGTAATTCCACAACATTTTCTGGGGTGAAAATTAAGGTTTGTGTAGGATATTAACACAAACTCTCCACATTAGGGAAATTCGCAGAATATACAATTTACTATGGCAAAATATTTCAACATGTCTATTTAAGATGATAGTATACGCTATATATACAAAAGTATGTGGACACCCCGTCAAATTAGTGGATTTGGCTATTTCAGCCACACCCGTTGCTGACAGGTGTATAAAATCGAGCACAGAGCCATGTAATCTCCATAGACAGACATTGGCCTTACTGAAGAGCTCAGTGAATTTCAACATGGCACCACCTTTTCAACAAGTCAGTTAGTCAAATTTCTGTCCTGCTATAGCTGCCCCGGTCAACTATAAGTGCTGTTATTGTGAATTGGAAACGTCTAGGAGCAACAACGGCTCAGCCTTTAAGTGGTAGGCCACACAAGCTCACAGAACGGGAGTCCCCGCAGCAAGCCTTCCCAAAAGAGTGGAGGCTATTATAGCAGCAAAGGGGGAGCCAATGCCATATGCCCATAATTCTGGAATGAGATGTTCGACGAGCAGCTGTCCACATACTTTTGGTAATGTAGTTTGTTGCCCACTCGCAAACTATTGCAACAATGACATCTCTTTCTCACTCATTTAACCATTTAGAGAGTAAAATAATGCTCTCAACCACATTTTAACCAGGTGCTCTAGACTAGAGCCTCCATCGTCTGTACAGCAGCCTGAACGTTTGACATCCCTACCTTTTAGGTTTCTCTTTGTGTCTAGTCCATTGTACTGACCTGTGTGATGTGTAGGACTTTGATGCATTTTATAGCTTTGTTTATCGTTTATCACCTGAAAATTCAGTCTCAGCCAACAATTGTTGATATCCTCCGTCCCTTACCTGACCCTTACAGACGCAGATGCCGGACCCGAAGACGTTCAAGCAGCACTTTGAGAGCAAGCATCCCAAATCCCCAATGCCCCCAGAGCTGGATGATGTTGAGGCTTAAAAGACCAACACACACAATGGACCTACAGCTGGGTTAAGATGCTCTCATCATTCAGACTCCCAGTTTACATGTTAGAAGCAAACTCTTTCCCTATGCTAAAGTTGTATTTTGTATGACTCAATATGTGGATATGTTGTCACTCATCGCCTTTCATGTTGTGATTCACAGACACACGATGACCACGATTAGAGCGCTGCAACTGGAACTTAATGGCGTCAAGAGACAAAATACTGAGACCCCTGGACATGGGTGGGGGATATTTGTGACAATGACATAAAATGGGGGGCAGAAGCACACCAGCACCCCATATTATATGTCCAACCGTCCCTGAACTTCAGACTCTTTTGAAGCGCCCATCTTAATTATATGAGCCCACTCTACCTACATCCCTTTTCCCCATGGTGCTTCCTTCATTAATACCTCATTCAGTAACATCTAGACTGTTACACGTCTAAAAGTATCAGGGTATTACTGTTTTTGCAACTTTTTCTCAGTTGTGTAACGCTGTCTTACTTTAACCACCAACTCTTTTCTATACCTCCTCCCATACACTCTTGTGCAAATCATTTCTGCTTTCTTTGAGAATGGTGTCATAGTGGAAAGGATTTGTTATTTGCCTGGTTGAAATAGTGCCAAAATCACTGTGGATAGTCACCTGGTCCACGTTGTAACAGTTGTATTTTGCATTTGACCATTTCCAAGAAATGTAGTAATATATATGAAATCATTCCTCTGCCTATTTGATCCATTCTGAAGGAAAGCAGTGAATATGTTTTGTGTGTGAGAGAGAATATGTATGCCTTGTAAATCTAGCAGAAAATGTGTTGCTTCCAAATGCAAGTTAAACGCCATTCCGTCTATACTGATACCAGACAAATGCATACTTACAAGTATTTTCAAATGTATTTCCAATATACTGGAATGCTATGTAGCTGAAGAGGGGTTGGAGTTTCTGGAGGTCTGTGTTCACTGGCAATTCCTCTCACTTCTGCATCAAATCAACCTCTACAATATATATTTTACTTATTTTCTTACAAATATAGCAGTACACAGTCCTCCATAAATATATTGACAATGACACATTCCTGTGTATTGGATCCTCTGTACATAGAAAATCTGCAAACAAATAGGAATGACATTTGCCATTGCTTCTAACTTGTACTTGTTCAAAGTATAATTAAAGAAATGTAAAAAAAAAAATGTAATTTGTCACGCACTTATGGTCCATATTTTTTGAGTTTTAATTGAACCATGTGTAGTACATTAAAAGAGACAATGAGAAATTCTTGGTTCAACAAGACAACAGTCATCAAAAGGGTAGAAATGTAGCGTTGCACATGTCACAGTACTTTACAGCTTTGATTGGATACATATAATATATGACAAAGGGTGATGTAATTATCTGAATTACTGTAGATGTGAATAGTTTAAGAGTGAAGTATGGTTATAAGTCGAACATCCGTCGTTATGAAAGAGGTAATGGGTGTTATTCATATACCATTCTCACACTCAATATCAATATATTATACTGAACAAAAATGTAAACACCACTTGTGTCCCATGTTTCATGAACTGAAATAAAATATCCCAGAAATGTTCCATATGTACAAAAAGTTTATTTCTCAAATGTTCATGAATTTACATAAGTTTACATCCATGTTAGTGAGCATTTCTTCTTTGCCAAAATAATCCATCCACCTGACAGGTGGGGCATTTCAATAAACTGATTAAACAGCATGCTCATTAGACAAGTGCACCTTGTGCTGGGGACAATAACAGGCCACCTTATAATGTGCAGTTTTTCCACACAACATACTCACAGTTTTTTCTCAAATTTTGATGGAGCATGCTGACTGGTGGATTGTCCACCAGAGCTGTTGCTGGAGTAGTAATTTCTCTACCAATGTCGTTGTAGAGAATTTGGTAGTATGTCCAAGCGCAGACCAATTTTAACCATGACAGCTCAGGACCTCCACATCCAGCTCCTTAACATGCAGTATCATCTGAGATCAGACACCCCGATAGCTGATGAAACTGGAATTGCACAACTAAAGAATTTGTCAGAAGAAACCGTCACAGGGAAGCCCATCTGCGTGCTCGTCGTACTCACCAGGGTCTTGACCTGACTTCAGTGGACAAATGCTCACCTTTGATGGCCACTGGCACACTGAAGAAGTGTGCTCTTCATGGATGAATCCTGCATCGCGTGGGCAAGCGGTTTGCTGATGTCAACATTGTGAACAGAGTGCCCCATGGTGGCGGTGGGGTTATGGTATGGGGAAATAAACTATGGACAACGAACACAATTGCATTTTATCGATGGCAATTTGAATTGAAAGCACAGAGAAACCGTGACGAGATCCTGAGGCCCATTGTTTCATTCATCCGCCGCCAACAACTCATATTTCAGGATGGTAATGCGCGGTCCCATGTTGCAAGGATCTGTACACAATTCCCGGAAGCTGAAAATATCAACATTCTTCCATGTCCTGCATACTCACAAGCATGTTTGGCATGCTCTGGATCAACGTGCAGGACAGCATGTTCCAGTTCCTGACAAAATCCAGCAACTTTTAAAAAATATTGAAAAGGAGTGGGACAACATTCCACAGGCGTCAATCAACAGCCTGATCAACTCTATGCTAAGGTGATGTGGGCTCCCGAGTAGCGTAGCGGTCTAAGGTACTGTGTCAGTCGTGCAAGAGGTGTCACTGGTTCAAATCCAAGCTGCATTATTATTGTTATTTGACCCTGCTGGTAATCTATGAACATTAGAACATCTTGGCCATGTTCTGTTATAATCTCCACCGGGCACAGCCAGAAGAGGACTGGCCACCCCCCATACCCTCTATAGGTTTCTTCCTAGGTTCTGGCCTTTCTAGGGAGTTTTTCCTAGCCACTGTGCTTCTACACCTGCATTGCTTGCTGTTTGAGGTTTTAGGCTGGTTTCTGTACAGCACTTTGTGACATCAGCTGATGTAAGAATGGTTTTTATAAATACATTTGATTGATTAATTGCATCACACCCGGCCGTGATTGGGAGTCCCATAGGGCGGGGCACAATTGGCCCAGCGTCATCCGGGGTAGGTCGTCATTGTAAATAAGAATCTGTTCTTAACTGACTTGCCTAGTTAAAAAATGTTATATTAAAATATATATATATATATTAAATTAAATGTGTCCCGCTGCATGAGGCAAATGGTGGTCACACCAGATACTGACTGGTTTTCTGATCCACGCTCCTATCTTCATTTAAAAAGGTATCTGTTACCAACAGATGCACATCTGTATTCCCAGTCATGTGAAATCCATAGATTAGGGCCTAAAGAACATATTTTAATTGACTGATGTCCTTATATGAACTATAACTCAGTAAAATCATTGAAATTGTTGCATGTTGAGTTTATATTTATGTTCAGTGTAGATACATACTATTGCTATCAACCCTGTTTGTATCTTTTGGAACAATGGTAGTGAGGTTTATTAAAATGATGTAGAATAGATGGGCCACCACAGATGTTACAGGCATCCACAGGTCTTGACCACCATGTTGCGATGCTTCTTTAGGATCACATTGTTGTTGTCCTCGTAGAAGAGTACAGAGATGGGACTGAGCTTGGTGGGTGCGCAGAACGCTTTGGGAACCTCATCTGGCTTCAAAAGGTGAACCTGCCATGAAAAAAGGTCAATCAGATTTATTCATACATACACTTTGATATAATCAATGATAATATCCTGTTTATAAAAGAGGTATGGATTATTATTATGCAGATGCTTCAGTGCTCTCCTACCTCAGTGGGATGTGGTTTCGCCCCCCTTGTCTGAATGTGTATGTGTTTTATATATGTTTTATCCCGGGTTGTCTGTGCTCCACAAGACTTTATAGCCCACTGAGCCAAAGCCTAGACTTTCAGAAGTTCAACAACAACTTCCATGAAACAAGCTAAAACATTTCAATGGGCCATTGACCTAGCTAGTGACTTTAAAAAAAAGATTTGGTCTTTAAGTTTTATATTATACACACACAACATAGGAAAGCCTCTGGTGACAAAATAGGGTCAATGGAATTAGAATGATGACCAGGAATTGTATAGGATTCTAATGGTAACCATAGCGTTCCAAACTCATTTCTATGGCAACACAGCTGTCAATTTTGTAAACAACAATTTCAAATATATGTGTTGCCATGAGACATCTAACCGTTAGAACATATCGGCGTTCTATTGAACGTTTTCTGTTCGAAAACAAGAACAACTTCAATTTGCTGTTCAACAACAACAAACTTGACGGATTTTTGAGACCTGAGATTGAAACATCGACTGGAAAATGCCTGGGTGCTTTTCAAGATTGACGGAGAGAGTGCGAGGACGTCGGCAGCCTTCTGCGTCGACAGGTTGTTCAAATTCATTTATGGGTTGTTTTTGTTGTCTTTTTCCGTTTTGCAGGGTTCGCGATCGTCGGGAGGTGGACAGCGACAGCGACTTCGAAGAGGGTACGTGGAGTTTTAAACTTCTTATTTTACCACATTCAACATTGACAATGTAATTTGTTAAATGTTGTGTATTTCTGTAATCCAAACTTTCAAGGTAACGTTAACTTGAGTAATTGTTGCTAAGCAATGCACTTTTGCTAGTAGTACTAGCTAGCGCGCTACGTTTTACGTCCTAATAATTGTTTGTTTGTTTTCCTTTTCCTACTTTTAGAATCAACTGTACTGGATGAGGTCCAGTTGGATGTGCCACTGCTGCCAGTTATCCTTCATGTCCAGGATGCTGCTATCATCCTTGAGGATGTGCCAACTATCCTTGAGGTACACTTTTCAGAAAGCTTTTGGTTTTATGTTTGAAAAATATCCCACATATTCATTCTGAAAATCTTTGTTGTCTGCTTTAGGAGGCCACTGGTAATTGGCAGCTGATACCGATTAGGTTCAGCCCCCTGTACTGTGGGCCTGTTGTGATCAGGGTAAGAGAACCACACACAGTCACATCACCGTTACAATGTTTGCTGTTTCTAACCTGAATGTACTGTAATGTCACCCCCCTCTTGTGCAGAACAATGCCAGTCTGGTGGCTAAAGCCTGGAGAACTTTCCAGTTCATCAGCCCCATTATCACCTACATGCGTGGGGGATCCCAGGTAGGTGTCTTTGTAACTATCTAGTCCTAATCTACATTGTCCGAGTCATGTGATCAAGATGGAAATATGTTACAGCGATGGCTGATGTTGTTTTGTTGATGTTACTTGTCGTTTCTCTCCACAGCAGGTGGTGGTGAGGATGCACCATGTGAGTAGGGTTCGAGGCCTGGAGACTCAACTGGTGTGGGCCATCTCCAAGGAGACAGCCAGGCTTAGTCCAGAGGGCATCCCCTACTGTGCCACCAAGGTGCAGTCCGTCACTTGGATCCAGGTAAGATGTAAATACTACTGAAATAGTATTAGATTAGGCTTTTCTTCACTTAACATGTCATCCTTAACATGTCATCTCTCTCTGTCAGTATGTGGCTGGCAGGGTGACCCAGTATGCGTCTCACCTCCGCCACGAGACGTCTGTGGACGTGACGTTTGGCTGCTACCAGGTAAATACAATTTTTCCTATGTATATAGAATACCAATTACTGTGCATTTTTCCATTAGATATGCTCTGTTTTCTAATAATGTGTGTGTGTGGTAAACAGGTGTGTTGTGTGTGTTTTTGGAGCAGCAGACTGATGTCTCGGTGGTGTACGCCACTCTCCACATGGGGCTGGATGGGCTGCTCTCCTCCTCGGCATGGTCGGAGGCTGCCTCCGTCTCTACGCCCACCAATCAGCAGTTCACTGAGCCAGAGCCTGAAGGCCACAACTGCTATGAGGTCAGATGTTAGACACACAGCTACACATTCTATAGACTAGTAGCATTAAGATCCATCCATTGGCCCATTGTTTGTCATGTCATGTCACTGATGTTGAATGTTTGTTATGTTGTTGTAGGGCTGGGAGGAGGACCTGCTGCCTGAGGAGAGGGAGGTTCCTCTGCTAAAGTGAGTTCCTCTAAATATCTGTGTAGTCTGGGCTTGTCAGATGCTGAAGGATAGTTGTCACCATCCTATATCCCCATTGACTCTACTGGTTGACATTCTCCATTCCCTCCCTCCCACAGCCTCTACCTTACCACCAAGAGAGTGGAGGACATCGCCCTGAGGCTCGTCTCCCTGCGCCAGGCCTTCACTGTGAGTGGACCCACTTAAAATGTTTCTCTCTGTATCTTCTTGTTCTGTCTGTCTCCTAGAGGAAGATGGGTGTCTCACCCTAACTCTTCCCTCTTCTCTAGACACTGCTTTGTTCCACCCTGAGCAGGAACCATCTGTTTGTGGCAGGAAAGGTCCTAATGGGCGCACTGGTTCAGGCCCACCACATGGTAGCTCACTAACTCATTATTCATTCAAGGGAAAGAGAGCGTCCTCAGTGGGAAATGTGTTCTGTTCATTAACATCAACGCTCTTTGCTTTGTGATAGGACGAGGCCGAATTCATCCGTGCCTATAATGACTTTGTGGACTACCTGAGTGACCCCTCGAAGGAGATTGACATTGAGAGGGAGCTGGCTGAGGCAAAGGTGAGTTCATTAACTCTTTCATGTCTCACTTTGGGTTCTTCCACATGCATGTCTTTTATACATCACAGTATCTGATCTATTTGAAATCGTTCCTATTTTCTTGTCCTAGATCCATCATGTTAACCTGATAGATGTCCTCTTTGAACTGGTGCTGTTTGGGTTGATGATAGCTCAGAAGTCCCTGATTGTGGTAAGTAGCATCTCACTGGTACATGTTTCGATGTCTCTCTATTAGCAAATTCACTTCAATTTCTCTTCTCTCCTCCTCTGTTTCCTTTAGCACCCTGGTGGGTTCATGGAGCGTCTGTACGCTCTCCTGTACTCCTTCCTGCCCGCTGCTGCCAGCATTGAGCCAAAGGCTGAGAGATACCTGCTGCTGCTCAATGTAAGAGTCAAGAGTTTACTTCCTTATTCCTAGTTGACCTGAATAACAGGGTTTCAATGACATTTTACAGGGAGTAACTCTCCTTGTCTCTTTCCTCTTGGTAAGCTAGTAACTCAGAGCCATTATCTATGTGTTGTGTGGTGTTCTCTTCAGGGCGGGCTGATGGCTCTGCTTGATGACATGTTTGGGCAGCAGCTGGCCTGGTACTTTAACCCAGAATCTCTGGTCACTGAGCTCTCCAGCCTCCTGGAGTACCACCTGGAGAACCTCATGGCCAGCATGTAGTCCTACTGCAGAGATCTGAAAGGCCACTCTCTCTCTGTCTGTCCATCTCTCTCTCTCTCTGTCTGTCCGTCCATCTCTCTCTCTCTCGCTCTCCATCCATATCTCTCTCTCTGTCCATCTCTCTTTCTCTCTCTCAGGATTTGAGGACTTGAAGTGCTTTGTTGAACCTTGATTAGTTAACACAAATTAAATTAATGTATTCTCTTGTTTTCTCTCCCCACAGGATTCTTGTGACACTTTGCCAACTAACAGGGATCTAGACACTAATGCACTACATTACTTTGCACTGAATTTTACATTTTTAAATAAAATAACTGGTAGTTTAAAAGCATTTGTCTCTGTCTTTTCATTTACTTGATCATTTCATCACAATTTCCTCTTCCTGGAGTTATGAGGCTAATATTACATGAACAATTATGCTTTATTCTTTAGATATGGAAATTAACAACAATCAATTGTGCGAGAGGGGGAGATGAGGTTACACGTCCTGTTAAAACTAACACAGCTCAAAAACCAAACGGAATCTGGGAATAATGTGTACATCACTGGTTAGAGGACAATGTGTAGTAGACAGCTAGCTAGGCCTACATTTAGAAGTGTTGCATTTTGATTCAAGTGGGTCGCCAACACGGTAAGTGTAATGCAACTCTTTTTTTGTTCATCACTTCCATCAATGTCACGCTGAAATCAATAGAATGGGGGTTAAATGGTGGTGTAGCACTGTTTGAAGTAACACTATTCACACTTGGAATAACCTATACACGGTTGGTTAGATGAACTTGTAGAGGAATTCCATTTTTATCTTGGAATGTCAGGTGTTGATTTCGGTAGGAAACAGACCACTTTTTTGTTAGCTATCTTTAACTTAAACGAAATCACGACGCGACATAGGATATCAACAGTGACACTATTTAAGTGACAGTTTGACTGTCAAATCCATGTATTGGTGTGTGGCCATAGACTTTTTTATAGAGAGAGCGCGTTTCATTTTCTTTGCCATTTCATTAATTTATGTGGCATTTCTAAGTCCTGCATAACCCAGTACGTGTGACAAAATCATTGGTACAAAACCACAGATATTGATCTGTTTTAAGCAGTCAATCATATGTCATCTTGAAAACTATACACTTTTATACTAATATCACCAATCTGAGGTAAAATGGATGTGTAATTCCACAACATTTTCTGGGGTGAAAATTAAGGTTTGTGTAGGATATTAACACAAACTCTCCACATTAGGGAAATTCGCAGAATATACAATTTACTATGGCAAAATATTTCAACATGTCTATTTAAGATGATAGTATACGCTATATATACAAAAGTATGTGGACACCCCGTCAAATTAGTGGATTTGGCTATTTCAGCCACACCCGTTGCTGACAGGTGTATAAAATCGAGCACAGAGCCATGTAATCTCCATAGACAGACATTGGCCTTACTGAAGAGCTCAGTGAATTTCAACATGGCACCACCTTTTCAACAAGTCAGTTAGTCAAATTTCTGTCCTGCTATAGCTGCCCCGGTCAACTATAAGTGCTGTTATTGTGAATTGGAAACGTCTAGGAGCAACAACGGCTCAGCCTTTAAGTGGTAGGCCACACAAGCTCACAGAACGGGAGTCCCCGCAGCAAGCCTTCCCAAAAGAGTGGAGGCTATTATAGCAGCAAAGGGGGAGCCAATGCCATATGCCCATAATTCTGGAATGAGATGTTCGACGAGCAGCTGTCCACATACTTTTGGTAATGTAGTTTGTTGCCCACTCGCAAACTATTGCAACAATGACATCTCTTTCTCACTCATTTAACCATTTAGAGAGTAAAATAATGCTCTCAACCACATTTTAACCAGGTGCTCTAGACTAGAGCCTCCATCGTCTGTACAGCAGCCTGAACGTTTGACATCCCTACCTTTTAGGTTTCTCTTTGTGTCTAGTCCATTGTACTGGCCTGTGTGATGTGTAGGACTTTGATGCATTTTATAGCTTTGTTTATCGTTTATCACCTGAAAATTCAGTCTCAGCCAACAATTGTTGATATCCTCCGTCCCTTACCTGACCCTTACAGACGCAGATGCCGGACCCGAAGACGTTCAAGCAGCACTTTGAGAGCAAGCATCCCAAATCCCCAATGCCCCCAGAGCTGGATGATGTTGAGGCTTAAAAGACCAACACACACAATGGACCTACAGCTGGGTTAAGATGCTCTCATCATTCAGACTCCCAGTTTACATGTTAGAAGCAAACTCTTTCGCCATGCTAAAGTTGTATTTTGTATGACTCAATATGTGGATATTTTGTCACTCATCGCCTTTCATGTTGTGATTCACAGACACACGATGACCACGATTAGAGCGCTGCAACTGGAACTTAATGGCGTCAAGAGACAAAATACTGAGACCCCTGGACATGGGTGGGGGATATTTGTGACAATGACATAAAATGGGGGGCAGAAGCACACCAGCACCCCATATTATATGTCCAACCATCCCTGAACTTCAGACTCTTTTGAAGCGCCCATCTTAATTATATGAGCCCACTCTACCTACATCCCTTTTCCCCATGGTGCTTCCTTCATTAATACCTCATTCAGTAACATCTAGACTGTTACACGTCTAAAAGTATCAGGGTATTACTGTTTTTGCAACTTTTTCTCAGTTGTGTAACGCTGTCTTACTTTAACCACCAACTCTTTTCTATACCTCCTCCCATACACTCTTGTGCAAATCATTTCTGCTTTCTTTGAGAATGGTGTCATAGTGGAAAGGATTTGTTATTTGCCTGGTTGAAATAGTGCCAAAATCACTGTGGATAGTCACCTGGTCCACGTTGTAACAGTTGTATTTTGCATTTGACCATTTCCAAGAAATGTAGTAATATATATGAAATCATTCCTCTGCCTATTTGATCCATTCTGAAGGAAAGCAGTGAATATGTTTTGTGTGTGAGAGAGAATATGTATGCCTTGTAAATCTAGCAGAAAATGTGTTGCTTCCAAATGCAAGTTAAACGCCATTCCGTCTATACTGATACCAGACAAATGCATACTTACAAGTATTTTCAAATGTATTTCCAATATACTGGAATGCTATGTAGCTGAAGAGGGGTTGGAGTTTCTGGATAGTCTGTGTTCACTGGCAATTCCTCTCACTTCTGCATCAAATCAACCTCTACAATATATATTTTACTTATTTTATTACAAATATAGCAGTACACAGTCCTCCATAATATATTGACAATGACACATTCCTGTGTATTGGATCCTCTGTACATAGAAAATCTGCAAACAAATAGGAATGACATTTGCCATTGCTACTAACTTGTACTTGTTCAAAGTATAATTAAAGAAATGTAAAAAGAAAAAAAGTAATTTGTCACGCACTTATGGTCCATATTTTTTTAGTTTTAATTGAACCATGTGTAGTACATCTAAAAGAGACAATGAGAAATTCTTGGTTCAACAAGACAACAGTCATCAAAAGGGTAGAAATGTAGCGTTGCACATGTCACAGTACTTTACAGCTTTGATTGGATACATATAATATATGACAAAGGGTGATGTAATTATCTGAATTACTGTAGATGTGAATAGTTTAAGAGTGAAGTATGGTTATAAGTCGAATGCGAAGATCCGTCGTTATGAAAGAGGTAATGTGTGTTATTCATATACCATTCTCACACTCAATATCAATATATTATACTGAACAAGAATGTAGAACACGACACATATAAAGTGTTGGTCC